>NC_137902.1:87492261-87979261 GCF_963455335.1 Martes martes | reverse complement strand
GGTGGGGGGATGATGATCCCAGGGCCCCCCGTTCTCTTTCCTGTCATCCTTGCAGCCCGACTGTTGTCCCGTGGCTGCATCCCTCTGAGGAAATCCGGGGAGTGGGCTTTGCTCCGACACATTCACATGCCGTCCTTTGAATGCCCCCCCCGCCCCCACCGTGTTGCTCCTCACGTGACGTGATGCTCAGGCCTCCCCATTTTTGCATTCATTACGACACTCTGTTTCCTGCAGCAGGTAATCGGTCCACGACTCGTCGTCGGAGGCTCTCACGGCGTGCTTACGAACGGCTAGGAATTAAGCCATACAGCGTCCTTCAAGAGAACGAGAGTTTTAGCATCAATGGAATTTTCTTTCTTTTTCCCCAGAGGCATTTGGCTGACTGAGCAGTCACAAACGGGTGGCTAATTTAGTTGTCATGGTTTTGTTTTCTGAGCAGCTTCCCCTGCATTTCCTGACACGATCCTCCACCATGTTGGAGTTTTTAAAAAGGAGACATTGCCTTGAGAGCGTGCAGCTGAGCTCCTGTGGGGAGCAGTGGGCTGGCCTGGCCTCCTGCCCTTCTGGGCCCTGAACTCCCCAGGGGTCTGCCCACAGCAGAGGGAGGGGCCCCTGTTCCGATGGCCTCGGGGCTGATCTGATATCCCGTCTGTTCTGCGTGAGTCGGGGGGCCGCTGAGAGGATGCCCTCCTAGGATTAGGACACGTCCCAGAGCCGCACTCCTTGTAAACACAGAGATTTCACAGGACCTGAATGAGCTCAGTCACACGTTTTATTCGGTCATAAACGAAGGATTTACGACCTGTTCGGGTCGTGACAGGCTTGCTGGGCAATTCTTGCTCTGTTTCCACAGTGGGAAATCGGCAGGACCGTCTCATGTTTTGCCGGGGCAGAACTTCCAACGAGTCGGAGCTGAGAGCCTCCGGTCAGATCTCAGGGGGTCTCCACGACACGTTCGGGAGTCTGTGTGAGGACAGCAAAACAAAACACACGGGACTGACCCATTTTTGTCTGTTTCATGCAGACAGAGCTGCAGTCAGAACGCTTGGTGTTTAAGGGCGTGGAAATCCGTCCCTGGGGAGGTCACACGTGAGTGCCTGTGGGGCGCTTTCTCTTCCTCAAGATCACTGGCACTTAAAGAAAACTCAGGGTGACAGGTGTGCACCGAGCACGTATTTTCATTTGCCTTCCGAAGGGTCTGTTTACCAAGCCATTTCGGGCGTCTTTGCATTGCATGTAGGAACCCGGCTCACAGTGAGGCACCTGCGGTGACGGTTCCCCTCTGGGTGCCCTTCGTGGGAAATGTCCTGTTCTCCCGGCTGAGGCTCCTAGCGCAGTGCAGGAAGCACACAGGCAGGGGAGTTGAGGGCCCCGAGGCAGGGTTTCTGGGCCTACTCCGTCCTGATCTCCGGAAGGCTACCTGGACACAGCTGGTGCTGCCTCTTGAGGAACCAGAGTTGCAGCAAATGCCTTCATGCCCTCAGTAACAGCAGCGTCTGACCCAGGCTTCAGTGCATCCAGCCCTAGGACCCCTGAGTGGGGAGGTCAGGGGGACCTCGACACCATCGCCAGAGCCTGTCTGCCTGCTGGCCCCTCTTTCCTGGGGATGCCCATGACCTTCCTGGGGACGCCTGTCACCTTCCTGGGGACGCCTGTCACCTTCCTGGGGACACCTGTCACCTTCCTGGGGCAGGCAGCGATGGGCTCCTGCTTCTCTCCTGCCCTTCCCGCTCCTGCTGGGCCCTGCCTGGAACTCTGAACGAGGAAAGAACACCATTGCTGGATGGGATCCCCTCCCAGACAACGGAGTATTGACTGCGAGGGGACACTCCCCTTGGCAACAATTGTAGCAGAGCCACTTACGTGCTCGGCATAGACACTCCGAAGATGGGTAGGTCTGTTCACGTCCAACTAACCCGCTTGACTTCTGCTCTGTGGGTGCCATTTCTCCCTCCAAATTCAAGTTAGTTAACACGTAGTACAGTGTTAGTCATTCGTCATTGCGAATGACACCGAGGGCTCGTCACATCGCGTGACCCCCTTTGCGCCCATCGCCCCGCTACCCCACCCCCGCCCACTTCCCCTCCAGCCACCCCGGTTTCCTGGAGCGAAGAGTCTCCTACAGTCTCTTACGGCCGCTCTCGTGCTTGCTGAGGCTTGAAGAAAGCGTGAGGTTTGGTTCTTCACCCCGGGGGTCATGTTCTTCTCTGCGTGAAGCCAACGGTTCACACGAGCACGGGTTCCGTGAGCACCAGGGGCTGTGGTCACGGTCATTGCCATTAGCAGACAGAGCAATTCAGGCCCCGCTGAGAGTTTCCTAGCCAACCTTTCCTCTCCCCGAGGAAGTGTCCCTGCTGCTGTCAGAGCCACCAAAGTGGGGGGAAGCAGTCACACAGGATTAACTAGAGACAGAAACCTTCCGACAGATCGATTTAAATACAGTCTGGCTGGCGGTCAGCAGACAATCTCGAATAACCCAGGAACTGCAGGGAGATGTCTGTACAAGGGGTGGAGGGTAGAAGGGGGCCAAGCTTTCATCCAACAGCCTCACAGGAACCTCAAGTGCTGTGTCTTCCTCATTGGCAGAGCAGGGACCATCGTGCCGGTCCTGTTTGCTGGGTGTGGGGCTTGTGGGGTCCCACGTGGGGCCCCAGGCGAGGTCCTTGGCCCATCACCCATGCGTGACAAGTTTGTCTTTCTTCGCCGTCTTACCTTTGTCTGAGAAGAAGTGCAGGCAACAGACCTTCAGTGATAAGGTCACCGGAAAGCTCAGCACTGCGGCTGTGGCCCCCTCATGACCTGGAAGCCATGGTGGGGACGGCCCGGTGTAACGGTGACTGTCATCCAGCCCCCAGCAGCCCGTGGGAGGGACGACACTGGGTGCTGCACACATCCTCCTGCATGCGTCCCTCACTGCCCACTAGCTAGCACACTGTCCCCAGGAGGGAGAAGGATGTTCTGTGTGGGGTGACCTTCCAGGCCCTGCAGTTTGCTCTGCGCAAGTGGGGCCCCCAGATAGGTTTTCCTTGGTACACATTGTGACACTGTATTCAGGAAGGGGCAGAGGGGGGAGAGAGGCAGGTGGCGGGGGCAAGGGATGCACACTCCCCCTGCACATCAGCCCCCAGCAGCGATCTGGGGGCACGGGGACCTTGTTAGCCTGCTGGAGCGAACCGCCCCTGGCATAGCGGATTCTGCCGTTCCATGCCTGTTGCCGCCCCAAGTTCATCTGTTGGCTTGTTGTGTATGCCAGAAGCATGTCCTCACCGCAGGTCAGGAGGAGATGTTCAGGGTCGGTTACTTGTGGGTGGGGGAGGCTGGTTGGCAGGTGGGCAGCGGCACCTTGGGAGAGGCTGGTCCCGGGGCAACATGCTGGTGGCATCGTGATCTGCTTACTGATTTGCTTCCCCGCACAGGTGACGCCATGCTGGTGATACTTCCTGGCCTCGAGAGAGGTTAAAATTCACGGGGAAAGATGATGACATGCCAGCAAGAGTATCATCAGCACCTTCTACAGGACTCTGCTGCGAACTAGGATGAGCCTGGATACAGGACGTCAGTAGTCCCTCAGAGATCGAAAGTGATCTGTAGGAAATTTCAAATGTGGAATCTCCACATTAAAACGATCTGCTGAATGCCAACACCTAATTTTTAAGGTTATTTTTGTGACAATTATAAAAATCACGCCCGGCTGCCAAGGAATGTCCCTCGGACCGTGAGTGGCTCTCAGCTAGAATACAGAAGGACTTCCGGTCATCCGCCGCGAGCGGGGCCCTCGGACAAAGCGGCAGAACCAATCTTGTCACGAGAGGCAAGAAAGGTGGCAGAACTGGCGTGGGCTGAGGACACAGAGGAGACTCGGTGTGTAAACAGCCTCCTGGTGCAGAGGAATGGGGTCAGTGGGGACACTGGGGAATCCAAATAACGTTTGTCTTTGCATTAATACTGTACTGTGTAAATACCTTCATCCTGATAGAAGCCCCATGACGATGTAGGATGGTAACTTTGGGGGAAACTGGTACAAAGGAGACAAGAATCCCCTCTACCACGTTTGTAGCTCTTTGGGCAATTGGAAGTTATTTCAGAATAAAAAGTTAAAGATGCATTATAGGATAACCCAAAATGCAGCGCATTTTGGATTCTGGGTCAAAGAAAATCATTGTGCTTGCGGTACATTGAGAGGAAAATTTGGAATACCTGAAAAAGATTCAGTCTGGGAGATCTGGGTAGAAAGAAACGAGAAAGAATCTGGGTTCTCCTGAAGGTTGTGCTTGAGCACGTGCGGTGAAGGGGGGACGTGGTGAAGGGGGACGTGGTGAAGGGGGGACGTGGTGAAGGGGGGACTTGGTGAAGGGGGAGGTGGTGAAGGGGGACATGGTGAAGGGGGACGTGGTGAAGGGGGACGTGGTGAAGGGGGAGGTGGTGAAGGGGGACGTGGTGAAGGGGGGACTTGGTGAAGGGGGGACGTGGTGAAGGGGGGACATGGTGAAGGGGGGATGTGGTGGAGGGCGGGACATGGTGGAGGAGGGAACCTGGTGAAGGGGGGACGTGGTGAAGGGGGGACGTGGTGGAGGGCGGAACGTGGTGGAGGAGGGGACCTGGTGAAGGGGGGATGTGGTGATGGGGGGGGCGTGGTGAAGGGGGGGAAGTGGTGAAGGGGGACGTGGTGAAGAGGGGACGTGGTGGAGGGGGGGACGTGGTGAAGGAGGGGCATGGTGGAGGGGGACGTGGTGAGGGGGGACGTGGTGAAGGGGAGATGTGAGGGGGTGAGGTGAGGGGGTGAGGTGAGGGGGGACGTGGTGAAGGGGAGACGTGAAGGGGGGATGTGGTGAAGGGGGACATGGAGAAGGGGGACGTGGTGAAGGCGGATGTGATGGAGGGGGGATGTGGTGAAAGGGGGACGTGGTGAGGGGGGACATGGTGAAGGGGGGATGTGGTGAGGGGGTGAGGTGAGGGGGGACGTGGTGAAGGGGGATGTGGTGAAGGGGGGGACATGGTGAAGGGGGACTTGGTGAAGGGAGGATGTAGTGAAGAGATATCCGTTCCCGCCCCCTGGGGACGCCCCCATCCTGATACAAGTGCCCACTTCCGTTTCCCTCCCAGGTGTCCTGGGACCATGTCACAAACTTCCTGACATACACTCAGCCCTACAGGCCTTAGCAAACCCAGTGGGGGGGGGGGGGTCCGTAAGAGCCCCTCATGGGAAGACGGTCAACGTGGTTTAATGCGTTAAGTCTCATTATGAGAACCTCAAGCGAGGGGTCAGAAGGTGGGGAAAATTGTTTTCCAAAACCCTCCTTTCATATTACAGATGACTTCCATGACTCGTATTTTCTGGACACAGATAATTGGCAAAATATCAGTTCCAGAAGGTGTTTCAAGCTTATTTTTCAGTTTTTTAATTGCTTATTCATTTAAAACCAGAAACTTCAATGTGACGTCTAACTCCAATTTCAAAACCCACGTTTCTGGACCTGGAAGAACAAAATATGTCCCAACACAGCCTCTGGGAGCCTCCTCGGAGTCTGCGTCTCATCTGTTTCTCACTGGACAAGACAGAGCCTCGTGATTTCTGCTCTGCACCTGTTGTCTCGAAAACCTAGAATGTCCTTGTTATTCACTCGCTCTGTGTTCTCCCTCAAGCCCCCCGCTGCCCCTCAGGCTCTCCCTCCCTGCGCAGGAAAACCTTCACGTCCACCCCTGCTACTCTGTGTTTCACATGGTTCTACGAAATGCCTGTTTCTCGCATGAACCTGTAAGCGTAGGAGTGTCGGGTTTGCCATCACCACCCTTCCCATCCTGTCATTCAGTACGGTACTTCCTCGTGCTGGGATTCCAGAATTAAGCTTTTCTAGTTCTACCACGGGCTGCTTGTATTCCTTCAGGTCCAGCCAAAGGTATGTCATACATACAGGCTGGCGGAGACACTAGTCTCAAGCAGGGAGGCGGTGACCTGGTGTTTGGTCGGCCACCTGTTGCTGGGAGTGCTGGACACCCGAGAGTCAGGGTTATGACCAAGAAACCAGAGCAATTCATGAGGAATGTAGGATTCATCTGTTTACTTAACCCATGGTTCTGAGCACGTGTGTGTCTGTGTGTGTGATCATGGGGGGTTATATGTTCTAGAATTTGGAACTCTGATTTTCGTAACTTTTATTTATGATCTCTTTCTTCACAGGATAATGTAGGTCTTAAAGATTTCTTTCCCTTTACTATTTTCTCCTGCTTCTGTTTCCTCTCAAGGGGCCGGTGGCTGGTCTCCACTTGTATCAGATAAATACCAGTGGCTGCAGGTCGACCTTGGAGAGAGAATGGAGGTCACAGCTGTGGCCATGCAGGGAGGGTACGGGAGCTCCGACTGGGTGAGCAGCTACGTCCTCATGTTCAGTGACGGCGGGAGGAACTGGAAGCAGTACCGGCGAGAAGAAAGTGTCTCGGTATGTTCCTTGCTGAGAGCCGTCTCTCGGTATGAATTGTGCCAGTCACTGCCTGTTGCTACGGATCTGTCAGAGCGAGCACAGAGACGGAGCCCCCGAAGTACCTGAGCATGTTTTCAAGTGAATATAAGATGCATGTGGCCCTGTATGATCTATGCGCTAAGTCAAACAGCCTGGTGCTGCAGTGAAACACTGAAAACGTCTCCCTGTTGTTCCTGGACGTAGTGTGTGATCGAAGGGGTGGGGTCGTGTGCAGCCTAGTGTAGTTTCCCTCCCAGAGCCCGGGAGTTGGTGTCCGTTGTTCAGCCAAGTAAATTCGTTCTTCCGAGTCCTCCGGTTAAGTGAGATTTCTGAAGTCTCCAGACACTGCCACACACGTCATGGGCAGTCTCCGTTTGGACGACAGCATGTTGAGGGACATATGTCTGGCTCCAGCAGGAACCTGGGCACTTGTGTGTCCCCTTGTCGTTAATGGGGGTAGATCTCAGGGATTCTTTGGAGTCACAATGACTTAAACTCTCTTACACCAGGGACGTGCTTTCTGCTTCTGATTCCATACCCGCACTTCTTTGAGAAGAATTAAATTTCATTTTCCTGACCTTCTGAATATTAAAACATATGGAATTTATCAGATATGCAGAGTTTTGAGTCTTCGGATCATAGGGTGCCCTGAGGGAGGAGCTCTGAAGATAGAAGGGGGTACATGTCTGCTGTGTTGCTGTTGGCTGTTGGGGCAACAGGGGCAGGGCTGTGGCCTCAAGAAGATTTCTCAGGTGGAGAAGGAATTACTTTCTTCTTATTATTAAAAATACACTTGGGGCGCTGGGGTGGCTCAGTTGGTTGAGCTTCTGACTGTTGATTTTGGCTCAGGTTGTGATCTCAGGGTCCTGGGATCGAGCTCTCTGTTGGCTCCGTGCTCTGCGGGGCGTCTGCTTGAGATTCTCTCTCTCCCTCTCCTACTGCTCTCCCCTCTTCCTTGTTCCCACACACTCTGTCTCATGAATAAATAACTCTTTAAAAAAATACACTTTAGATGGTTGTCACGGGCTAGGGGAAGGGAGGAATGGAGAATTACTGTTTAATGGGGACAGTGTCAGTTTAGAAGATGAGAAAGTTCTGGGGATGCATGACGGTGACGGTTGCCCAGCCGTGTGATTGTTAGTGTTACACAATGGCATGATTACAAGTGGCCGAAATGGTGAATTTTATATTAGGACAATTTACTCACAATAAAAAATATACAGTTTAGGTTCCATTTAATTTAGGTAAGGATATTTAGTTAAGTCTTAAAAATTCTATTGTCATGGTAAGAGGGGAAGTGTCAGCGAAAAAGCCGTTACTTATTAGGTGGTAGCTTGTTGCATATCTGTAACTCTAACAAGCAACAAAATTATAATACTAGTTGGGTAACAAATTGGCCTCATTTGAACTCCCTTAGAACTCTTTTACTTAGTATAACTTCATAGGTTATGGCCTATTTAATTTTTTATCTCTGGACGTCTTTCTAGTTCATCAATAGATGTTGATTTAAATTGAATCAGGAAGAACTAGCCAGTTGTCTAACGCTGGATAAAAGAACAAAAAAGGCAAGAATTTGTGTATAGGGGACCAGCTGACTTTAATACCCCAAACAAGCAGTTGCCAAGTGTGTAATCGGAAGTACATCTGGACATTGAGCTAATTCTAGGAATGCCAGGTCCAAACCAGGGTTAAGACCAACATTAATTAAGAATGAATAACAGTTAAAAGTTAAGGAAGCATTTACCTATATAGAGAGCTTTTGCTCCAAATTAAATCTTGTTTTTCGAAATCAGGTAATGGATGGCTAATGCATGCTTATTCTTGGTTGTATTAACCAAGGTTCATATTTTTACCCCCATCCCACCCCAATACATGGATGCGACATTGTGACCATTCCTGTTTTTTAGTTATGTGGTTTTGGGGGGACCCAAGCCCAAGCCTCACCATGTGGCACCTTGTTTCAAGGAGCCCAGGGGAGTAAGGGCCAAGGATAGTGGTGTTACGGACCCTAGACCACACAGGTGAGGACAGATGCTTGGACTCCTCGGTCCCACTGGCCGTCGCATGGTCAAGACTGCTGTGGTGGCCTTCCTCCCACACCCGGGGAGCTCGCTCACAGAGACCCACTTTGGTGAATGTTTGCTGGATGAGTGCAGGGTTGGAATCTACCTTCCCTTGAGGTAGGACGATTCTCCTGAGCTCCTTGCTCTGCCCCCTTTGAGGCCCTCGTCTCGGCTCAGGGCTTCTTGAAGCTCTCCAGGGCAGGAATCCCTTCTGCACTTTGGTCTCCTCTAGGAAAGGCGCTCCTCCTGGCACGTCCTTCAGCCATCCCCACGGCGCAAGTGGTGCTGTCTCCGCCCCAGACTGCAAACATAGCCGGCTCTGGCCACAGTAAGTCCCATGAGCTGATAATTAAGATTCTACCCACAGTCTCTTGAAGACAATTGGGGTGGATTTGGCTGCTCTCTGGCCCCTCTCACACAGAGGGCCCGCTCTTAACCCAAAAGCACGTACCTTCCTGGACGCCCGTCCCGTTCTTCAGGTGCTGGTTTTTAATGTGTGCTTCACTGCCACTAATTTGAGAGTTGATGACCCGACCGAACCAAGCCCCACCTCACGTAGGCAGTTGCAGAAAGGGTGTGCAGGGTCTGCAAGGTCAGACTGGGGTCTGGGCCAATGCCAGACTCACCAGGTCCAAGTGCAGTTCTGAGACCAGTCGGTTTGTAGCAGAATGAGAGCAGCACTTGACAATTCCATTATCGGTCACTTCCGTGTACTCAGCCTTGTGAGGACAAGGGTATCTCCTGCTTAACTGTCCTGCTGCTCACCTACAGTGTATCAATCACCATGGCAGCCCCCTCTACCCTTCTGTGTGGATGGTGCTTAACTGTTGTGGATGGCGATTGGATTTTATACGTTTCTTCCCTTCTTGGGCTTTGAGGGCCATTAGGTCAGGGACTGATCTCCAGGGAGGCCCAGGCCTATTATGGTTTCTCGATAAAGGGCTGTTGGGTTGCATTAAGGGAAAGTTGCTGTTCTCAAATAGGCCTCAACCAGATGTGTAGTTAATGATATGGAAACCTTAGCCACCCATGGGATGTGGCTTATGCAGTGGGAGGCTTTTGGTGCCAAATATGAGAGTGAGAAGTTTAACACTTCTTCCCCACAAAATTGTACAAGGATGATACCTATTGAGCCTAAGGTGGTCTCCCATGTGCCCTTAACTGCAGGTCTCAGTAACAGCAGATAAATGCTGGATTCCGTCCTGGAAAACTGTCCTTCTCCCTCCCTTCTTCCCTCCCTCCCTCCCTTCCTACCTTCCTTCCTTCTCTGTCAATGACGATCTTCCCCAACCTGAAAACCTTCACTCTGTACTGAAATTGCTTGGACACTCCCTGCATTCTCGCTCACTACTCTCTCACATCTCACACACTACTCTCTCATGTCTCACACACCACTCTCTCATGTCTCGCTCACTACTCTCTTTCACTCCACTCATTCATCTCATGACTATTTCACATCGGCTCTGGAGTCAGGGTCTCTGGCTTGTTTGTCTGTCTATCCTTTGTAACTACTTCATTAAAAGGATTTTTTTCAATTCCTTGAAAGAGCACAAAAATAAAAATTAAAAAAATCCTTTTTTGTTAAGCAGGAAAAGTGAACAATGGAAAAATTAAGTTCTTACAGAAAAGTTTCTGCAGTAGCCCAGTCATTGAAAGGAAACTTTGTTGAGCTGAGTCTCAGGGAGGTGGAAGGCAGGGAAGCTCAGGGAATCTCCAGCAGAGTCTCCTGGGGATTCTTCCCAACGCCTTGCTACTCGGGCAGTGGAGCTTCAGAGGATGATGTACCAACATTTGGTCTCAGATGGAGGGACCATCAACTCTACACTTTTCTACAACTTGCAGATACCGTAAATATACAGAATGCGCAAGTGTAGTGTATACTTAAGCATTCTGTATACGTACAGTATCTCCGCAAGTTGTAGAAATTGTAGCGACCTGCAGTTAGAACAGTTTTCCACCTTTGATGCAGAGTACATTTTGTAAATTTGTATAGACAAAGGCAACAAGGAAATAAATAATAGTATTTTGCAAAAGAGGATGACAGGTTTTTAGTATTTAAAAAAATGTTAGTGTCGCTGGTCCTAAAACTCTGAGATGGTGAGAATTTCTGATTAGCAATCCTCAAATTTCCAGCCAGTACTGTCGAGGCATCAGTTGAGAAGCTGGAGGTCCTCTAAATACATTCAGATTTCTCACACTGAGAGGACTGCTGGTGTGTTCCAGGGGTCTGCTAGCCTGTTCTGTAAAGGGACAGATAATAAATGTTTTTAGTGTTGTAGACCATACAGTCTCTGTTGTAGCTCCTCCCTTGTGTGAAAGCAGCCACAGGCATTGTGTAAGTGAATGAGCGTGGCTGTGTTCTAGTAAAACGTTATTTACAAAAACATGCACTGGTTGCATTTGTCTCTGGGCTACAGGTTTCTTGATCCCTGGTTTAGTCCATTTTGTATCTGTCTAGGGTGTGAGGTAGGGATCTGTGCTCATGGATTTTTCCAGATGGCTGCCTAGTTGCTACAGTATCATTTACTGAGCAGTGTTATGCAGGGAACAGGATTAACATGGCAATCTGAAGGAGACCAGTGTTTTTCATGTTTCTGTCATGAGGTCTTATGGGTGACTTGTCTTCATAATGGGTCGTCTTACTTAGGTAAGAAGTAGTCTTTCCCCTTATTGTTTGTTCATCTCCAGATTAAGTTTCAAACTTCTACTTCTGTCTTATTTCAGAACTTGTGTCAGAGATAATCAATCTGGGATTTCCTTTACTTTTGAGAATTTGAAGGGCTTTTTATTTTTATTTTTTTTCTCCAATTTTTTATTTATTTTCAGCGTAACAGTATTCATAGTTTTTTCACCACACCCAGTGCTCCATGCAATCTGTGCCCTCCCTAATACCCACCACCTGGTTCCCCCACCCTCCCACCCCGCCCCTTCAAAACCCTCAGGTTGTTTTTCAGAGTCCATAGTCTCTCATGGTTCACCTCCCCTTCCAATTTCCCTCAACTCCCACGTGACCTTAAAAGATGGGCGTGATGGGGCGCCTGGGTGGCTCAGTGGGTTAAAGTCTCTGCCTTCGGCTCGGGTCATGATCCCAGGGTCCTGGGATTGAGCCCTGCATCGGGCTCTCTGCTCAGCAGGGAGCCTGCTTCCCTTCCTCTCTCTCTGCCTGCCTCTCTGCCCACTTGTGATCTCCGTCTGTCAAATAAATAAATAAAATCTTAAAAAAAAAAGATGAACGTGTTAAGCCCTCCTTTCTAAGCCTCTAAACTTACATTCTCAAGTTATGACGTACATGCAGATAGAGAGGGAAATGATAAAAGAGACACAAAAATTAGAAACAAAGATAAATTATCATTGTATGTTCTTAGAGAATCATAGAAAATCTCCTGGGAAATAAAAATTAATAATAATAAAATAACTCAGCGATCTATCTCCTCATGAAAGTAATTTCCAAAATTAATTTCTCTTTGTGCCTATAAGTAATTAGTTAAATGATAAAGGAACCATGGACTTCATTTATAATAGAATGACAAACAATAAAATTGGCAAGAAATGCTCCAAAAAATACTTAAAACACCATTAAAGGGCATCAAAGAATAGTGAGATTAATCCTTGTCCTTGGGTATCAAGACTTGATAGTGTAATGATGTATGATGTATGCTCATCCTTAACTAACCCGAAATAAAATAAAATAAAGGCTGTCTTTCTTCCTCCCTCCCTTCCTTCCTTCCTTCCTTCCTTCCTTCCTCTCTTTCTATTTTATTTATTTGACAGAAAGAGAGAGAGAGACAGTGATAGAGGAAACACAACAAGCAGGGGGATTGGGAGAGGGAGAGCAGGCTTCCCATCGAGCAAGGAGCCTGATGCAGGTCTCAATCCCAGGACCCAGGATCCCAGGACCTGCCTTACCCAGGTAAGGCAGACGCTTAACCACTGAGCCACCCAGGTGCCCGTAAAATGAGGTCTTCCTAACTTTCATTTTAAAACGTTTGCATGCAGAAGTAGGCACAGCAATTGGTAAAAAGAATAGTATTAAAGGGAATTATTCCTATTAAGTTAATAAAATGCCTTACAAAGCTTAAATGTAGCTATTTGAAACTACTTAATATTAATATTGTTTATATTAGCATATTAATGCAAAGATTAGTGAAGAAACATAATAGGGTTCGTTAATAAATATATTTACAGAATTAGCAAAAAATAAATGTGGCATTTCAAATTAGTGACGGAAAATGGATTATTCAATAAATGATACTGGGACAACCTGGAAAAAAAAATAAAGTTGGATCCCTATTTTATACCTTAAATAGATACAATTTAAAATAAATCAGCCACAGAGAAAGGGCTAGATGAAATTAGAAAATGTTTTGTATGGCTTATTGGAAAGAGCATGCTAAGGAAAATGGGAAACCCAGATGCTACGAAAAAAAAAAAATTGATAAATCAGGTTAATTTAAAAATGATGTGGGGAAAAAATTGCTGTAAGAAGACACCAAACATAAATTGGGGGAAATTTAAATATATATGACAAAGAGCAAGTTTTCTTCACTTATAAAACATTCTTATAAATAAATGGGTGTGATTTAAAAAATCATTTAAAAATGGGTAAAAAGGGACGCCTGGGTGGCTCAGTCATGAAGCATCTGCCTTCAGCTCGAGTCATGATCTCAGGGTCCTGGGATCTAGTCCCGCGTCAGGCTCCTGCTCAATAAGGAGCCTGCCTCTCCCTCTGCCCTCCCTCCTGCTTGTGTGCATTCTCTTTCTCTCTCAAATAAATAAATAAAATCTTTAAAAAATAAAAAATAAATAAAAATGGGTAAAGATAGGGACGCCTGGGTGGCTCAGTTGGTTAAGCGTCCTCCTTCAACTCAGGTCATGACCCCAGGGTCCTGGGATCCAGTCACACACAGGTCTCCTTGCTCCGTGGGAAGCCTGCTTCTCCCTTTGCCTGCTCTGCCTGTTCTGCCTGTTGCTTTCCATGCTTTGGCTCTCTCTGACAAATAAATGAATAAATAATCTTGAAAAAAATTGGGTAAAGATAGAAATAGGCTGTAAACAAAACGAAACAGAGAGTTTTATAAATGCATGAAAAGTTGTTCACTCTCACAATCCCTTGGAGGGCAATTTCCATAAAATTAAGTAAAGGGGGTCCCAAACACCTGCCGCGTAGCTCTGAAGATGACAGTCCAGAAGGAGCAGCACCTTAAGTCCCCTCAGTACACTGTATACACTGAGTAGAAACTCCACTCCTGGGAACGAATCCCACAGGGATACGTGAGCTGCACAGACTACTCCTGTGAGGACAGTCCTCACGTCCTCACAGTCACAGTCCGGTTCTCTGCCGCTGGTGAGTGCAGAGATAAAGCATGCTACAGTGCAATATTGCATAGAATGCCTTCCTTTGAAAAGAGGGAGGTGAATCTCTTTATTGATAACGAGTTTTAGGAAATGCTATTTTAAAATGAGGAAAAGCGATGCACACACTGTGCCCCCATCCGAAGTCCCAGAGATGAACAGGCACATACGCATGCATGTGTGCACACGCAGTAATTCTGGAAAGACACACAACAAATTAGTAATAGCATTTCTCACTCTGCAGAAGGGGCTGGGGCTAAAAATACACAATAATTATTATTTTTAAACTACATGTATATATTGCTATTCAATTAAATACTGGGTGTTGAAAGGGTTTAAAAATACAAAAGTTAATTTTTATTGTGGTAAAAAGCATATAACATTAAATTTACTATTTTAACGGGTTTTAGGTATTTAGTTAAGTATAATTACTGAAGATAATTATATTGAGTTAATATGTATATTCGTGTAGTTGAGCAACACATCTCTAGAAGGTTCTCATCTTGTAAAATGGAAGGAGGTCTGAACACACTGAACACCAAGTTCCCCTTCCTCCTCTCCCCAGCCCTCAGAAACCACATTTTAGTAACTGTGTCTGGGACTTTGACTGCTTCAGGTGCTTTGTGTAAGTGGAATCCTATAGCATGAGTCTAGCTGTGTCTGGCTTGCTTCACTCCGCATAAGGTCTTTGAGGTTCATCCACACTGTAATGCGGGACAGGACCTCTTTCCTTATAATGGTTGCATAATATTCCATTGTCTTGATACACCATCTTTTCTTTATCTTTTGTGACGATCTGAATGTTTGTGTCCCACCTGAAGTCACTGCTCTAACCCAAACCCCCAACGGTGATGATGGCATTAGCAGGTGGGACTTTTGGGAGGTGCTTAGGTCACGGGAGTGGAATCCTCTAGAAGCGGATGATGCCTTATCAAAGAGGTTCAGACACATGCCTACCCCCTTCTGCCCTGTGAGGACGCAGTGAACGTGTGTGGCCCAGAAAAGGTCCTCACTGGTCATGTTGGCACACCATTCCCATACTTCCAGCCTCCAGAACTGTGAGCGGTAATTTTCTGTCATTTAGAAGGCACCCAGTCTACGGTGTTTTGTTCTGCCAGCCTGAATGGATTGAGATATCCCTTCTTCCATCAATGGCCCCTTGAGTAGCTTCTACCTCTTGGCTAATGTGAATAATACTGCATTGAACATGGGTGTGCACCTGTCTCTTGGGGATCCTAGTTTGAAGTTTATTGGACATATCCCCAGAAGTGTAATTGCTGGATGTGGTGATTCTATTTTAAGTTTTTGAGGAAGCTCCAAACTCTTTACCTCGAGAGCTGCACCATTTTGCATTCCCACCAACAGCGCACAAGCGTTCTAATTCCTCATCTACACAGTGTGTTTCTGTGGTTCTCTCACCCTTGAGCTTTGTAAGGACAGGTAATCCCCGGTGGACCCTGAGCGGCCCCACACGTCCTTGCTAGGTATGCCAGGTGTGCAAGTCCCTGGCTGTGGTTAACGGAGGCCATTCTCAGGGTGTATCAGAATAACAACCCTGAGAGCTGAGGGGCTGCCTCCCCCAGACCCAGTCCGGGTTTGCTTCTGCTCACTCTATGTGGATCCCCCCAAGCTCTGTGCTCTTGTCCTCTAAAGCAGTAGGACCCTTTGCATCTCTGTGGTTCTCAAGAAGGCATGATGACCTGACCCCATATTCACGAAGCCACGTCTTCTCTGTTGGGTGAATGGCTTCCAAAACGGTGTCATTCCTGGCTATGTTCCTCGATGATTGTGACTTCCATGATGCCAGTCTCTCCCTGGTGGCATTTGGAAACTTCCAGTTACTTACTTCTCCTTTCATGGTGCTCTGTGTTGGCCTTTCTCCCCAGATTACACCCTTGACATAAATTGTGTCGATTCTAAGATCTACAGGCTAATGGCTACAAGGCATATCATGTCATTCATGCTGTTTTGATTACACATAAAAAAAAATGAAAGTATGCTTGCCATTTATTTGAGATTTTCAGCTGAAATGAGGATTTTGGCTTGAGTGTCCTTCATGTAAATAGAATCTTAAGTCATTTCCACTATGACTATATTCCTAATATAGGCTTTTTGATACTGTAGTATAGTATAAATACTATACTATATAAATACTCTACTATAAATACTATTCCAACTTAAGGGATACCTTTTTAGGTGGGATTCATCTTGCATGTAAAAGGGCAAGCTGCCTCTGGAATTATGGTACAGAGGCCTTTGTGTATGGAGATGAGCATGTCTGTCTGTCCTGTTCCTGTGCACCAGCTGAGTTCTACACCTGAGACACCAGATCTCCTGCCATTCATAGTCACTGTGACGCTGTGCTGTGCTCAGAACTTTTTACTTTCTTAATGGCATAATCTTTTCCCTCCTGCCCTTGAGGAGAAATCAGTTAAAACTATCAAAAGAGTCCAGTTTTGAAAAAGAGTCCAAGGTCAGCCACCTTTTCCAGGAGGAGCGGTGAGCAAGAAAGGAGGGCAGGCAGTGGATGTCCCAGAACTTTGCCTCACGTCATGTCTCTGACCAAGAGAGAAGTTTAAAATCCTCCCCATTTGATGTGCATTAGGCAAAGGCACTTTATTTGGATTTGATCCCGTCTTCTATTGTGTATTTTTTTAATGGTCTTAATCATTCAAACCCTAGTGGCTTATCTTCCTTTCAGAGCTTTGATCACTGTAATGACTCAATAGCCTTCTTTCTTAAAAGAGAGAAGAGATCATTTTCAGGACCACGGAAAGAGACCCCCGGGGAGCTCAGTGCCTTCTGCAGCAAGAGCTTTATTATCAGAAGTTCCCACTGAGGGAAGATTCAGACCCAGCATCAGCTCCTATTTCCTGGGAGGAAACTTGAGGGTTAGCAGAAAAGTGTCTCAAAACGGAAGGTAAAGTTACTGTGGTAGTTCTTTTTTCTGTATGCCCCCAAAAAATAACAAGTGAAATGCTCAATGCATTCCTCACCTTGTCAAAGATTTTCTACCCTTAAATTAAATAAATCTGTTAATCGATTATTAAGGTGGCACACAGTGATCTCCAGCTCTCTTGGAAAACCTGCCTCTCAGACCCTCCTGGCCACCTTGAGGTGGGAAGGAATTAAGTCTATCCCTGTAAGATTTTCCTAGGTACTGTTACTAAGTACCTCGGGCTCAACACAACAGAAATTTATTCTTTCATGACTCTGGAGGCTAGAAGTACAAACTCAATCTGTCGTCAGGGCCCTGCTCCCCCCAAGGGTCTAGAAGAGAATCTTCCATGTCCTTCTAATACTTTGATGTTGTTGGTGATTCTTGGGGCCCCTGGCTTGTAGATGAATCACTGCGATGTCTGCGTCTGTCATCACATGGCACCTTCCGTGTGTCTTCTTGTCTCCCCTCTGCTCTTGTCTCTCTTGTTATAAACAAGAAGTTCCTGCCTCCATCACCACGTGGAGAGCCTCAGACGCCTGCCACTTGACTACCAGTTTCCCCGCAGCTCCCCAGGCAGGGGGCTGGACAGCACCCCAGAGCCAAGGCTCTCCCTTCAACAATTCCATGTCATTTTCAACTCTCCTTTTAAGTTTCTCCTTCACACTCGGTGGCTGAATGTGCTTCAGTTTTTCTTTCTGCTTCTTACTCCTGATTTTAGCATTGTGACTCCCAAGTTATACTTTTTTTTTTTTAGACATTTTATGTTGTTTGCCAAAGGCGGATTTTGTTACCTTGGTCCTGCTTAGCCTATGGGGCAGCCTCTGGAGATGATCCCGCTCCTGCTTTGCAGTCCCCAAGAAGACCGGTGGGGACAGGCTCACAGACAGCTTTCTGGGAGAGGCTGCCACCTGTTCTTGGGGTAGGGGGCAGTTTTAGTGAGACCTGGCTGCTCAGCTGTATGCCCTGCCCCCATGCAAACCATAAGGGGGTGGGAGGGGAAGCCTCTGATTTTATCCCTATGGAGTCATGGATTGTAACTTCCTGGGTTTCCCTGCTCTGTTTGGATTAATGAGTCAGAGTTCATTACTCTGAAGATAAAAGGTGTTGGTGGTGGCTACATCTAGGTTAAGAGACTGGGCTTTCTGAGCACCTGGGGGGCTCAGGTGGTGAAGCTTCTGCCTTGAGCTCAGGTCATGATCCTGGGGTCCTGAGATCGAGCCCCGCCTTTGGCTCCCTGCTCAGCGGGACGGCTGCTTCTCACTCTCTCCTGTCCTGGCTCGTGTGCTCTCTCTCAGTGTATGCACATGCATTCTCTTTCTCTCTCAAATCCATTAATAAAATCTAAAAAACAAAACAAAAAGAAACACCAGAGTGGGCATTTTGGGGCCCTCACCGTGTGAAGTTGGTGGGGGGTATATTCCCACTATGTGAGGACAGGTGAGAAATTGTGCCAAGCGTTCTGCCGCTCTGTGACTCCAAACGAGGCATGATGGCAAGTGGGTCCCATGTCACTGCCGTGATGTTCGGGGTGGGCATGGTGGCTGATGCACAGGGTGACCAGGAGATCTGCACTGGGGGGGGCGGGATTGGGTGGGGTTCCCCATCACCCCAGGGAGTGTATGTGCAGGTATTGGGTTTCTCACTGGATCACAAATCAGGCTGGGTTTCATTCACATTAATGAAAGCGCACTTTTTGTTTAAATATTTCTTATTGTGGTAAAACAGACATAACACAGAAGTTAACTTTGTAACTATTTTTAAGTAGACGGGTCAATGGCATTAGCACTTTCACATTGTCGTATCTCCAGAATCCTTACCATCTTCCCGAACTGAAACTCACTGCCCTCTAGACACTAATTCCCCATCCCTCCCTTTCTCCAGACCCCAGCAGCCACCATTCCACTTTCTGTCTTCATGAATTTGACTCATCCGGGTACTTCATCTAAGTGGCATCGTAGCATTTTTGTCCTTTCGTGACAGGCGGATCTCATGTAGCATAATGTCCTCCAGGTCCATCCGTGCTGGGGCGTGTGTCGAAATCTGAAGAATGGTCTATGGCATGTATATGCCAGTTCTGCTCATCTCTTGAGGGATCCGTAGACTTTTCTACCTTTTGGCTGTAGTGAATAAAGTTGCTGTGAAATTGGGTGAACAAATATCTCTTTGAGACCTTGCTTTCCGTTCTTTTGGGTATATATGAACAAGTGCAATTCCTGGACTCTATGGCAATTCTATTTTTAAGTTTTTGAGGAGCTGTCTGCTTTGCTGCTTTACATTCCCACCAGTGTACTACGGCTCCAACTCATGCTCATCAACACATCTTATTTCCCATTAAAAAAAATAGCCAAACGGTGTGAAGTGGTGTCTCACTGTAGTTTTGATTTGCATTTCCCTGATGACTTCTGATGTTGGCATCTTTTCATGTGCTCATTGGGCATTTGTATATTTTCTCTGGATAAATGTCTATTGAAGTACTTCGTGCATTTTAAAATTAAAGTGTTTGATTTTTTTTTGTTGTTGTTGTTGGGATGTACACAGTTCTTTATGTATTCCAGATATGAACCCCTAATCAGATAGAGAATTTGCAGATATTTTCTGTCATTCATGGGTTGCCATTTCACTCTGCTGATGGCATTCTTTGATGCACAAAAGTTTTAAATGTTGATGTATTTGAATTTATCTATTTTACTTTATGTTGTCTGTGCTTTTAGTGTCCTATCCAAGAAATCATCACCAAATTTAATGTGTTAAAGCTTTTGTCCTGTTTTTCTTCCCTAAGAATTTTTATAGCCCTAGGTCTTATGCTGAGGACTTTGATTCATTTTGAGTTAATTTTTGTATACGGTATAAGGTGAAGGTCCATTTTTATTCCTTTGCATACTATTATCCAATTTTCCTAGACTTGGTTGTTGGAAACCTGTCCTTTTCCTGTTGAGTAATCCTGGCACCCATGTTGAAAATTATTTGTGGATCACATTGCAAAGCATTAACATCTTAAATATATCAAGTTTTCCAAAACATGAACAAGGTATTGCCTTCCAGTTATAAGTGTATTCTTTCATTTCTTTCAGCAGCATTTCATAGTTTCCAGTGTACAACTCTACTACCTCTTGGTTAGGATTATTCCAATGTATTTTATTCTTTTTGATGCTGTTATACATGAAATTGTTTTCTTAGTTTCCTTTTTAAATTATTCATTGCTGGGGTATTGAATTGCAGCAGATTTCTGTATGTTGATTTTGGTCAACTATCATTGATTAGTTCTAAAAGTGTTGTTGTTTTCCTGGAATCGTTAGGGTTTTCTACATATAAGATCATGCCATCTGCAAACAGAGATAATTTTACTTGTTTCTTTCCAATTTGGATTCCCTTTCATGCCTAATGGTGCTGGCTTGTACTTCCAGTATTAGGTTTAGTAGAAGTGACAAAATCTGGCATCCCTGAATTGTTCCTGATCTTGGAGGAAAAGCTTGTAAACTTTCCCTGTGGGGTATGATGCTCACTGTGGGTTTTTCATATATGGCTCTTATTATGTTGACATAGTTTCTTCTATTCCTAGTCTGTTGAGTGCTTTTATCATGAAAACGTGCTGAATGTGGTCAAGTGCTTTTTCAGCATCAGTTGAGATGATCATGTGACTTACCCTTCCTTTCCTAATGTGACCTGTGACACTGATTGTTTCTTGTATATTGACTCATTCTTGCATTCCAGGAATTAATCCCACTTGGTAAAGGTGCATAATCCTTTTCATATGGTACCAAATTCAGTTTGCGAGTATTTTGTTGACGATTCTTGCACTCGTCTTAATCAGGGATGTTGGTCGGTAGTTGTTTTTTCTTCTAGTATCTCGGGATTATGGAGTAATGCTGGCCTCATTGAATGAGTCAAGGAGTTCTCTCTCCTCTTCATATTTCTGGAAATGTTTAAGAGGATTAATGTTGGCTCTTCTTTAAATATTTGGTAGAAATCACCAGTGAGGCCATCAAGTCCAATGTTTTTCTTTGTAAGGAGACCTGATGACTGATTCAGTAGCCTTACTTGTTATGGATCTGTTCATATTTTCTATTTCTTTTTGGGTTAGTCTTGATGAAATTTCATATTTCTAGAAATTAATCCATTTCATCTCAGTTATTCAATTTGTTGCTATACAGTGTTCACAGTATTCTCTTGTAACCCTCCCCTATCTATAAAATCTGTCATAATGACCAACTTTCATTGTTGCCTTTAGCTGTTTGAGTATTCTCTCTTTTTTTAATTAGTCAGTGTCACTAACAGCTTGTCAATTTTTTTATTTTTGAAGACTCAACTCTTGATTTTGTGGATTTTCTCTGTTTCTATTTTCTATTTTGCTTATCTTGTTTTGTTTATCTTATTTTTATTCTCTATTTTGCTAATCTTTATTATTTTCTTCCTTCTGCTAGCTTTTGATTTCATTTCTTCTTCTTTTTTTTCTAGTTCCTTGTGGTGTAAAATTAGGTTGCTGACTTTGAGATATTTCTTCTTTTTCAATGTAAGCATTGATAGTTATAAATTTCCCTATTAGCACTTCTTATGCTACATCCCGTAAGTTTTGCTAGGTTGTGGTTTCATTCCCATTTGTCTCAATAAATTTTCACATTTCCTTTGTGATTTATTCCTTGACTCATTTGTTGTTTAAGGTAATGTTCAATTTCCACATATTTGTAGATTTTCCAGTTTTCCTTCTGAAACCTTTCTGGTTTCATTTCATTTTGATCAGAAAAGATATTTTTCATGATCCCCATCTTTCTAAATTTTTTACGACTTGTTTTATGGGCTAACATTCTGGCCTATACTGGAGAATGTTCCATGTCTTTTTGAGAAAGATGTGTATTCTACTCTTGTTGGTTGGAGTATTTTGTAAATGTCTGTTGTGACCAATTGACTTATAGTCTTGTTCAGGTCCCCTAATTTTTACTGATCTTCTGTCTGATTATCTGTTTGTTATTGAAAATGTGGTATTGAAGTCTCCTTCTTTTATTCTAAATCAATCTATTTCTCCCTTCAATTCTGTCAGTTTGATATGTAGCTGCTCTGATGTTGGTTGCACATTTATTTATAATTCTTATATCCTCTTGATGAATTGACCTCTTATCATTATATAATGTTCTTCTTCAGTGCTTGAAACACTTCTTGCCTTAGTCTGTTTTATCTGATATTAGTATACCCAACCCTGGTCTTTTGGTTAGTAATTGCATGGAATATCTTGTTCTATCCTTTTTATTTCCAAATCTATGTTTGTGTCCTTACATCTAAAATGAGTATGTTATAGACAGAATAAAGTTGGATCCTGGTTTTTTTTTTTTTTTCTTTTTTTCTTTTTTTTTTTTTTTGTTATCATTCCGCCAACACAGGCCTTTTGATTGGGGAATTTATTTCACTTACATTTAAAGTGGTTACTGGTAGGATGGCCTACTATTTGCATTTTGTTATTTGTTGTCTTTATGTCTTAACTGTTTTGTTCCTCCTTTATTGTCTTCTTTTGAATTTAATTTTTTTACTCATTTTGATTTATACATTTTGATTTAATTTTCATTTCCTTTTCTGTAAATTCTATAAATATTTTCTTTGTGATTTCTATGGGGATTGCATATAATATCTTAAAGTTATAATAGCCTGTTTTTACCTGATATTTAACTTTATTGCATACAACACCCCTTCTTTTCACCCTTCTACCCACACCTTATTATTTATTTATTTATTTATTTATTCACCTACACTTTACCTTATTGATGTCACAAATTACATCTTTATATATTTTGTACTTAGTAACATAGATTTATAATTATTATATATACTTAA
The DNA here is from genome assembly GCF_963455335.1 of Martes martes. Classification (NCBI taxonomy): domain Eukaryota; kingdom Metazoa; phylum Chordata; class Mammalia; order Carnivora; family Mustelidae; genus Martes; species Martes martes. The sequence continues at coordinate 87,956,627 of NC_137902.1, read as the reverse complement.
ACATATATTCATGGCTATTTGTTGTAATTTTGTAGAAGAATAAAAAGTGGATTTATGTATATGTATGTCAGTAATTTCTCAATAAAAGTGGAAAGGAGTAACAATTTAAAATTACAATAGTACTTTGCTAGTTTTTGTATTTGTCCATGTATTTGTCTCTCCTGGAGAATCTGATATTTTCATATGGCTTTGAGTTGCCATCTAGCATCTTTAATTCCAACTTGATAGACTCTCTTTAGCATTTCTTGAATGGCAGATCTAGTGGTAATGGACATTTTCAGTTTCTGTTGTTGGTCTGGGAATGTCTTTCTTTCTCCCTCATTTTTGCAGGATATTTGCCTAATGTTGAATTCTCCCTGACTTGCCTTTTTGCCTGAGGAATCCACTAATAGTTTTACAGAGGCTGCCCTGTATGTGATGAGTCACTCTTCTCTTGGTGTGGGTCTGTTTGTTTTTATCCTACTTGGCATTTGTTAACCTTGTATTGCTATATCCATGACTTTCCTCAGATTTGTGAAATGCATGGCCATTATTTCTCGCAGTAACTTCTCTGCTTTTTTCTCTGTCCTTTTTCCCCTGCATGTCCCATAATGTCTATATTGGTCAGTTTGATGTTCTTCCATCATAAGTCTCTCAGACTCTGTTCACTGTTCTTCCTTTTTTTCTCATTTTACTCTTCAGTCTCAAAAGTTTCAAATGACCTGTCTTCAAGTTCGCTGAGTCTTTCGTTCTGTTTGCCTCTGCTATTGAACCCCTTAAATGATTCTTTTTTCAATTCAGTTTTGTATTTTTCATCTCCAAAATTTCCATTTGATTGTTTCTAATAATTCCAAATTCTTTGTAGATATTCTCATTTTGCTCATATATTTTCTCGATTTCCTATAGTTCTTTTGTCCATGTTTTCCTTTAGCCTTTAGAACGTACTTAAGGCAATTGTTTTAAATCCTTCCCCTAGTAAGTCCAAAGCCAATATTTCTTTAGGGATGGTTTCTGGAGATGTATTTTGTTCCTTTGAATGAGCCACATTTTATTTCTTCTTTGTACACCTTGTGATCTTTTGTTGAAAACTGGATATTTTTAAAAACAGCCCCCCAGCTTTGCATGCTGCCTTCATGCAGGGGAGACCCTCACTATTCACCTTGGCATGCATTTTTCTCATGCCTTTGTTGTCCCTCGATCTGTGCGCGTGCTCTCTTCCCAGGTCTCTCATTGATATGGCTGCTTTTAACGTCTTCTTCTCTGTTAGGCTCACACCTTTTCTCATTTTAGGGACGTTAGCAGTTCTATTGTATTCCTCAATCAGTAATCACTTGCCCCAGCTGTCTGTGTCTGTAAATACCTTTAGGACGGTTTCCACAAGTCGTACCTGCTGCTTCCAGTGATCCCCCCTTCTGTGGTGTGAGCCACGTTTGGTTGTCTGAACTCTTGTTGAGTGTCCCAAGACCAGTCCCTCAGGGATCCCGTAGACAGGTTAGAAATCAAAGGGTTGCAGAACAGTCCACTCTGCTCTCTCTGGTTTGCAGCGGGGACTAGCTTGTGGCGACCATTCTGCTCAAGCTGTTCTGCCCAGCACGGTCACGGAATTTCCTGCCCTGCCACACATGGCTCATTCTTGACCGGGCACTCACTTGGTTGCTGTGACTCTTTGGCCATTCCCATAGTTCTCATATGTTATTTTAGTCAGTCTCCAGTTGTGTATTTGGTGTTTCTGTGGAGGGAACAGGCCTGGAGTTTTTTTATGTGTCTTCTTGCTGACATCACTTTCCTGAATTTTTAAGTAAGTTTTTAAAATATCCAGTCTATTTCAAAATGTGCTGGTATGTACATGTTTGTGTTCCGTTATTTTCATCTGCCAGTTTCCATATTTTTAATATAAAAACATAGTGTTAGTGGGTTCCAGTCACTGGTGGAAGAAGAGGTCTTTACCCTGCCAGCCTGATATGTGTGATGCCTAAGAGGACCTTTAAACTGCACAGGGATATGGTCACTTTTACAGAGACCGAGTGACCGCCATATAAGTGGAGAGGCTCCTTGTTGTACACAGATCTGCTTCCTGCACTGAGGGCTGGTATCCGTCTCTCCAGATGCTGCTGGAAACACCAGGTGTCTGGATGCTCACAGCATGAAAGGGCACTGACAAGGCTCCTGGGTACCAGGGACCGTCCCACTGGTGCTCAGGCCGTGACAGTTACTGTAATAACCCACTGGCGACCCAAGCAGTCTTCCCTCCTCAGAGGAGGTTTGTGGGCAGCGTGTGACACTGACGGAGAGCTGGAGCCCCAGCTGGGACCAGCACTCAGACAGGCTCCTCACCTGTCCCTGTCAACCTACGGTCACATCCTGTGTGCCTCTGTCGCTGGCTCTGCAAAGCCCCTTCGCCCTTCCCTCCTCCAGCCCATTTTCAGGCACCCGCACTTCCCATTTCCTATCAGATGTTTCCTGAGGGTCAGCTGGATGTGACCGTCACCGGGGGGGGGGGAAGCAGTGCCATCTTGGGGACTCACTAAATGACCACTTCTGTGGGGCACATCCTCACAGCCCAGGGACCCTAACAAGTGCAGCAGGGAGGCCACTGGCAAAGAGATGAAAGGTCTGTAGGCCCCCTCTCAGGGCCCTCTCCAGGGCACCCTCTTCAGAGGAAGGAGGGACAGCCCCCCCTCCGACCTCAGATTGGGGAGGGTCGAGGACCGTGGATCCACGTGAGTCTCTCAGGGTGCCGGATCTCCCCCCAGGGATCCCTGGGGGAGCTGTATCCACACGAGGAGATGAGGACCCTGCTCCTGGTGGCTCCCACCCATGCCCAGCTAGTCACTGGAACTCTGCCTGATGCTGACTTCATGGCTGGTGGTTGGAAAAGAGGGAAACCCGACAACAACGAAAGCCAGGCTGGGCACCAGGAGACAAACCACCTTGCAACCTTACAAGAACTGGTCTCACTCCGTTTGACTCAGTCCTGATCACTAATTAGCTTCGTTTCAGATAGTCTGTAAAGATAGATTCCCAGCCCACGTTCCCAGCAGCCCCACTCCCCTCCACAACTCCGGGCACTGTGGGGTCATCCCACTGAAGCACATGTGGGTCTGTGCCCTGAAGCCTTGCCTGGGGACCATGGTCGCCCTTCCTGGCTTGGACACTCAGGGTCCCTCACAGTGCAGGTCCTGACCCGTCTTGCAGGCTCATCCCCTGGCCAGCCCGTGTCCTAAACGTCCTCCCGTGTCCCGGGGGCAGCCTGACAGCCCCCCACAGCCTCCTTCCAGCTCGGCGTCTTCCCTGCAGGTGTGCCCTGCCCCAGTTGTCCCTGCTCTGGTGGCCTCCGTCTAAACTCTGTGCCATGAAAACCCAGCATCCACCTCTTCCTCCTCCAGGAAGCACTCCCTGACTTCTGACCAACGCACCTGCTGCCTTTCCCCATGGACCCTGGCCTCTGGGGTTCCCGATCTGGTGGTGCTAGTTCCCACCCACAGCCCCAGCCTGGGCAGCCCTGAGAGCCCGCTCCAGCCCCTTGCACTCAGTGTCCAGTGTGTTTCCTCACCCTTCAGTCATTGGAATCTTGTAAGGAAGTATTCACTGCATTTCCAGGTGAAAGCAGCTGTCATCTCATAGAAAATAACCTTTTTAAATGATTCCCTGTGTATAGAGCATATTGTACTTCTATCACTGGTGGGTGGGCAGGGCTGATGTAAAGTATTTTACAGGATTCCTGGTGTCCAGTCAACAAAGAGATGACGGAAGGCAAGGACAGTTATGACAGCTTCAGCACAATAATTTTGAATTCACAAAACCCATTCATTGTAAGACTGAAAAGTCGTGTGTGACATAAGCCTATTGCATAAGCACATTGTTCTGGGTCCCCTGCCCTTAGATCCTCTCCGGACGGGTTAGCCTTTTAGCTGCATTCAGGACTTCTGAATTGCTCATGCTACAATATCCCATAGCATTATGGTTTATCTCATTTAGTAAAATGATGCTTAAAAATCACACGAATAAATACTGAGCAAAGGTCAAACTAACTCTTTTCTTAATCATAAAAAGATAATATCAGGGACTCTGTCTTTTTGTAAGGCATTCCAAAATTATGTAAGTTAAATTACGTTTACTTCGCACACACTGTCTTTTTAAAATCAGTCATAGATGGTAAGTGATCTGAGGGACTGGCCCGCTCAGACGGAGCTATGCAGCTCCGTCTATGTGCTAGATGTCCTGACATCTTCTGATTCATGTTTTAAGAAGTTTTTTAGTTTTAAGAGACTGTGGCAGAAGTAGGACTTCTGTCTCAATCATTTGTCATGCAAGGTCCTCCTTCTAGTGTATTTTACATAATTGGAATTGACTAGTCATAAGCCATGGCTGTGGTCATGAGAACAGGGTCAGTCATGAGCAGGGAAGCAAGGATTTGGGGCGGCGAGGAACTGAGCTGTTGTGATCCACTGTGCAGGAAATGGGCTCTCTGAGTTCATCAGGCATCTAGGATGTAGGGCACCTTCTAGAAGTCTGGCTTAGTGAATCACTTAGCTTTCCCAGACCACATGTATTTGCAATGAAGATTCTGTTTTCTGCCAATACCATTGTGTTGTGAGTGGGGGAGGTCAGTCCCCCTTGTGGGGTCGTTAAGGAACATTCCAGCGTGGTTGTGGAAGTCACGTGCAGGAAAGCTAAGAAATGACCGGGCTTGTTACGCTCACAGGTGCTAGGGCGGGAGGCACAACGGGCACTCCTTGCTCGTGGCCGCACGGCAGGTGGGCCCAGGAGGTAACCGTATCCAGCAGGTGCAGACCTGAGCCACTGAGAACCCCTGGGCAGCTCCCTGTATTTCAGGTTGGGGTGGCCACAAAGCCTTGCGGGGATTTCACTGGTATGTTTGGAGTCCCTGGGTCACAGACAGGGGAGGGCGAGATGGGGACCTTGTGACAGGAGCCTGCCTGACCACCCTGGTGGGCCCGGGAGGGGGCTCACGGCCTCTGCCTGGTGATGTTGAGTCATCAGGGAGAGAGGAAGTGCTAACAATTTACGATCCAGTCTTCACCCTTTCTTCTCATTTTCAACCTTATTTTCCTTCTCAGGTAAGAGAACCAAGACTCTGGTACTGCCCGGGACAGGCCCAAAATATATAAACAGTCTTTCATCACCTGAAACTGACAGAGAGGAAGCATTTCAGTTCATTAATGGTGACGTGGAACTGACATTTGTGTGTTCTGCTGAGGCTCAGGGGTCCGTGGCGTCCGCTGGGCCCTGGACCCTCCCTGGCCACCTTTCAGACTCCTCGGTGCATCTGTTACAGTCTAAAAGAAAAGGACACTGAGCCTTTTTTTTTTGTTGTTCCTTCTTTTACTTCTTCTTCCTACCTGGCCTGGTTCCACAAATCATCAGCCATGGGACTCGTGTGCTTTCCTCTCAGTCTACAAATCACAAGCACCCCTTCCCTCCTCCATGGCGGGGGCTAGCCAGGGCATCACTGTCCCCTCAATTTGGCATGGAAAGAGTGGAAGTCCATGAAGAGTCAAAGATGTAGGCACAGACGCTGCAGGATAGTCAAACTCTGCATTAGAGCTACTTAACAGATGTTTTCTTCCCTGGTCCGCCACTGCCTCACTAAGACTACATGTATGTCACATGTGGGCAGAAGGCTCTTATAACCCTCGTTTGCAACAGCCACCATTGCGTCCTGGGAGTGGGTGGCCGGGAGCTGAGGTGGGGTGCTGCCCGGTGAGGGGGCAGGGAGCCCAGGGGAAGCAGTGCTAAGCGTTCTCACTGCCCTTGATCTCCCCTTTTACTATCCTGGGCCATGGTAGGACTCTGTGGGCAGATCATGTGGTTTATTTACTGAGTAACTTATTTAATAAACCCAGGTGGGGCTTGAACTCAAGACCCTGAGATCAAGAGTTGCACACTCCTCTGCCTGAGCTGGCCAGGCACTTGGCAGTTAGCCTCTTGAAAGATATGGGAAGCCACAGAGAAGGTTTCAGAAGTATTTTTTTAGTTGCCCAGTGGTATTCAGTCTCCCTCAGAAGTTATTTAAAAATGGGGAGTTTTTGTTCAAGACGTCTAATGCTGGTATGAATTCCCCCCCCCCCAATTTATTGTGCTGCAGTTGACGTGTGACATCTCCCTGGGTACTCACGGGGTCTTCCCTCCATGTGCACGTTCCCTGGGGTCTCTGTGCATCCAGATTTCCTCTTGTAATGACCCAGGCTCGTTGGATCAGGACTCACTCTAATGGCCTCATTTTACCTTGATCACCTCTTTATAGACCCTGTCTCCAAACAATCACATTTGGAAGTATGGGGGGTTCAGGCTTCCACATATGAATTAGGGGTGGGGGACACAATTCAGTCCATCACAGTAAGTTAGATGGGTTCCCTATTTTAAAAATTTTTTAAAAATTTATTTATTTGACAGACAGAGATCACAAGTAGGCAGAGAGGCAGGCAGAAAGAGAGGAGGAAGCAGACTCCCTGGGGAGCAGAGAACCCGACATGGGGCTCGATCCCTGGACCCTGGGATCATGACCTGAGCCAAAGGCAGAGGCTTTAACCCACTGAGCCACCCAGGTGCCCCAGGTTCCCTACTTTATAAAGTATTTTAATGTTGAATTAAATACATATGGTATCTCTTCAAGTCACTGGTACTTCTCAATGAGAAATCTTCTAAATTTTATACAAATAACCCATTTGATATATCATTATTTTGAACATATGCAGGAGGCTAAGAGGATCGTGCTATTCTGCCAATAATCTGAGTTGTTAAAGAATGCCCCCAAACTGTGCCTGGAGTCAAGTTTATATTTAAGTCAAGTTATATATTTAATTCTTTTCATTCAGTTAACTTACTTAATTCCTTCAAGTTGCCGATAGGAGAGGCACACTATTAAACACTCATTTGAGGCATTTCTTATAACACTAACAATACCTCCTTTTGTTCTTTGGTGTCACTCTTCAAATACTGAAGGCTAATTCAGTTTCCAGAAAATACGCTTGTGCCACGTATCAAACCACACACCTTTTTTGCGATGTTCTGGTATTGTTTTCAGTAACCATACATTGCTTTTAAAGTATGAATTTTTGCTACTGGAAATGTTTTTTTCTGGCTTTTTCTCTACTTTCAACCTCTTTGCCAACACCAGTGGGACTTCCAGATAGCTTATAAAATGTATTTCTCCTGATCACATAAGAAGTTAGGGACGGGAGGAGCGTTGAGAAACCCTACTGGTTTTTCTGCAGAGTCAGAAACATGTCTTGTCTAGTCTGTTGGGTTCGTATTTCAAGCAGAAGGTAAAACTAAACAGTAAAGGCCTATAACTTCTCAATGTGCTTTAAAAATACTTCATTTCAATAATATTTTGGTAATGTTTACATTATCCTTTTATACAGCTGAGTTTACAAAAGCATATTAATGAAGAGTAGCATTCGGGACCGTGTTTCTGGCACCTGCTTTGGCCCTGGGACGTGGATGAGCCCAGGGCCAGGCGCTATGGGTTTCTGGGAGGTGTAGCTGTGCTCAGCCATGGGGCAGGTTCACTCTCCAGGTAGGGAAAGGTGCTGGGACCCAGAGACGTGGTCCTCTTTTTTTGCTCAGTCACTGGTTTGACTGTGTGACTTGATTCCACGGAGCCCATGAAAGAAATCAGGAAATGCTTACTAAGTGCACATTTTTTTCTGACACACTGAGATTGTCACATCAGAAGATGCTCATCGGGCACCTGTCTGGTTGTTTTAAGTGAGAAGGGAGATTATTCGTTCACTTTCTAGGACACTGTTGAAGTCAACTCATCCGCATGAGTTAAACTCTAGCGCTCACCTCGCATGAAGCGCCTGCCTGACTTACATATAAGGGGTCAGGCCCTCCCTCCGGGTCATACTTCTGACATCCCAGTCTGGCTCACTCAGTAAAATGACAGGAGGAGGATTTCCTTGAGTTATCTATGTGTAAATGTTGCGTACTTTCTAGTTCACTCAAATATTAAAAATAATTCATAACAAGATCACTTACTTTAAAGCAACTGAGTACAACTTTGACATGGTCTAACGACAGGAAATAATTTTAGTACGTCCCTTCATGGTCCGTGAGCCTCTGGAAATAATGGGGACAAAATATTATTTTTAATAGTAACAGTAATTATTATTATTCCCCCATTGCTCATGAAGAAACTGAGATGTGGGGAGATTTAAGCATCTTGTCCAAGACCATCATGGCCCTGTAATTAAAATGGCCGGAATTAGAGCTTGGGGATTCTTGCACACTCTCTTGATCCCAGCAACATCCTTCCTCCCAGCTCAGAGCTCTTAAAATAAAATGAACAGCGGTGAGTGAATAATGAAGCTCGGATTTCCTAGGGGCCTGCAGTAGAGGCTTAATATTTATTTATTTTTTAAATCACCAAGACCTGTTTCTATAGGCAACACTGCTTATTTGGAAAGAAGGCATTGGTATAAAGGCCGACCTTAGGACACAGATATTTCAAACCTGAAATGAAAAATACATAATAGGCATCTTGAGGTCATTTGTTGACTCCAATGAGGAATTGTGATGACTCAGTTTACACCCGGGACCATGGCTCCGAGGGAGTCTCCCAATGATTCCTTCTCCAGATTTAGAGTCGACTAACGTGACTGCTAACTAAATCAGTGCAGAGTTGGCAGCTTTTCAGAGATGTCACCGATTCCTAAAACAAATTATCTCCGAAACATATTTCTAGCACGTGAGCAGAGCCCAAGCCATGGACTCGGGTTACCTTCAACCTAACTAATGTGGAAACAGAAGACTTCATCAGACATCGTCTGCTCCTAATAGTGGACAAAGGATTCAATGTGATGCCTTTAAAGTGACCGGATATTGAGTCCGCGTCAGATGAAGTGTCCCTGGTGATCAGTCATGGGGAGAGTCTCGTCGGTGTGTTTTTTTTTCTTTCTTTTTTTTTTTAATAGAATGTGTTACAGGTTCTGTGACTTGTTTATATTTACAGAAGAATTTTTGTTGTTGTTGTTAGGTTTTATTTACTTATTTGACAAACAGAGATCATAAGTAGGCAGAGAGGCAGGCAGAGAGAGAGGAAGAGAAGCAGGCTCCCTGCTGAGCAGAGAGCCTGATGCAGGGCTCGATCCCAGGACCCCAGGATCATGATCTGAGCTGAAGGCAGAGGCTTTAACCCACTGAGCCACCCAGGTGCCCCGTCGTCGGTGTGTTTCTTAATGCTAGCGAGCCAAGAGGGATGCCAGAAAGACAGACCCATGGAACTCCTCCCACTAACTCATCAAAATTGTAAGAGAGGTTTTCTTGTTTTTACTTTACACACAAAAATGCTGGCTTCCCCGAGGTCAGTGCTATCACGAGAGATGGGGAAGATGGGGTTTTCATCTTCCCACTTACTAGAACACAGAGTGGGCCTTTGTTCCTGCAAGTTTGTGTGACCTGTTCACCCAGATCTGTTCTGGAAAACCAAAGCAAAAATACATACGGCAAAGAACAGATCACACCACCTCTTAAGAGATAAACACTAGCTTCACCAAAATATATGGGATCATTTCAGTAATGAGCCCTGAAAGTGAGAGTAACATGCTAGTAGGGATCCGTCTTGTGCCAAAGTCATTTCATTTAACTTCTGTATCTTTAAAGAAACGCATGACTGATTTCTACCCAAAGGGACTGGTGATAGTTCTTTGCAAGACAAAAATAATGTGATTCCTTAAAATTAGAATGAATTAACATGGTCACACAGCTGTGCACACATACATACATACGTTTCAATATCTGAATGTAATTAAAATCGTGTGTGACAAATGTTTCATATACAGATTCTCAGAAGTTTTAAAGAGCGCCTTCTGAATCTCCTCTTTTCTTAAACTATTAAGACATTATTGCCACTTGAAATATTCCTTAAATAGTATTTTGTCTAAATTCCATTAAAACAGCGCTAGAATTTCCTTTTGCTATATGGCATTGCCATCACACAGTCTGAATGAAGGTGTCCAGAATTTACCTTCCATGGACAAAGTGCTTCAGAAGGAAGTGATGATATCCAAGGAAAATAAAACAATTTGTTCAAATACCTTTCCTAGTTTTTGTCAGTTACCCTCAGATAAACATGGACTTCAGTTCTGAGGTTGAATTGTAATCTTGGCATCACAGTAAATGTGGGAGCCGATGGTGATCTGCACATCTTGGGTCTTGAACCTGAGACAGAGTGTAAGGAATGGGATGCAGAGTTGGACAGATGAACAGCCTCTGCCAGATGTGCCCGCCATAACCACAATGGCAGCCAAGGCCATGGCCACAGTGGCTGGTACTTGTGGACCACCTACCTCCAGGGAGGTGTGGGAACATGATTGTCAGGTATTATCTCATGTAATAGCTCCTCAACCTTCAGAGTTTGCTGGGCCAAGCTGGTTTTGTGAATGAAGGCAGTGGGTCTGGGAGCCTGTAATGACAGCCAAGAGCATGTTCTGGACAGTGGTGGTGTTGGTACAAAGCAGCTCCTGCCCACGCCAGCCTGCACTTCCTGCAGGAAGCTGGGGGCAGGGAGGGCACATTCCTGACTTCCCATTCAGAGCACAGAGTCAATGGAGAGGGTTTGCCTGCTCTTGGTGTAACGGTTGCCAACCCTTGAAGAACAGGGGACGTTGGACAAAGATGGCGCTTCCAGGGAGCAAGAGAGAGAGGCCAGAGGGCTTCCCAGATGATGTTTCGTTCACTAGCCAAGAGGAAGTGTTATAGGGTCTGAGACTGGCCCTGATACCACATTTAAGTTTTCTGTATTCTTGGTTCCATCTGTTCCTACCTGCTTGTCATGGCTTACAATCCCGAGTAGTGATCCAGCTTAGTTTGGTTGGGTTTGGATGTTAAGAGAGGTCTAGGGTTTCACAAAGCAAAATGACAAGATGGGCATTCTTTTTGGCCCAACTACGAGCTTTGCTCCCGTGTGGCGTGAGTATGTCTGACCCTTTTAACTGTGGTGGGAGGTGGAGTGTGTCCTTCTGATGCAAGGGAGCATAAGAAAGGGTCAAGTCTTCTGATCCCTCATTTTATTACTATTATATGAAGGAGTATTACGAGAACATCTTTGGCCCTCTGGATGATAAAACTTGGAGAGATCAAAGAATGTAGAACCTGAACTTTTGACAGGGGGCCCAAAGAACTGAGCATTGAGGTAGATTTACCAGTTGACATAGGTTTTTAGAAGAGAGGCACCATACCTGGGGCTCTGTTTGTTTTCAGAGCGTAGACCAGTAAGGTCCTTGGATGGGGCAGCATTTTTCGCTAACATGCTGTGTTACGATTGGAAAACCTTAGGCTCCTATGGCTTTGCTGTTGCATAGGTCCCCTGGGAAAACTGATGGACAGTCTGAGGAAGGGTCGATGGAATCAGTTTTAAAAGGGGGTGTACAGTGTCAGGGGCAGACACCGAAATGCCCAGAGCAGGAAGAGCCTGTCGAAATCCTGGTGTGAAGGAGGCTAGTGGAGGTTCTGGGGCCCAGGTAGCAGGACAGAGGAGCCCAGCATCTCAGGGGACTTTGCAGGCGCAAATTGTCAACACGAGAGCTGTGGTCCTGTGACTCACACACCAGCTTCTGGAAGATCGCTGTTCAGGAGTTAATGCTAAGGTAGGCAGGACCGTAGGGGTGAGGGGAGCGGATTCGCCGACAGGGGTAACTAAGTCCATGTCATCGGAAGCCCGCCCACCTTTTTCTTCCTGGACGCAAGTATGGAGCACTTCAGGAGCGTTCAAGAGAGGGTGCGGGTCAGGGCAGAGAGGCTGCGTGGGGACGCACTTCCTGGTGTTGGAGTGTGTGCTCAGTTCTCCGATTCTTCTCGCATGTATGTGTTACCTTTGAAAAACTGAGCAAATCATTAGTAACATCTAAAATAGATTAAAACATTAGTGATATAGCTGTCTAAAATAGATTAAATCATTAGTGATATGATCGATGTGTGTATATGTGAGCATCACCCTTTTTTGGGTTTCCCCATATGCTGATCTGCATATGAAATCAACGTGGTGAGAAACGAGTCACTCATCCCCTGTAACAACGTCCACTATGCTCACACTGGCCCCTTCTAGCCTGAGGCCAGGTGTCTGTGTCTGGGCAAGGGCACCCCTCTGTCTTGTGGGTCTCCCCAGTGCTCCAGAAATGCGGCTAACTTGGGGGCAAGCTGATTGCACACTAAGAACACTGCGACTGAAATCCAAAGCCCAGAATCTAGTCTTGGCCATGCTGGGTAGCCGCTGTCCTACCGCCACAGACTCTTTCTACTTCCTTGGACTTCCGTTTTGCCTTTATAACTGAAGGGTTTGGAACTAGAAGCCTGTGTAGGTCCCTCCCAGCGCTCAGACCCCAGAGTCGAGGGTTCTCCCTGCGCGGATGGCCAGTTAACATCGTGCTCGATTGCCTTGGATGTGGGGCTGCAGGAGAGCATCTTCGCTCCTTAGGGATGAGGGAAACGCTTTAGGGGAAGAGCAAGCCTTCAAGGGTGGCCGGTTTACAGCCAGCTTAATGGTGCCGCTGAAACGTAAATCACCCTGCAAATAAGGAAAGCTTAGAACAATGGTGACTAATCCAGGCCCTGAGGAAATGTGGTCACATCCCTCTTAAACATTAGCAGACTTTCTATAAAGCAGGCAGGCTTTTACCTAAGAACAGAGTGAAGCTTCTGCCCCTAACCCGCAGGAGAAGAGCCGGGAGCTCCGAGTCCTGCAGATACACTGATCCTTTCTCCGTTCTCTCCCAGGGTTTTCCAGGCAACACGAACGCGGACAGCGTGGTGCAGCACCGACAGCAGCCTCCCCTCGAAGCCAGGTTCCTGCGCTTCCTCCCCTTAGCCTGGAGCCCCAAGGGCAGGATCGGGATGAGGATAGAAGTGTACGGATGCGCGTACCGTAAGTGCTGTTTACCCCTCTCCCCGCCCCAAAATCAGTGACAGAGGGACAGGCTCTCATGGCCAGGCGGAAAACCGAGCTTGACTTGTTTCTAACTTTTTAGGCATCTCTGTGTGTTTTTGTGGAAAGCCTGGATACTGAGGTCTTTAGTTACTTTAGTTGGACAAAGATATGGGCCCGAACTGAGCCTCAGAATCCGAGATTCCCAGGAGAGAGCAGGGTACCTGTTTTAGAGTGGGTGCGTCATCCAAACAACGAGGTCCAAGTCAACCACAGCAATTCACTGTGATGGATGGTGCCGTTCTTGGGCACTGAGGTGACCCTGGTGTGGGGATGCAGGGGACAGCAGGTGATCTTGTTTTCCCCATAATCCAAAATGACTCTGGGCTTCTCCCATATTCACTGCTCGAATCCCCACTTTCCTCGATGTGAACCCTGGTTTGAACATCATTTATGTGTTGTGTCTTCCCTCCTTTCCCCACTGATGAGCAGAGGGACAAAAGTCACAGCCAATGTGAGTGTGAACACAAGCAGAAACACATTCAGTGACATCTGTGGGTAAATTGACTCTACCATTGCCATTTTGATGATTTGGAATATACAGGAATTTTTTAAACGAGTACAAAAAGAAAAAATATTAAAGAAAAATTTCTAGAAAACTGGAGAATAACTCAAAGAGTATGTTGGCTGGGAACATCGTGGGAGGTTGGGTTTTTGGTCACGCTTCATTTCATACCTGATCAGGGCATTAGCTTTGCAGAAAAGTGTCAGCGAGATCTGGCACAGGCAGAATATTTAATATGTCAGATCCTACCTAGCAGACATTTTCTCATTCAACAACCACACCGGCCAGACGTATCTGGTATGGCCTCGAGGGAGAAGAACTTGACCATGGAGACAGGGAGATGTTTGCGAGAGCTATTCCATACTGGACCTAGGATTTAAAAACTGTCTTCCCCCCAAATTTGGTTCTCATAACTACTATGTTATGCAGGCTTTCGTTTCTTTGTTCCCTCATGTGCCATGTCAGAATTTATCAGACACTTGCTATCTGCAAAGAACTGTGTTAGGGACTGGATGTAGGGGGCCCTTCTAAAATGATTGGTTTTCTTCGTCAGGATTTTATGAGAAGTCATAAAATTATACAAAACAAATGTGAAATATTGGAACACGGTCCTGGGGCCTAGGGAGGAGGGTGGTTAGTCAGTTTTCTGAGTGAAGGGCTTGCGGGGTGAGCTGGGGTAGGGAGGGCTTCTGGAGGGAGGAAGGCAGGAGCACACAGTGGCTGTGGGACTCTGGGCTTCTCTGGTCTCGGGGCCCGGGAGGGTGTGGGCGCTGTGGGGCACAGGGAGCCACTGCAAAACAAGGATACCATTGCCCGTTTGCTGGTCCCACAGGCAGGGAGACTTTCTGGAGGTGGTGCTCACCATCCCAGAAGTGACCCCATCCTAGATTCAAGCGTCCCCTTCGGCCTCAGCTCCACCATCTTCCTGAGCTCAGAGGGGCTCCACTTTCCAAACACTGTCTCTGTGTCGGCCTTTCCATGCAACATTCACTGGAGACGGTTTCGCGATGCTGTCCGCCCTTCCCCCCCTTTCCACAGGCCATCGCCTTCCCTCCTTTTGTGTCTGAGATCCGTGAACGTGCTCACTGCTGCAAGCGGCTGGGACACCCGATACTCCGTTTTCTCTTTGATCCCATAAAGTCAGCGTCTCCTTCCTCCCTTTACTCTGGAAACGGCTTCGGGTTTACTGACTTCAAAGCAGAACAGGGTCTTTGATGGTGATTTGCCGTTAGCCGGATGTTCTTCGTGAGGTGGTACCACCTCCTTGGGGGGAGAGGTCAGTCCCAGGGAGATCAAAGCTGCAGGCCTGGTCCCGGGAAGGACCTGCGTGCACCCTAAAGTCAGCAAACACAAGCTGTGCGCCACGGGGGGCTCCTAGCCTAAAACTGTGGACCGATAACAGTCACGGCAACTTGCAAAACTACGCGGCATCTGTGGCTTACTAGTGGAGCTTCTGTCTTGTCTTCATTCTTACTATTAATGAGAGCAGTTGTTCAAGCATAGAGCTTTGCACTTTTGTTTTTGACAGTAATTGTATATGTTATGATTTATAACCCAAAGTGCTAATTATTGCCCCCTCCATTTCTACTTTCACTGCTCTGTTGATATTGAGAAAATGTCCAGATTGCTTATCTTGGCATATAATGTCTCTTAGATGCAACTTGTCTCTTTGGTTTCACTTCTTTAAACTCCAATTACAATGATATTTGCTGTTCCTATAAACACCATGGCTTCATGGCTTCCTGGTGTGGCACACACAGGTTCTCTACCTAGAAATCCCTCCCTTTCCCCCACTTCTAGAGTGCACGTGGAGTGTGTGTGAGGTCTTCTTAGAGTCCCATGCCCACCAGCAGCCCCATGGAAGGGGGGAATCCAGGGCCATATTCCCCACGGACTTGTTCTAGGCTTTGTATCCCACTCTAAAAAGGTTTCTCTTTGGGTGTCCTCTGCTTTCTTAAATTTTCAGTTAACATTTACACACTCTGATCAGTTTCATGTTGACATCCTTGACGTAGGTCTCTGTAAGCCACAGACACCGACACTGGCCCCGGGTCCTCCTTCATTTCTTTCTCGACTGTTATTCTTCCCTGGGGCGTCTTCTGCTCCTTCTTTTCCACTTTGACTCCTGTGTTCATGGTCTGTGTCTTCTCAGGCATTCCCTTGAGCTTGTACTAGTCCCATCCTGTGGTGGTGTAATGTCATCTTGTGTTCATTAGCGTGTTGTTTGTCTGAATAAGGGAAGAGAGAGAGAAGGAGGGGAGGACAGAAGGAAAGAAGAGGGAGGGAAGGAGTGCATGAGTCCTTGGGAATACGGACTATGTAGGCACAGAATGGCCAACACCATGGGGACCTACCAGTCATCCCCGTGACACTCTGGTCCTGTGTCAAGTCAGGCCTGAAAATAAAATTGGGAGTAAAACATGTAATTGGCCATTTTAAAACATTGTGTTTATCTGGGGCACATGGGGGGCTTAGTCAGTTAACCATCCGACTTGATCTCAGCTCAGGTCTGTTTCTCAGGGTCATGACTTCAAGTCTCATGTTGGGCTCCACACTGGGCATGGAGCCTAGTTAAAAAAAATTAAAATATTGTGTTTATTTTAAAAATGTACTGACTGTTACAGCAGAAATTTATAGGTTTTGTTTAGCAACCTCAAGACA
This sequence comes from Martes martes, assembly GCF_963455335.1. Lineage (NCBI taxonomy): Eukaryota > Metazoa > Chordata > Mammalia > Carnivora > Mustelidae > Martes > Martes martes. The sequence continues at coordinate 87,940,533 of NC_137902.1, read as the reverse complement.
TCCTTGATATTTATATATTTCTGTAAATATAAATATATATGTAATATAAATACATATGTAATATAAATATCATAAAATTTTAAATAAATAATGCATTAAATTATCCCTTAGCATCACACTTAACTTTTACAAGAAGGCTCCTGAAAAATGTGTTCGTACGTAATTCAACTAATTAAATTATTGGGGTACTTGAGATGGAGGTCCACTTATTATGAATCAAAATGGGAACCAGTAGTTTTGTCCATTGCAAGAGCGCAGAACCTACATTCCAAAATGGAAAATGTGATATGATGCTTCGTTGAAAATTTGAAGTGTTTTTCCAATTTATATGATTGTATTTTATAATTATTGGTTTTATTAACTGTGACTATTTTTTAATTAATTTATTTATTTTTATAAACATATAATGTATCTTTATCCCCAGGGGTACAGGTCTGTGAATCGCCAGGTTTACACACTTCACAGCACTCACCATAGCACATACCTTCTCCAATGTCCATAACCCCACCCCCCTCTCCCGACCCCCTCCCCCCAGCAACCCTCAATTTGTTTTGTGAGATTAAGAGTCACTTATGGTTTGTCTCCCTCCCAATCCAATCTTGTTTCATTTATTCTTTTCCTACCCCCCCAAACCCCCCATGTTGCATCTCCACTTCCTCATATCAGGGAGATCATATGATAATTGTCTTTCTCTGATTGACTTATTTCACTAAGCATGATACCCTCTAGTTCCATCCACACTGTTGCAAATGGCAAGATTTCATTTCTTTTGATGGCTGCATAGTATTCCTTTGTATATATGAACCACATCTTCTTTATCCATTCATCTGTTGATGGACATCTAGGTTCTTTCCATAGTTTGGCTATTGTGGACATTGCTGCTATAAACATTCGGGTGCACGTGCCCCTTCGGATCACTACGTTTGTATCTTTAGGGTAAATACCCAGTAGTGCAATTGCTGGGTCGTAGGGTAACTCTATTTTCAACTTTTTGAGGAACCTCCATGCTATTTTCCAGAGTGGTTGCACCAGCTTGCATTCCCACCAGCAGTGTAGGAGGGTTCCCCTTTCTCCACATCCTCGCCAGCATCCGTCATTTCCTGACTTGTTAATTTTAGCCATTCTGACTGGTGTGAGGTGGTATCTCATTGTGGTTTTGATTTGTATTTCCCTGATGCCGAGTGATGTGGAGCACTTTTTCATGTTAACTGGGACTATATTTTGATGGCTATCACCAGCATGGGCATGAAGGTGAGGGAACCTCTACTTTTACAGTTGGGCTGTCCCCCATCCATGCTTGGAGAGCTAGCCCATGCAAACTCACTGAGCGAAATCTTCTCTGTCCCACAATATGATGTTTTGGTTTAATTTTTTTAAAAATCTATTGCCTTGGGGCACCAGGGCAGCTCAGTGGGTTAAGCCTCTGCCTTCAGCTCACTTCATGATCCCAGGGTTCTGGGATTGAGCCCCACATCGGGCTCTCTGCTCGGCGGAGAGCCTGCTTCCTCCTCTCTCTGCCTGCTTGTGATCTCTGTCAAATAAATAAAATCTTTGAAAGAAAATCTATTGCCTTTAAAAATGGTGTATGAGTGACATATGTTTAAAAATGTCATGTTATGTTTAGTGACGTGTCCATTTGTTTTCAGATATTCGGACTGATTCATGAATGTTTGTAAGTGAACACCATCTACAGATTCTCTTTGACTAGGCCAGTGCACACACTACCACTGTAAGTCATTCTTGTGACAGGGCATACTCTTACTTATCACATGGACTTCATGTTTATCATGAGGGGCTTCTTGATCAACAGTATAGCCCATTGTTTGAACCATGTTGGCTGCTTTTGGGTGCCTATCTGTAAATTGAGTGTGACACATGCCATATGATTGGTGGGTCTTACCTTCTTTCTTTCCAGACAGTTCCCCAGAGAAGACCTCCCCGTTGATCCACTTCCTCCTTCCTGACTATGAGCTTCCTTGTCTCTAGTTTCCTAAGCAGCCCACAGTAAGACTAGGCTATTCCTGGTGAAATGTGTTCTTTTCATGATAGCTGAAGTGAGAAGGTGAGGGGAGCACTGTCAGCTCTGGAAAGGCCAAGCCATGTCTGTCCTCTTGGGTTTCATCCCAGCACCTAGTGGGTGCTACACCCATGTTAAATGAAAATAAAGTGTACTTGTGGGAACTAATGGAAATTAAGTCAGGGCAGTGTGGGGGTAGGGGAGGAAGGGAATATGGGGGAAAATGGTCTTTTAATAACAAAACTGTATTTTCCAAAGCCACATCCCTGCCAAGGCAGGGTCTGAAGCTACGGATGGTCTATATAAAACCAGTCTTCTGTGATGTTCCACAGGAGCCGTAGTATTTACCTATTTTTTGACTTCATAAATATAGATTCATGAAAGGCCACAAAAAGAGTGTATTGAATTATGCAACAGGCAGATCAACAGAAATAATTAAATTTGTGATTTCCCATCTAAAATAGGGTTTTTAATACTTATTTATTTATTTTTTTTCAAAATTTATTTATTTGACAGACAGAGATCACAAGTAGGTAGAGAAGCAGATAGAGAGTCGGGGGAAGCAGGCTCGCCGCGGAGCAGAGAGCTCGACGTGGGGCTCGATACTAGGACCCTGGGATCATGACCTGAGCCAAAGGCAGAGGCTTTAACCCACTGAGCCACCCAGGTGCCCCGGGCTTTTAATATTTAAATCGAAGAAGGATCGCCACATGTCTTGCGGTGAGCTGGTTCTTATCACGGCCACCTGTAAGCAGTCAGGAATCTGGCTCAGAAAGGATCACTGGCTAATGTCGCTGAGTGCGGGATGACAGGCGTCTGTAAAGGGCCAGACAGCACACATTTTAGGTCTGTGGGCACCTGTGCTCTCCTCCATGATTCTTCATTTTTTTTGTTTTTTATCGAACCTTTAAAAATTAGCTCATGGGGCCGTACAGGCTGCAGAGTGATGTAGGTCATTTCAGATGAAGAGAAACAGCCTCACATTCCAGACTTCTGAAAGCAATTCCTCATTTTTATCTGTGCTGTTTTAACTCCTCTCCACTGAGCTTACATTTGTTACCACTTAAGATTTTAGTGAAACCACCAGGACTACTACAAGATATATTGTTTGAAGTGGTTTTGTTTTACTCCATTGATGACATCTTTAGATTATAACTCAGCTCCCTTCTAGGCTTAGAGGACCTGTCAAAACACATGTTAAATGTGCCTCGTAAGATAGAAGGTGATGATTAGCTTGTGGTTGTTCTAGGTACGAGTGTTAGGGATCTCACTGGAGAGGAAACAAAAACATTACAACAAAAGGATTTTCAGCCCATTCTTTTGTGTTTCTATAAATCCAATAAATTTTTCACTACTCCATTTTGCCTGAGGGGAATGTTCCTGGAAATATAATCTAGGTTCTTTAGAGCAATGGTTCTCACACGTAGTCACCAGACCAGCGGCATTGACATCATCAACATTGCTAGGGGACATGTTAGAAAAGCAGACTCTCAGGTCCCACCCCAGGCGAGCAGAGTCGCAGTTCTGGGATGGGGCCGGATCTGTGCTCACCCAAAACACCAGGACAATTCATTCGAATTTGACAAAGGGATATGTTTTTATCAGACGTTCATTTAACTATGCAATGGAGAATAATTGCTTGTTTCCATGATTTTTAGACACACTGCTGTGTTTATATATTTTCCACCATGTACGGGAACCAGAATCAATCTCCTGAATTTTCAGAAGGTGGCTGCATGAAATAAAGGATCCCTTAGAGTTGTGAACATAAAGGGTTTACTGTATACATTTTGGTTTGTCTGAATGCAATGCAGGTCCTCGTGTACATTGGCCCCAGGCTTTTGTGAAGTTAAATAAACCCAACGTCGTATCACGTCGTATCATCGGCTCAGAAGACATCAGCCTCCTGTTTCTTTGGCTTCCTCTTGCACCTTCATTTATTGCACACACACATTTGAAACAAACTCTTTTTCAAAAATTTGAGTGCAGCGTACACACAGTGTTACATTAGCGTCAGGTGTACAACATGGTGATTTGACAATTTTACGGGTTGTATGGTATTCCCCACCAGCGTGGCTGCTGCACATCCCCGTACAACTCGATTAGAGTATCGTTGACTAATTTCTTGGCCGTACCTCTCACACCGTGTCTTATTCGCTCACTCCATGACCAGAGCCAGAAGCTGCCGCTCCGCGTCACCCACTTTACCCAACCCCCACCCCATCCCTTTGAGAGCCACCAGTTTGTTCTCTGCATTTATAGGTCTGGTTCTGCTTTCTGTTTGTTTATTCATTTCTTTTGTTTTTAGATTCCATGTATGAGTAAAATCATATGGTTTTTGACTTTTTAAGGGCAGTAAAGTCTTGTCTTTTTACTTGTGAAATATGAGAAATACGAGCGATTCTTCTGGGTAGTATGAATCCCTTTGTGTGTCTCCTGTTCTGTCTTTGGTTGCTTTGACCAGTGTTCTTTTTACATTAATGATAAAATATAACTTTTTCAATAAAGAGAATGCAAGTGACCTTGATAGTGGGAAAAATAAGACTGTCAGAGAGGTGAGGGACAATCGCAGCTTCGTAGCCACGATGTGCCACCGTGGGGAGTGACTTTAACTGTTTTATTGATCTTCGTTGTTTGCAGGATGAGAAGTGGCCAGTACAAAGCCAGAAGCAATTGGGCTTAGTCAACAGAAGTATTTCTAGCTGATACATGTTAGGGAAAATGTCAGAAAAGGCAAAGATTAGAGGTTAGGGAATCTCAACTACGGGTATCGGGGAGGATAGGCAGCACCATTTTTCCCCCCCTGGACTAAACAGACCAGAGATATATTATGTGTGCATGTGTTTTTATGTCAACTTACTCATTTCAGTGCATGAGTAAAGGTATATTATACTTAAATTATTTTCTAATTTCTCCCGCTATAGGATCTGAGATGGTTAACTTTGATGGGAAAAGCTTCTTGCTATACACATTTAATCAAAAATCCATGAGTCCAGCAAAAGATGTTATTTCTTTGAAATTTAGAACCAGGCAGACTGACGGGATTCTACTCCACAGAGAAGGACAAAACAGCAAACACGTCACCCTGCAGTTAGTTGGAGGAAATCTCATCCTATTGCTTAATTCAGGTAAAAATTTCCCAGTGGATGTTTTCAAAAATATACCTCTCTAGATGGAAGTGTCTTTTTATGCTTAGTTTTTCACAGTTAAATAGCTAATTTATCCTGAAACCAGAACACTTTCGGGAAAGAAAGAAGACCCTAGAAATAATTACCCTGGAGCAAGAGGCATGAAACAGAATGGTCTGGGCAAATGGAAGCGTGGTCGCTCCGCGGTTGAGGTGTACTACGGGGAACATGCATGTATCCCAAATGTACTTCACTGTAACAAGTTTTATAGCTCGATTAGTGTGTAAGACCATTTGCACAGGTTCAGTAAACAACCTGGTAATATTGTAAAGACGAGGGGTGGATCCCCGAAACCATGAGGCAGTGCTCTTCGTGAAGTTCTCAGGAGCTGTGAGGCCATGTGTTTCATGAGGTTCTCAGAAGATACTTCCAAGAAAAATGAAAATGCAATAACTAATAATAATAAATACAAGAAAAGTGGAAGAATCATTCCTGAGTGAGAGAAGGTTGTACATGAGGCTGAGGTAAAAGCAGTTGACCAGCTCTCCAGATAGAAGTGTGCAAGGAAAGTGATTGGGGGACATATTGACCTCCCACACGGCACCATGGTACCGAGTTGGATGGGGTGGTTCATTTGTTTCACCTGTGCTTGTAGGCCGTACTAACCTACCCTGCCCTGACGCCCATGCGACCCTCACCCTGGGCAGCCTGCTGGATGACGAGCACTGGCATTCTGTCCTCATCGAGCTTGGGAACACGCATGTCCACTTCACAGTGGACAGGCACAGTCAGCATTTCCAGGCCAAGGGCAAGTCCGACTACTTGGATCTTGATTATAAGGTGTGAACATTTCTTTTCAAGTATTATAGATTTTATTATTTAAACACAACATAACCTTTTAAGAAAATACCGCTACATAGAGAAATACCCATTGCTAGTAATTTGGAATTCTGGTGAAACGTTTCCCATGGGTGATGTCAGCCCAGAGAGAGACCCACGTGCATTGTTGAGATGTTTTATCACTCATAGGTGTGAGTTCTCCCCTGGGAGGAAGTAGTCGTTGAATTCGGAAAGTGTGTAGTTGAAGAGCTATCAGTATGACAGGCGGCACAGTAAAATACACGTGTCCAGACGGCTTTCCATATTATCTCTGGTGTTGGCCGTGACCCATTCTTTTGGAGATCTCTGTGTTTTAGGGCGATCGTAAACAGAATTAGCAATCTAGGGTGCTTGGAGAAGTAATCACCATACATTCCAACCTGCTTTTTTGAGGAACGAGAGAGCCAGAGTCAGGCGATTCAAAATACTGTTTCTCGGGACATTTAAAGGCTTAACGCATCCCCAGCGTGTTGCCCGCATGTATCTAACCAGCACTGGAGAACACCTTTTATTCTGCCAGTTCTGCGCAACACATCTATCAGAGCAAAGGGGATGATTTCAACATTCATTTAGTGTAAGTGGCCTCAGCCGAGGAGGCCAGCTGCAGAGCCTGGTCCTGAATGAGATCATCGATGCCTTCATTATTCTAACCGATCAGCAGTGTCCTGGCAAATACCCGGACCCTGAAGCTGGGTTCTAGGAAGGTTTGTAAAGTGGAATGTCATCACGGTCAGCCGCCTTGTCACCCAGATCAAGAGTGACTGTGGAAATGAACGTACAACATTCCCCATCAGCTGAAGTGACATAGCCCTTTGAGTAGCAAATTGTGAGAAGGGATATTTAACCTACTTATCTAAATGTAATAAAGAAAGCCTCGGTACATCTATGTCTAAAAATTCACTTGAAATTAACATGATAATGTTAAAATAATGCCAGATAGATTGGAGGCAATTATCCTATAACTGCTGAGCATACGTGTTTTAGGCAGACAATCAGGAAATCATTAAACAATATTATTTATGTCATTTTTTTTCTTTCTAAGATCAGCTTTGGAGGGATTCCTGGACATGGAAAATCAGTGGCATTCCCACATAAAGACTTTCACGGCTGCTTTGAAAATCTCTACTATAATGGAGTGGATATCATTGATTTGTCCAAGAAACACACACCACAGACCCTCGTCATGGTAAGAAAGCTACACATGAGGTCAAAGGAGAAGGGAACTGCAGCTTGTCTGATGGACCCAGTCTAGAATATGCCTCTCCTGAAGGCAGGGAAAGTGCCAATCACGTATACCTTTTAGTTCGTTTTTGACTTAATTCACTAAATAATTAACTTGATTTTTAAATTTAATTTTCTAAAATTTTAGTTCCAGTCACTAACATACAGTGTAGTATTAGCTTCAGGTGTACAGTTTAGGGAATCAGCATTTCCTGCATCACCTGGTGCTCCTCACAAGTGCCCTCCATCATCCCCACCACCGGCTTAATTTTTACAGGTGTATGAAAACAGATGTACGGTTTCACAAATGCATCATGGCACATCTGAATAAAGACTTTTCGGGGCAGGGTCTCTGTTTGGGATTGATTTCCTCTTGCTTCTTTCTACTGTTACTGAACTCCAAGCTCAGCTGCCTGTCACTCACTCGAAAGGCCAGTACTCGAGAGATGAATTTGGGTTGGGAAGGAATTTGAGCTTAATTTAATTTGAGGCCCGGAACCTGGGGAGAAGGTGGACTCTTGTGCAAAAGCCAGCTGCCGGGTTTCTGCCCGGCCCAGTGATTTGCAGAGGGGTTAGGAGTGGGTTGGTGAAGGGAGCGGGTGGTCTGCTGCATCTGTCCATCCCGGGCAGACTCCATGGTGCCGGCCACAAATCCTACCTCCGTGCTCAGGGGCTGTGCCCCGGGGGTCTGGTGCCTGTTTGCTGATGTGCAGGAACACCCTATTGTTCTGCAAAGGGAGGCCGAGGCCCACAGATACACAAAGGGAGGTTAGTAAAATCAGTCCTGGGAACTAAGGAAGAAAAAGGTTTGCCAGAAAACTTGCTTGACTCTTCGGAAGGCAGATGTGGCTTCGAACAGGCGACTGGGAACATTTGGGACCTTCTTGCCCCAAGGCCAGGGGTCTGTCTGCTGTGGATCTGGGGACTTAGGTCAGCGAATAAGGAGCATGTTATCTCAAGGCAGGCGGACCCCTCAGACGGGTTGGACTGTTGTCAGGCTTTCGTCTCGCCACGCGGCTGCAGGCCATCCCCCCGGGCCGGCGTGTTACGGAGCTGGCGTCTGTCCCCCCGGCCGGCGTGTTACCGAGCTGGCGTCCGTCCTCCCGGCCGGCGTGTTACGGAGCTGGCGTCTGTCCTTCCACGTTTGGTTCCTTAGACCCGAATCCTCTACAAGCAGTGCACCCAGCTTTGTGAATATCGATGCCTCCATATCGAGTGTCGTTTACAGAAATGGGATGGTTTTATGTAAGCTTTTCTCCATCTCCATTTTCCAACTCAGCGAAACCTGTGGGAATGCTTTTTTTTTTTAAGACTTATTTATTTTTTATTTATTTATTTTTTAGAGAGAGTATGAGCGAGAGAAAGAGAGGATCTCTCAAGCAGACTCCCCACTGAGCTCAGAGCCACACATGGGACTCAATCCTGGGACCATGAGACCATGACCTGAGCCAAAATCAAGAGTCGGTCACTCAGCCGACTGAGCCACCCAGGTGTCCCGATTTATAAGAGAGTTTTAGGTTTGATATATCACCTTATGTCATTAATGATCCAAATATTTCCTCAGATTAACCAATTTTCTATGAAATATAAGATCATGTTATAATATAATTATATATCATATATCATATCTTTTATATTAAATGTTATGGGCCATGTTGAGTATATAAATGCCTTTATTGATACATAGCCAATGTCTCAATGTATTTTTTTAATAGCTTTGTAGTATTTGGTCTTGCTTTGAAATACTTCTGAAACCCTAGACTCTAGATACAGTCTCAAGGATTTTCCTGTAAAAAGTTTTAAGGCGGTTTCATTTATTTATTTACTTTGAAACTGAAAAAAAATTAAGTCTTCAACTGTCTGGGCTTTACTCTTTGTGTGGATCAGTAGTTATTTTAGGTCTCACGGGTACCCATTCATGCCTGAGTTGTTTAGTGATCAGACCCAACCTCCGCACACAGGCTTGAATCTTACCTCTCACCACATACTGACTGTACCTGTGGTCTCAGATCTTTCTGTGGGTCAGTCACTGGGCTCTGCTGCTGTGTTTACCCCATACCAATGCCATATTGACTTGATTACAGTGCTTTTATGGTATATATTTTGGAGAGGAAGGACAATGTTTGGGCACATATTCCTCTGGAATTTATGAAAATTTATCTAAATTTTTAAAAGAATTTATTTACTTGAGAGAGAGAGAGAGCACATGCAGGGGGAGAGACAGAGGGAGGGAGAAGCAGACTCCCTACTAAGTCCTTGATCCCAGGACCCCGAGATCATGACCTGAGGTGAAGGCAGAGGCTTAACCCACTGAGCCCCCCAGGTGCCCCACTTAATTGGAGTTCTTTTAAGAACTTAAGTTCCTTTCTCCCAAACACTATGATTAAAGGTAAGTTTGCTCCTGGAGCAGTAGATATAATGTAAAGCTCAAAGGTGTGTTTTTTAGTAAAATAGAATGAAATAAAAGCAACAGGAAGCCAGCGGGTCAGGCTGGGGAGAGCATGCTGGTTGACACGGCCCATGGGAGCCTCTAAGAGGCTGACAGCCCACTCAGGCCGGCCACACCCCTGCCTCAGATGGGCCGAGGCTTAAGGCCTGCCTGAGCCAGATGTTTGTGTCCCCTGAGTAATGGGTGTGTAAGCATTCACACAAGCAAGGGGAGTGCAGGAAGGGCCCCGGAGCCGCTGTCCATGGTGCTGGGCTTCGTGCCGCACGTAAACAGCCAGTGCCTCGAGGTATAAGAAATCTGGCTCCTGTGTTGTGTCCTGCGCCCAGCACAAGGCCTGGGAAAGACGTATCTCCAGATTCCTTTGCCAATGCCCAGAAATGGAGGAGACAGAACTGCCCTAGAAGCCTCAGAAGGAGGTTTGCCCAGCCAGGGCAGTGTCACGGTTTGAGGGACCTGTCAGGTAAATCTGGACTGCAGCTGGGTGGGGAAGCCTAGGTCTTGGGTCCTTGCTTGCTGGAAGGTTGATAGGAAACTGCACCTCTTGGAAAGCCCGTTGTTCATGAAAGCATCCCTTCTGCCCCTTCCTAAATCCTTTTCCACTGTATTCACAGGGAAATGTGTCCTTCTCGTGCTCACACCCTCAAATTTCGCCCGTGACTTTTCCGAGCTCCAGGAGTTACTTGGCTCTGCTGGGCACCGTCGGAGAGGACAAGGTATTGGTCGCTTTCCAATTCCGAACGTGGAACAGGGCAGGGCTGCTGCTGACCATTCAATTCCGACATGGGCCAGCGGCTCTCGTCCTCGTTCTTAATGATGGAAAACTCAGGCTGAGTCCCAGCCCCGACACCCGGCGAGGGACGTCACAGCAGGTAATAGGCGTTTGCTGTGACCGCACGGTCCTTCTGTCACCTCTGCGTTAAACGTTGACTGAATCAGTAAGATACTCGTAATCCTTCTAGAGGGAACTAGAGTTCTTTCACCTTTGAACTAGGTACCTCCAGGCTGTTGGTGTGTGAGTCAGTGTGAGCCGAAGTTAGCTGCAGATCACACATACCTCTCAAAAAGTTTAAAAAATAACCTTGTTATCAACTGATGGTGGGGAGTTGGCAGTCCGCTTGAAACACTGGAGAACAGTAGCCTAAGTTAGAGTCCTGAGAAAAGAGGTTCCTTATACCGTCTTTTGAGTCTATACACACACCAGTCATAATATTTGAAGTTACAGTTTTTCCCAGATTTTCTGTTCCTTCGGGAATCCCTGTTTCGAATGAGGCTTCTTATAATTGTGGGTGAATGTTCTGCTTGGCTTCCAAGAAGGACCCACATTTCTAAACTCCCTTCCGGGGTTGTGTTATCCTCGGAGTCTGGGGACTGTTTTGCGTTAGAGTGCTGGTGAAAATGTAGAGCCAGGTAGGTGTCACTCCACGAGTGTTGACTACGGAAGGAGCACCTTGCCTGACCCAGGTTACCAGGTCAGGATTGAAAGCCAGGAATGAAATGTAGCTCCTTGTTTCTCTTTATAAATAAAAGAAAAAATCTGACCACTGGCATAGGGAGTTCCCTTTTGGACCTCAGCAGATGAGCACAACCAAGTCAGGTTTTGGAAACTGCTTCACTCTTGGTTTGTGTAGATTTACAAGCTGCGTGCCTTATTAATGAAGAGATGGTGTTTTGCTGTTGCTTCATGTGAGTACACACCGTTCTCCCTTCCAACACGCTGGGAGTAGTTATTTAACTTTTTTTGAAGGCTGGCACTGAAATATTATAGAAACTTTTATCGAATTGATTTTTTAAGCTTTCACTGGGCAATGCGTTAGTTTTTGGAAGCAAACCAGAGGTGCATTTTTCTTGCTGTTTTTTTTAGAAGCATTTGAGGGGTGATTTTTGTTTTGTTTTGTTTTGTTTTTTTACCTTTGAAATACAGGCCTGCTTCCAAGATACTCAGGTCTGGTTCCAGACCACCCCAATACAACAAATATTGCAATAAAGTGAACCAAATTGATTTTTTTTGGCTTCCCCACGCATATAAAAGTTATGTCTGCAGCATACCATGGTCTGTTACATGTGCAGGAACTTTATGTCTGGAAAAACAATATACGTGCCTTAATTTAAAAAAATACTCTATTGCTAAGAAATGGTGCCGCGTGAGCCTTCAGCGCGTTGTAATCGCGGATCACGGATCAGTGTCACGGATGTCGCCATGATGGAAGCGTCTGAAGGGTCGTGACACAGACGCGCAGCAGGAGCAGATGCTGTCGGAAACGTGTCCCCGAGAGACACGCTCCGGGCAGGGGCCATGAGCCTTCCGCTGGGGAAAGGCGCGGTGTCTGCAAGGCACAGAAAGCGAGGAAGAGGAGACAGATGGCGACTGCTTTTCATTCCAAACCCTGGATGAAGCGCAAAAGCACCTACCAAACCAAGAACCAAAGTTGAAAGGCTGAGTGAGACGTAATCACGCCAGATGCCAGGAAAGGACACCCGGTCACCGTTCATCCTGCTTCCCGCTTTTGGGTCCTATTTCCGAATAGTTACCTCACTGTGTTTGTGAAGGGATCTGGAAAGGTCCGGAGTGTACAACCTAGTGTCCGCGCGCTTGTGGAGCCGGGCCAGTGGAGCGTGGTGGGGACAGAAGGTCAGTGGGGGGGAGGGGAGCGTGCTTTCCCTTTCTGTAGGAAGAGACAGAGTCCACCCTTTCCCAAAGGGCCTCGACTGCCCAGGGCAGTGTTCTCTGCGATCAGGACGGATTTTGCACAAGCTGGTGGGAGACGTGTGTGAGAGGACTCACCTCCCAGGCCCATTTCCAGAACCACCTCTGTGCTGCTAGGGCTGATGGGCTCGAAAAGTGCCACCTGTGTTCTCCCCAAGCCTCGGGTCCTCGTCTTCAGAGGGACACTACTGTGACCGATGGTAGAAGAAATGATGTTGAGCCTACAGACCACGAGCCCCGTGCCTGCTAGTCAGCAGTCACTCCAAAACCTTTAGTTCTCATTATTCCAAAACTAGTCCCAAGACCATCACTGCCGCGCCACCCCCCCCCCGACCAAGACTGCAGCCTTTGTGGAGCTGGGAGGTGGGTGGGACAATGAGCCTCGTGTTCCCAGTAGCACAAATCAAAACCCCCCCGCCCCTCCCTTCTCCATCCATCCTTTGACTGTAAGTGCTGCCTGGGAGACAGGCCGTTGTTCCATCAGAAGTGGGGAGGGTAGAAGACACACAAAAGAAACACAAAGGTGAGAATTATAATGGGGAGAAACAGAATGATCGTAAGAGCAGGCATTTCACTTTTAAATGAGAATGCCGAATTTTATTAAAAACAGTTTTTTTATTATAGAGGTAAATGGCATCTATTACCCATTGAAGGAGATATTCTGGAGTGTTTTCTGCAAGTTCTCCCAGGAAATAACTCTTTGTCCTAGACAGGTGGGGGGAGGAGGGGACAGGAAGGAATTTTAACATCAGATTTTATTTTATTTTTTTAAAGATTTTATTTATTTATTTGACAGACAGAGATCACAAGTAGGCAGAGAGGGAGGTAGAGAGAGAAGAAGAAGCAGGCTCCCTGCTGAGCAGAGAGCCCGACATGGGGCTCGATCCCAGAACCCTGAGATCATGACCTGAGCAGAAGGCAGAGGCTCAACCCACTGAGGCACCCAGGTGCCCCATTAACATCAGATTTTAAATGGATGTGGTTCCCTCCCGACAGATCATGTTAGGTAAACTTCAAAATAAATATCGAATGGCAAGAGTGGAAGGGACACTCCCAGGTTCTTGTTTGTGGATACGTGGCCGTATTTTCTTTGGGGCTGATACACCCATGAGCTAGAAAATAACTTCTGGCCCTTGCAGGTTGACTTCCAAACTTAGAGGGCTCTAAGCAGTCAGAGCCTTTCTCATTTGCAAGAGGTATAGGGTAATCTATCAGGACAATTCCCCAAGACGATCAAATGAGAGTCAGGCAGGCTCATTTGTGAGCTTGGGCACAACATCAAAGAAATTAAGAGTCTCACTTTGTTTTCAGTGAGCTGAAGTATTTGTTTATGACCTGTTTCCCTGTTGGGCAAGATAATTTCTACAGATCCCAATTGTTCACTGTGCTCCTTCACAGCAGCAGGTGTCTCTGGGGCTGTGACAGTGGCCGTGACCTCCCCGTGGATGGGAGGAGTCCCTTGCCTTTGAACGAATGACTCGCTTTGACCAATGGAATATGGGCATGAAGGCAAACACAATTCCCTCATCCAAAGTTAATGTTAATATTTAAAAATATTTCCTACTGGTTTTTGTCCATTTTTAGACAGTGATTGAGTATGCACACACACACACACACACACACACACACACACACACTTTAATGTGGTGCTTTCTAAACTTTACATTTTGTTCTATGAATTTTCATGTTTTAGCAATACTTAAGTTGCTGATACATTTTTTCTAAAGAGTTATATTGATATATATGATATATTTTTCTAAATAGTTTACCAAGATTATATATGGTAATAATACATGAAAGTAGGGACAAGATTTTATTTTTATAACAACACTTTTGGAAAATCTTATGCTTCTCAACATCCTAAAATATTAACAAACTAGAAGAGGGGGAAGTATGCCCTGTGCCAGGGGACTAGGATATTTGGTCATGTTAGGTTGTTCAGGATCCTGTTGTGTTAGTCCTTAAAGCCCTAGCACTGGGAGAAACTAAGATTGCGCTGTCCAGGGCAGAATGTTTGGACTGTCCACTCTTGATTCTTCCTTCCCCCTTCAATTCAGCTTGCTTTCTTTTCTCTTTTTTTCTCCCTGTACTTTTCTGATTTAACCGAGCAATGAGAAAGTGAAACACAGCCACTGCCGTGTGCACATATGTCTTAATACTCTTAACTGACCACAGTAATTTTTGCTAGAATATAATTTGTGTTAGAACACGACTGGCCAATCTATGACTGGGAGGTCAGAGGCAAGGACCCTCTGGAACCACACATTTACTCAATGAGCCTCACTCCGCAGGTAACCCCTTCCTCCTAGATAAACATGACCAGGATACCACGTGATCTCATTGCCTGTTAAGAAACCCCGAAGCCCACATCTGTCCCAAGCCTCTCCCTTTCTCTCTGAGAGGCCCAGCTGTCCTCTGTGGTCAGTCTCCATTGCCCAGCCAGCTAAATAACCTGGTGGGTTTCAGGTGAGTTCATGGTGAAGTTTGGTAGGGTGTCTAAGATCATGACTGTATTGTTCTCAAGCATGGCTCTGTGTAGCTGCATCTATAGGGTTTTTAGGAATATCTTACCCAATTTTGTTTACTTCCAGGTGCTGGATTAAGTGATGGGCAGTGGCATTCAGTGTCCCTCTCATTGAAAGTAAATCACCTGAATGTGATGGTGGACGGTGAGACAGCCTCTGTGGCTCATTCCCTGCGTGGGCAGATTGATTCAGGGGACACCTATTATTTGGGTGGTAAGTGAAAGGAGCTGGCGGTGCCGGCAGTCAAACCATCCTTGTCTTTCCAGCTCCTGCCTTCTGACAATCAGCAATTTTAAATGAAGGTTAATACTGAAGAGTGAGGTTTCTTTTTCAGTTTAGTCAATGAGAATGTTGAGCAAAGGCAGTAAATTTTTCTTAAGGACTTATTTACTTATTTGAGAGAGAGAGCACAAGTGGGAGTGGCAGAAGGAGAGGGAGAGAGGATCCCAAGCAGATTCCCCATTGACTGCAGAGCCCGGCATGGGCTCGATCTCATGACCCTGAGATCATAACCTGAGCCGAAACCAAGGGTGCTTAATCTATTGTGCTTAACCTATTGTGCCACCCAGGTGCCCCGGACAAAGGCGGTAAATTATGGCATAAAACGCAAGTCTACGGGGGGCCTTGTTTCGATGTGCATTTGCTAAGACTGGTTTTGAATTTAGCACTTGTTTTCACTGCAGTCACCTGGAAAGCTTCCAGAATGCTAGGACTTGTCTCTGTCCCTAGAGATCTGATTTCTCTGGCTCTGAGGCCCGATGCCCGGGGAGTGGGCTCTCCAGGTGACTCTGTGCAGGCCACTCTGAGGGTCCTCGCTCTCTGTCTAATCTTTTGTGCTTCACTGTATTTTCCGAAGACCAGATAACCCTTAGAACCTTTCCTTCAGGTGTTTTTATGCAACAGTTTACTTGTTGCACATGGGTGGTCTTCTTTTTGTCAGCCGCTCTCCTCCCCGGGTGGCCAGGTCCTCCGGTGTGGCCCAGGAGCCATGCATGGCAGCACCACTTTCAAGCCTGTCACAGGTGCAGACGTAACTCCCCCGACTTCGTGAGCCAGAATCTGCATTTCCCCAAGATCCCCAGCTGCTCTGTTGCCCTAAACGTTCAGGAAGCGTTCTGTTGCCCACTGTGTACGCACAAAGACGCCGTTGCCTACACCAGAGCAAGAGAGGAACTTAATGGCTACTGACACTCACTCACTACCTCTTGGTGAACTTTACCAAGACAACACCAGGCCATCACCCCGACTGTGGGAGACGGCGGGTTTGCTTGTTCAGTAGAACTTTGACCGAGTCTGTCCAGGATCCGTGCAGCCAGGGAGGGGGAGCTTCTGAGGGTAACAAATGTCCATTCTGAGGCATCCGTGTGAGGAGTCTGAGCCACCAGAACTTAGGCCTGTCGGTTGTGAGACTTCCTTCTAATCGTGGCTGGAAGCCATCCTTGATATTATTGCTGTTTTGCATTTTATGGTTGTTTCTTTCCAAAATAAGTTTGAGGTCATGGTGGAGATAATTTGATAGCCCAACAAGAAAGTATAAAATCCTCCCAAAGAGTTGACAGTAAGCCCACACAGGGCGTTTAATCTTTCAAGCCTCCTAAAGCAAGCATCACTGTGAGCGTGGAGTGGTGCCAGGAGCGTGAGAACATTGGATTGCTCACTCTCCCCACCTGCCAAATATGGTGCACCTCTGACCCAGACAGGTTTTTAAACCTTTATGCTTATGATGGATTTTAGAGCTCTGCAGAGGAACCGATTCCTTTAAAACTAAATAAAGAATTTATCTGGGAGCTGTAACTTAAAAGGTAAAAGATTTTGAAACACTAAAAGGGATAGGAAGAAAAATCCTTGCTGTATCGTTTAATGGTGCAAAATGGAATACTTGTTATTTTGTATTAAAAAGTAAAAAAAAAAAAAAAAAACTTTCTAAAACCACAGAGTCTTCTCCCATATTTCAGCATTGGGCATGTTCCAAATGTGCAACGCACAGCTACATGAGAACAGGTACTTTCCATAAATACTTACATGTTGACGTGATATGAAGTCACTATGTAATTCATGTATGTATTTTAAAATACTACTCATGTTTCTTGAAAGAGCATTTGTGGGCTAACCCCCTAATGTACACAATTAAACACTACAATGCTTTTAGTGTCTCCCTCGCTCCTCTAAATTCTCACTCCCCCGGTTAAGGATTACCCTGCACCCCCCTTTTTTTACAAATCTTTGTATCACCTTTTTATGTTTTAATCAACGTGTAGCACCATGTCAGTTTCAGATGTGAGCATATGACTCAGTGTTTGTCTACATGAGGAAATAATCCCACAATAACTAGTTAATATCCACAACCATACATAGTTACAATTTTTTCTTGTTATGAAAATTTTAAGGTCTACTTTCTTAGCAACTTTAAAATAGACAAAGATATTATTAGCTGTAATCACCATGCTGTACATTGCATCGCTATGACTTATTTATTTTACAACTGAAAGTTTGTAATTTCTAATGTATTGCTTTTCTTTAGAACCTATATCCACGTAGGGGACTTCACACAGTAGTGTCCTGTGTTCCCTTGCTTTTCAGTTTACACACAGGGCACTGCCGTGGGCCTTCTTCTGGGTTCTTTTTACTGTTATTGCTGCCCCTGTTGTTCTAGATTAGTTTTGGGGATCCAGCCCTGCAAGTATTTATAGATAAAGTTAATTAATTTTTACTGCCCTGTGGTTTTGATGTGTACGACACCATGTTTCACTTATTAAATACGCCATCCCGTTTTATTGTAGAGCAACAACTTGATGGTGCCCGTTTTTTGCTATTATAAAAGATGTGATAAATATCCTACAGCTGCCAAGAATCATCTTGCCAGTGATTTTAAAATTTTCCTTATGTACAAACTATCAAGCTTTCCTAATAGGCATAGTCAATTTAATGAAACCACCTTTGGTGGTTTCCAGCCTTTGGTCTGTGAAAGGACCCTAGAGATTTGGAGAGAATGTGTTGAAAAAAAAAGCATAATAGGCTTTTCTTACATGTTTTCATAAAATTGTGTCGATGTGCAGAAAAACTGTCTCGTTAGTATAGTTTCCAATAACAAATCATATCTCTAAGATGAGCAGAATTACAAAGTTTAAACATCCCATGAGAGAGTATAATGACTTTTCTTCATTACCAGTTTGCTATTTTTTGGTTGTAATTAAAATTTGGCACTGAGTGGCAAAAATAATGTAAGATCTTGCAATCACAGCACATTATCTGTAACTAATGTATAAATTCAGAATGACCTGTACGTACTCTGCTGTAAACACCCACTTGATTCCTACAGAGCAATTCCAGGCACTGATTCAAACCAACGTATTCAACTCTCCTTTTTATACCAACATAACAGCATCTTTTTTCCTGGAGAAGGAATATACACTTTCCAAACAACCCAGATAATGCCATCACCAAGCTGGAGCAAACATTCAAAACCAAAACACCCCAATTTACTGATGTTAAATAAGAAGATGAGCATTATTTGTTGCGAAGGAAAAGCAGGAGAGGCAGGTCTAGGACCGGTGAACATGCAGCCCGATTCTCAGTAGTTGCGCTGTGCTCAAAGCTGTATGCACAGGGGAAGAATCCCTTGTTCAGAGCCCCTCGTCTGTATGGTCCGTTGGACTCCCCAGCTCTGTTCTGGGGAAGGGGGGGCAGCAGTTTCAAATTGAGTGGGAACTTTGAGACCCAAAGACATCAAGCCAAAGATGTTTTATCCAATCCCAAGAATGGTGTATGCCAGTGTCTCTTTAATTATCTTCTTAATGGATGTCCATTGGGACCAGAATATGCATTGCATTAACAGGGAAATTCACTTTATCCAGTGCACGCTCCATAGCAGTATAGCGGTATTGATGGCAGTCAGTGCCCCATGTTCCAAGACCCTCCTTAGCCCGCTCTCCTGATGGAGGTTCAGTGGCAAGTCCCTGCTCACCATGTGATCAGTGACTCTTTTTTGCTGTGCTTTCCCATAAGGGCAGGTTAGGGCGTCTTCCTATTACAGTTAGGGTGGCCACATAATTTATTGCCCAAACCAGGACGTTTTAGTGAATGTAGGGGATGATCTCGATAATTATGGCAGGACAGCAGGCATAAAGCAGGACTCTGTGGCTTTCTTTCCATGACAAAGTTCCTCTCAAAGATTCGTAGCCTTTTTACATGTGATGCAGGTTTCCCTTTTCCCTTTTCTATTTCTCCTCTGTGTGAGCTTTGTTTGTAAATTGTTCTTCTGACAACAGTTTTGCTCTACGCTACCTACACAGAGTTCGGTGCCTGCGGGGAGGGTAGTGGGAAGCTACTGTCCTCTGGATTCCTTTTGTGGAATCATGGTGCTGTCCACCAGCACACATGCCCTGCAGAGTTGGGAAACATTAAGTTATGCTCTGAATCTCTCGAGGGTCCTTGTGTGTGTGAGGCCTTAGCAGACCAGGGAACAATGACGGCTGTAATGAGGTCTCACCTCATGACCCATTCTGGAGTCATGACATCCAGAGACAATTTCTCTGTCATCCTCAGAGGTACTTAAATTTCTGACTCCTTCCATGGTGATGGGTATGTGCCATTGACTTAGCAATAACTATCCCCTGTCCACTTGCACTGTCCGTCCCGATTCAGGTCATGGAGGAATGACCCTCTGCCATCTTACCATTGGGACTTCGGGCAATCTGTGTGGATGAACAGACAGCTGGTGGTCTGGGCTTGTTTTGGGCCGTGGCACCCCTTGCTTCTTGACCTCTCTCTCATAACTGGAGCAAGGAAGGACTTTGCGGTTTGACCTTTCCTTCTTAATGTTCTGCTTTGGGAAAATTTTCTTTGTGGCCGCTGGATTCAGTTGAGTCTTTATAGGAACACTGAGGTACTGCACTATATATATATATATATTTTATTTTTTTTTAGAGAGAGAGAGAGTGTGTGAGCAGGGATGGCTGGGGAGGGACAGGGGGTGAGAGATTATCTTGCCCAGTGCAGAGCCCAACACGGAGCTCGATCCTATGACTCTGAGATCATGACATGAGTGGAAATCAAGAGTTGGACGCCCAGCTGACTGAGCCACCAGGCGCCCCAGATACGGCATTGTATTTTAGATGCGTCTGAAGTTTGTGATCTGGAGAAAGGGGAAGGTTTATTGGCTGAACGTTTCTGATCCTGTATCCTAACATTCTCAGTCCCTAAGCACCGTTGGTAGAAGTCACCCATAAAGATGCAAAGACACACCAGGTGTCTTCCAAATATATCCAGCCTCCAGAAATTCGTTTACAAACAGAAATGTGCATATTTTCACATAAAACAAGGAAAAAGGAAAGGGAACCTGGACAGTTTGTCCGTTCTTTGTGATGTAACATCACATTTGAAGTGTCGACGTCTCCATGAGGCTAATTTACGGGGCTTCATTGTGCCCAACAGTGGGTTTCACCGGACGAAGGCCTTGGCTGGTTTGGGGTGTATTTGTCAGGAATGCAAAGCCTCAGTCACTGAAAGAAGAGGAAGGATGACCGTGTGCGTCTTGTGGAGATTCTTAGGTGCAAGACTGTGTCCATTGGGCAGGAACGAGAGGAGGCTCCGTCTTCAGTCCCTGCCCTTTGAAGGTGCACCAGTGACCCTCATGACAAAAGTTCAGAGAGAGGAGAATGAAAAACATATAGGTATAATGAGTAAAATATTTATGAAATTACTGATTCCAGGGGCACCTGGGCGGCGTAGTTCAATGTCTGACGCCTGATATCGGCTCAGGGCATGATCTCATGATCTCGAGATCCGGCCCCACGCTGGGCTCCCGGCTTGAGTCTCCCACCCTCTGTCCCTCCTCCCCTTGTGCTGTCACTGTCTCTCTCTCTTTCTTTTTCTCACAAAAACAAATAAATCTTTCTAAAAAAAATTACTGATTCCATTTCATTTAAAAAATAAGAGACTTCTAAAGTAACCTCAAATCCCACCTGTAAATATTACCAAAAACTTCCTTAATATTTAAATGCGTGGAAAATGATTTTTTAATGATTTTTTTAAGAAAGATGAATAGTTATGACTCTGTATTTAACAAATTAAAAGAAAACATTCTCCTGGTAATGATGTCAATGAGACATAATTGTGTAAGGCACAGAATGAATTAAATAGGTGAGTTTCTCAGGAAGCATACAATTTGTTTCACAATTTCTTGGAATTAAAAGAATATTAAATTATTAAAAAGTGTTGTGCTCCTACTGTGTTTGCATCTGAAGGTAAAATACTCAATTAAGTGAATGCTTTGAGGTTTTATCCCACGTGGCTACAGGTAGGTTCCCCAGGAAGCTGGCTCTCTGCTTGGGAGACTCACGTGTGCCGTGGTTTAGTGAGGTTAGTTCTCGGGAACGACCCCTGCCGAGGGGGAGAGCAGCTGGGATGAGCGAGGCAAGGCGAGGCGTGATGCCGCAGAAGCCTCAAGGGAGCTCTGAAGAAGCGTTGCCCCTCAGGGACGTCCCCGTGGAGGCTGTGGGTCACGGACCCACCCATTGCACCCATGGGCGCTGGCCGTCCCTGGGGACGGTACCACCCATGAGACTCCACTCCCCGCAGCCAGGGCAGCTCCTGGGGAGAACCTCAGCCTCAGTCCCCAAAATCAGGGGCGTGTGTGAAATAGAGATGAAGCTGTGTCTGTAGATTTCTCCGCATGGTGGCCTTTCACCAAAGCATTTGCGGTGAGTGTGTTTCTCTTTTCCTGTCCCCGGGAATCTGGTGGCGCAAACATCGAAGGACCTGCGATTGCTTTGAGGGCGGCTCCGCAGAGGGTGGGAGAGCACGTGCCAGCCTGCTGGCCCCACGAGGGGAAGGAGGCAGCTCTGAACCCCGATCGGCTTTGACTTTGATTTCAAAGCTGGGTCCTTGCTCATCATGGGTGTAAGAGCCTTGTCTTCGTGGGAAACCAGGGGGATACAATAAAGCCACCACCTAGGCATTGTGGTTTGTAACGGTAGAAGATAACCTGAGGCGGGTTCAAATTTTTAAGGGTGTTTTGGAGCAAACACTGATCCAAATCACACAACACTAAAGTAGAAGTGGTCGGGAGTGCTCCGTGGGCCGGAGCCGGGGAAGGGCTCCTGGGGAGGAGGGGCGGCAGCTCCGGCTGAAAGCGGGGGAGGCGGTCTGGGGCCACTGTCCGTAGGTTCTGGTTTCAGAGCGTCGAGGAGCCATGCGAAGCCACACAGAAATCAAGCTCATTTGCAGCCTCAGACTCTGGTTTGCTGTCCTGGGCCACTAAAGCTTTTGGTGAGTCACCGCAGTCTGATGGCCTCTTTCCTTCATTAATTTAACAGTAATTTTCAGCAAGCCAATTAGTGAATGCAGCAGAACTTGTAAAAATTTACTATTATTGAAAACAGTCAAAGCCCGTTTCTTCTTGCATGGGGTGCTCCAGGATGCTAACTTCTCCGTGATTCTCAGGGCCGTATCATTGAGATACTTGTTAACTGTGTGTGTGTGTGTGTGTGTGTGTGTGTGTGTGTGTGTGTGTGTTAAAAGGTATTTGACTAAAATGCCTCATTCAGAAACACTTGGAAATGTAAGTCATTTACATTGTCGTTAGATGTCTCTGACTGTACAGTCAAACCTTGTTTTAACTGTGTTGCGCTTGCACACGCACACACGCACACGCCTAGAGTAGGAACCTCACATACATAATTATTTCTCAAGCATTTTAAATTTTGTAGGTCCTAGTAGGCCTGTGATTTTTTCCTTCTGATTCTGTTATCCCATGGCCTTTACTTCATATAGTTCAATATCATGCTGAAAGGACCGATTTCTTCGGGTGGTTTCAAAAGAGAACTCAAACTCAGCTTAGAGGAAACGGGCCTTGACTCTACAGGTAGAGTCTATCTTCAGCTCATCTGTCACCAGCCTGGCTCGAGTTGTTATTTCTGTGCTTTACCAAAACCAGTAGTGTCTGTTCTCAGCCGTCCACGGCCCCGTCCTTGAGGAAGCGTAATCTTCAGGCATCTGAGAGCAGGAGGCGGCAAACGTGCACGTACAGAATACTGACAGCTGTTTCGGTCATGACTGTTGACTTTCTCCTTTGTGCGTCTCTGTGTTCATTCAGGCTGTCCCAACAGCAGCTCTGGCCCTGGATGCAGAGGTCCTCTGGCCGGGTTTCAGGGCTGCCTGAGGCTCATCTCCATTGGCGACCAGGCAGTGGACCCTGTCACGGTACAGCAGGGGTTGCTGGGGACTTTCCGTGACCTCCAGATAGACACCTGCGGCCTCACTGACAGGTAAAGCCCTCCCAGGTCATTTTGGCATTCCTGATTTCAAAATTTTTGGATAGTGGGTTAAGAACAAATGAGCCGCTGAGGGAGAGTACCTCCTTCTAGCCCCTTCTCTCTTCCTGATAGCCAACCCTTATGGAAAACTATAATTAATTGAAGACTAGAAAATGACCCTGTTTAATTTCAAACAGTTGCTCCTTTCAGATGGTGTCTTCTTAGAAGACATACTGTTGTGAGTTTTCCTTGCGTGTGTCCCCAAGCCTCTTAGTTTTTACAGAATCCTGTTCGTGGTGTTGTAATTGTTGACGAGTATAAATACTGATGAGTAAAAATACTTCTAAAAATTCTTTCACGGCACAAAACAGATTATAATATTCTAGAGAGATGATGCATTGTTGAGGACCAGGAGGTTGAAAGCCACATGTGGTCAGCGGGATTCACCCTACGGCCCCTTCTCTATGTGGAAAATGAAAAGTAACTCTTCCCCCTAGACGGGTCTCAGCCTTGGAGATTCCTAATCACACAAACACAAGGAGGAATGGAGGGAACCCAGTTACCACACACTGAGCACGGTACCGGTCAGTGAGGACACAGTGGGGGACGGGTGCAAGGGGACAAGACACAAACTTCCAGCTCCAAAAGAAGTACGTGTGGAGATGTAATGAGCAGCATGATGACTGTAGTGAATGCTGCTGTGCGTATTTGAAAGTCGCTGAGGATCTTGAAAGTCCTTGTCGCAAGAAAGAAATTTTTGTGACTGTGTGTGGTGCCGGATGTTAGTGAGGCTTCTTGTGGTGATCACGTCACAAGATACACAAATATTGACTCATTCTATTGCACACCTGAAACTAATATGTTATAAGTCAATTATACCTCAACTTAAAAAAAATAAAAGAAAGAAAACCCCCTAAACCGTAGGACGTTAAAATCGCGAAGTCTTGCAACTTTATTCAAACTGTCTTGTTTGTCACGCTCTTGGACTTTCAGGTTTTCTAGCTAAAAGGGATGGCTTAGCTTGATGACATTAAATTTTTTCTGGGCCTGGTATGTCTGCCCTTCCTGAAGCAGGACTGCCTTACGTTCCTGTCGAATAAACGAGCACATTCCCTCCCACATCTGTGCGTGGCCAACCTCTTCCAAGTTCACTCTGTGCAAAGTGCTTTGTGCAGTAAATCTATTCCCAGTTTAACAACACTAGTTGGAATCCCACGTCATGTCCAATAAAGTACAAGTTGTGTTGCAATTTGGCATTGTGTTAGAAAACCATAAGTTCCAGTAGCTTGAAATATTAACTCATAAGAACTTGCTTTCCTTAATGCACATGTTCATGGGTATCGTTTATATTCTGTTCATTTGTAGGGAAAAAAGGAGATTCAAAGAATTAGGCAAAAACTCTGAATCCTAATTCTCAGATTATGAAATGTATGCTGGCATAGGAACTAGCTTCGTCTGTAAGTTATAGCTCCCGCCAGCTCTGGACTCCTGAATCTTAGTATTGGGAGGGGGTTCAGAAATACTTGCTTGGAGGTAGGGGACAGCCCTCCCCAGTGGGAATGGCTGTCAGTGGCTCAGGAGGGTCAGGGGTCAGGTTGTTGTTTAGTCGTGGAGCTCATGAAGCTCACAGGAAGTTACTTCAGTGCCCTGGGAATTCCCGCACAAAGAATGATACAATCACTGTGTTTCTCTTTCATAAGAAATGCATGTTGCCCCTTTGTGCAGAAAGGTCTTTAGCCAAAACACACAAAAAACCCCAAAACAAAAAACCAACAACAAAATATGCATGAGGTATGCCTCTGTGTGTGTGTGTGTGTGTGTGTGTATCACCAAAATAGAAAGATTTCCCATATCACACCCAAAAATGGTTGTTAGAAGTACGTAGCAGCAATGGATGGGGACCTCTGGGATCTGGGATATTAAGTTTCCTTCTCCGCTCAAAGCAGAAACTGAGGTTCATGGCAACCCTGTAAGTGGGTCTGAAAAGAGCCATCGGCACCTTGGCTGATGTAGCCAATAGTTGTAATTTTTTATGGTTTTCGTGGTTTAACATCAGAAAACACGTCCTTACTCTGCCCTGTTAGAAACGTTCCCTCTTCCTTAGTGCTTCAGGCCACACCTCCACCTCCACATTCAACGCACCACGAAAGAGATTCACGTGGAAATACGACAGAGCAACCATCCGTGGCAGGCTCTTGCCGGCACTTGCTTCATCCGAGCCCGGCCGTCCGCCAGCCCACACCTTGCTTGTCCAGAGCCAGTCATGCTGTGCTCAGGTGAAGCTGAGATGTATGACTGAAATGCAGGGGATTTTGTAACTCTTATCTGTCAGGCAAAGGAGTTAATAATTCACGATGCGTAACAGCATCCTGGCCCAATGGCACAGCAGGTTATGAAAAGATGTTTGAAGCCAGCTGGGGATACAGGAGACCTTCCTGAGCTGCACAAGGATTCATGCATACGGTGCTTTGTGCACCCCAGGCTCCCATGACATGGGGAAAGCTGTGGGTCTTTGGGGACAAGGCTTCGGGAACGAGGTTATCGTGGTGAGGGATCATGTCTTACAGCAATTGTGTTTTGGACATTAGAATTTCATGTCCTATAACTCAGGTTACACAGTCCTTTCCAGGTTTCTTTTAGGATCACAGGAATGCCACCTTGAACATCTCTAGGCATGGACTGTACTGATGGGGCCGCTTTGCCCACCTCTGTGGACTTTGGCCAGCGTTCATCTTCTAGATGCTAAATGCAACATCATGTCCTCTACATGTTGTTTTTTTAGAGATCAGTAGACTGAAGTGGAACTGTGGGGGGGTTGTGGAGACATGCGGGACGGGTGCCTAATTTGTGCTGGGACAAGGCAGGGCTATCAGAGAGGAGGGAGAGACACCTTCCCTGGGGTGGGAGGTGGGTATGTCAGTTGAGTGAGAGAGGCTGGACATCTAGCAAAGGTTCAGCCATGAGCCCAAACGAAACTTCTGCCATGAGTCTGCCTGTTTGAACATGGCTGCTGTAGAAATTGGGTGTCTGAGGACAAGCAGCAGGGATGGTGAGAGATGGGGTTGTCTGGCTGGGAAGGGGCTACACCGCAGAGCCCTGGTGGCCAGCTCAAAATCCAGACACTGATCTAAGGTTCCCCCGGAAGTCACTGAGGGCTCTGTGCTAGGAAGCCACTTGCACAGCTAAGCAATACTGCTGACGGGGGAAGATGGTTTGGGTGTGGGCCACAGAGAAAGGGTGTGTGGCCCGGAGGCCAGGTAAGGGGCTGCCTACCCATGGGAGAAGGGATGATAGCCTGAGGTAGGGAAGAGAAAAATGTAGATGATGTACGTGGTGTTTGGTGAACAGAAGCACAAGCTGATGAGTGCGTGGCTATGGGGGGATGGAGGGGGACTGGTCAGGATGACCCTTGGGTTCCGGCTTGGACATCTGGATAAGGGGTGGTATCGCCACTCAATGGAACACTGAAGAAGCAGCACAATTTTTGGAGGCACAGAGTCACGAGGCTTAGTTATTAAATCTGAAGATATTTTGGGACTCATAGAAGTACAAAATCCTAAAGTTGAGGAGAATCTCAAGCGTGGCATCTATTGAAGTTTCCGTCTCAAAGTGGGGATCTCTTTCTCACTGTAGAGAAGAGAATCCTGCTTCTGTTCTATCTTTCGGGAATGAGACCCTTGTCCATTCACCAAATGCTTCATCAGTGTCCTCTTTTCCACCCAGATTTCTACCACGAGTCTTCATATTTCCTGCTCTAAGTCTAGGCACAGCTTACCCCCATAGTCCAACAAGTACTCAGTGAATTCCCTTCATTGGCTCTCCTCTAGGCTAACATCTGTTCTCTTAGCAATTGTTTAGAGGTCAAGGTGTTAAGCACTCTCTCAATCCTGATTGCCCTCCTCTGCACCAACCGTGGCCAACATCTTCCCTAAATACAGAAGGGACCTGGTCCATGCACGATATTTAGGATTCATAACCCCCCTCCCCAAAGAAACTGGTGCAGACTAAGCTCACCTCATCTGCGTGTAAGCATCACCAGCATGCTGGACTTGTGGTTTCCACCAATCACAAATGTGGGGGTGTGCCGCCATTTTAGTTTTCTTACTACAGCTGGTGCCTCTTTCTGGTCTTCCTTGTGCATGCTGGGTCCTGCCAGGAAAGCTGGAGGTTTGGGGTAAGGAAGCTGACCTCAGGTGTGTAGAGTCAAGGAAACTGTCCTAAATAGGCCAAGGACATGGGACAACAGTCACTAAGGGAAGGGCCCGGGTACAAACAGACCTGCTCTATAATCATTGGAGGTGAAGAGATGTTCTTCCATTTTCCCAAGAAGCTCACCTTCTAGTTCTTGGCATGGAATCAGGTGTCCCCACTCAAATGCCAGAAGACCCAGCAGGAGAGAGTTTATGTGTGTCCTTTGAATGACATTGGGCTCATTTCCAGCACTTCCTCCCAAATAGCAAAGGAGTGCTAACTGCATAGGAGTAGAAGGAACCCAAAGTTATCCATTCCTTTGACTCCTTGAGAGAAATAGGCATTGAGCTCCAGAGGATAACAAGTACTTATGTAAGTTCCTGCAAATGTATGAGGCTTTTGACTATATCAAGAGCTCTAACTGTGTATCAGGAGAGGCCATGCAGCTTGTCAGGGCCCAAGTAATCTGCCTTTAAGTTGATGTCGGTCTTCATTTCTACATCATTGACAAAGTTGTGATGCAGAACATTCCTTTGTGAGGATATTCACAAATTTGTTTTACCCATTCCTCATTTGATGGACACGTAGGTTGTTTCTACTTTTTGACTCTTATGAATAATGCTGATATAAACATGAATGTACAGGTTTTTGAGCAGACCTGTGTGTTTGGTTCTCTTGGGCAGATACCTAGGAGGGGAATTGCTGGGTCAGGGGTGAGTCTGTGTTGAACTTCCTGAGGGACTTCCAGCTTGCTTTCCAAAGTACCATTTTATATTCCCAGCAGTGACATAGAACCGTCCAAATCCTCCTCGTCCCTGCCTGTCCCTGTTATGATGTCTTTTTGATGAGAACCATTCCAGTGGGTGAGAAGTGGCATCTCGTTGTGGTTTTGATTTGTGCTTTCCTAATGACTAATGATGTCGAGCATGATTACATACGTGTATTTTCCACCTGGTCATCTTCTATAAGGCATCTGTTCATGATTATATACATGTATTTTCCATCTGTTCAGATCTTTTGGCTCTTTGGACCCAGTTTTTAATTGGTTGCTCATTGCTCTTATTGTTGAATTTTTAAAAGTTTAAAAAAATTTTTTTTTGTTTTTTTTTTAATTTTTTATTTTTAAAAAGTTTTATCTATATTTTGGATATTCATCCTCTGTCAAATACGGATTTTGCAAACACAATCTTCTAGTCTGTGGCCTCTATTCTCATTCCCTTAAGTTTTAAATTTTAATGTAGCCTGAATTATCAATTTTTCTTTCATAGACCATATCTGAAAAGTCATTGCCATGCCCAAGGTCAGCTAGATTTTTCTCCTGCGTTCTCTTCTGGGAGTTTAACAGTTTGGTATTGTACAATTAGGTCTATGATCTAAGTTGAGTTAACTTTAAGTTCTTTTAATCTGTAATTAAAACACAGTTGACATATTGTATTAGTTTTCAGTGTACAATAGAGTGAATCAGCCATTACATACATTATGAAACACTCACCGTGAATGGTGTCGTTGCCACCTGTCACCACACAAACTCACTATAATATTATTGACTATATTCTCTATGCTGTATTTTTCATCCCTGGCACTTATTTTATAACCGGAAGTCTGTACCTCTCAATCCCATTCACATGTTTTGCCCTTCTCCTCTCCCCATCACCCAGCAACCACTAGTTTGTTCTCATATTTATGAGTCTGTTTCTCTTTTTTATGGTCTTTTGTTTGCTCATTTGTTTGTTTTTCTTTTAGATTCAACATTCAAATGAAATCATATGGTATTTGTCTTTCTCCATCTGACTTATTTCACTGAGCATAATACCTTCTAGGTCCATCCGTGTTCCATCAAAAAGCAAGATTTCTTTTATGGCCAAGCAGTCTACCGTTGTGTGTTTATATACCACATCTTCCTTGTCCACCCATCTGTTATGACTACTCAGGTGGCTTCCTTGTCTTGACTGTTGTAAATAATGCTTGCAATAAACATAGGGTGCCTGTATCCTTTTGAATTCATGGTTTTGTTTTTCTTGGATAAATACCCAGAAGTGGAATTACTGGATCATATGTCATTTCTATTCTTACTTTTTTGGGGAACTTCCATACTGTTTCCGGAGTTGATGCACCAGTTTACACTCCCACCAACAGTGCACAAGACTTCCCTTTTCACCACATTCTCCCTAACACTTGCTACTTCCTGTCTTTTTGATACTAACCATCCTGAGCAGAGTGAGATGAGATCTCATCGTGGTTCTGATCTGCCTTTCCCTGATGATGAGTCAAGAGCATCTTTTCACGGGTCTGTTGGCCATCGGATGGGCTTTTGGAAAAACATCTGTCCAGATTCAGTGCTCATTTTTTAATTTATTTGTTTTTCTGATGTTGTGTTATACTCATTCTTTATATATTTTGGTTATTAAGCTCTTATCAGATATATCATTTGCAAATATCCTCTCACATTCGAAAGGTTGCTTTTTTGTTTGTTGATGGGACAAAACTTTCTTAGTTTGATGTAGTCCCAATAGTTTATTTTTGCTTTTGTTGCCCTTGCCTGAGGAGGCATATCTAGAAAAATATTGCTAAGGCTGATGGGCAAGGGTTTACTGCTTATGTTTGCTTCTAGGAATTCTATGGTTTCAGGTCTCACATTTAGGCCTTTAATACATCTTGAGTTTATTTTTGTGTGTGGTGTAACAAAGTGGTCCAGTTCCATTCTTTTGCGTGTGGCCGTCCATTTTTCCCAACATTCATTGAAGAGACTGTCTTTTCACCATTGTATGTTCTCGCCTCCTTTGCCATAGATTAATTAACTATACGACCGTGGGTCTATTTCTGCACTCTCACTTCTGTGCCATGGATCTCTGTGTCTGTTTTCATGCCAGTACCATACTGTTTTGGTTACTGTAGCTTGGTGGTATAGTTTGAAATCTAGAATTATACCTCTAGCTTTGTTCTTCTTTCTCAAGATTGTTTTGACTATTCATGGTCTTTTGTTGTTCCATATAAATTTTAGGATTTTTTTTGTTCTAGTTCTGTGGAAAGTACTATTGGCCTTTTGATAGGGACTGCATTCAATAGGTAGATTGCTTTGGGCAGTAGGACGTTTTAACAATACTAATTCTTCCAATCCATGAGCGTAGCATGTCTTTCTGTCGGTTTGTGTCATCTCTGGTTCCTCTCATCAATTTATTATAGTTTTCCAGGTACAGGTCTTTCACCCCCAAACACTTTTCTGGCCCCCGATGTCTCAGTTTGCTAATGCCCCATTCGTCAGAGCAGGTCCCATGCCCAACCCAGGTCGAAGAAGGCCAAGCCTCTCGGTGGGGAGGATCTGCAGGTCCCACTGGGAGGACATGGAGGCCGGGAGGGGAACAGGTGCGGCTGGCCGCCTTTGGCCTTTGCTAGCACTTGGTCTCTCAGATCATGGGTGAAACCAATCTTGCCTTATTTGTGAAAAAGCAAACACATTTTTTTTGATAGAATGCAATGTGTAAAAAATTGATCTGCTGCCAATCTAGAACAATTGGTAGCATCTAGTGGGTTTCTTATCTGTGGTGGGTACTGCATTAGGAAACCTTCTTGACAGACCCAGCAGGTTTTGTCCATGGTCTCGTTTTTCCCCCGGAGGCCCTGTCGTTACCATGTTTCACTGTAGCAGGTTAGCGCTAAGACACGCATTTTCTCCTGACCGAACGTGGGGATCAGCCGGTGTATCTGTTCTCTTGCAGGTGTTTGCCCAGCTACTGTGAACACGGGGGCGAATGTTCCCAGTCCTGGGACACCTTTGACTGTGACTGTGCACGCACTGGCTACACGGGTGCGACCTGCCATTCCCGTAAGCCTCACACCTCGTCCCAATTTCCGTGCGGTTCCTTTCCCTTTCCGTGACGTGGTGTATGTGTCTGTATCTGTGCAACCGTGAGGTGGAAAACAACAAAACCAGCAGGTATTTTAGAGACTAATTTGTGTCTGGTTTGGTTATTTATTTATTTTAGAGGTGGGGAGGGGCCGGGGGAGAGGGAGAGAGAGAATCCCAGCCCTGTATGGAGCCCGACATGAGACTCGATCTCATGACCCTGAGATCATGACCTGAGTTGAAATCAGGAGTCGGACGTTTAACTAACTGAACCACCCAGGTGCCCTTGTCTGGGTTATTTTTAACCAATTTTATTTCCTAGTGATGTTACGACAGCTTACGGAAATCCATAGTATCACATAGGATAGGAAAAAGTAAAATAAAATAGGAGGCAAAGGAAGATAAGTATAGGAAGATAAAATGTAACAAAAAGTGAAAAAACAAGCTCCCCTCCCCCCAATACAAAAAGCAATCTAGATGGCGTGGTGGTGTTACTTGTTCTGTTCCTTGGGTTGGACCCAACTTTGGTTCTCAAATCCTGTCTGGCAAAGTAAAGAGGACAAAGTACTGATGGTCAGTATTTATAAAATCACACGGGGAGAGACTCTGGAGGAGCACAGGATGGGAAATACCATGGGGGGTTTCTAGATGTCAGCCAGAAGCCAGGCAAACGTTCAGGTCCCTTTGCAATCTTGGTGCTTTTTGATGACGGTGGTGGTTTACACAGTGGGGACTTACTGCATGCCTGTGGGACCCTCACTCTGTCTAGTTCTGCACGTTTCAACTCCTTTAACCCTCAGAACTGCCCTGGAAGGTAAGTACTTTATTTTCCACACTGTGCGCTTGAGGAAAGACAGAGGTCATCTTCTTTGACCGTGGTAGCACCGCTGCCAGCGAGGGCTCTCGACCACCTCTCCATCCCATTTCTTCCACTTCGAATGGAAGGTGAACACGGGGGAATTATTTTCTCAATTTCACAGCTAAGCACACTTTATGGACCCCTGATTCATTGCCACTAGAAGCTCACGACAGAGCCCCGAGATCCTCACTGCTTTCTAATTACTAGCTTTTGTTGTCTATGTTTTTATTCTACTTTTTCCTTTTTTTGTGTATCAGTGACATCTCTTTTTTAAAAAATTTATATATTTTTATTCCAATTCCATTCATTAACATGTAGTGTATTATTAGTTTCAGAGGGAGAGGCCAGTGATTCATCCGTCTTCTGTAACACCCAGTGCCCATGCCATCCCATGCCCTCCTTAAAGCCCATCACCCAGTGACCCATCCCCCCACCCCTTCCCCTCCAGCAACCCTTGTTTGTTTTCATGAGGATCTCTTATGGTTTGTCTCCCTCTCTGATTCCATCTTATTTTATATTTCCCTCCCTTCCCTTATGCTCTTCTGTTTTGTTTCTTAAATTCCAATTTTGAGTGAGATCACATGACGGTTGTCTATCTCTGATTGACTGACTTCACTGAGCACAATACCCTCTAGTTCCATCCATGTTGTTGCACATGGCAAGGTGTCCTCCGTTCTGATGGCTGAGTAACATTCCATTGTATTTTCACACCACGTCTTCTTTGTCCATCCGTCTGTCAGTGGACGTCTGGGCTCTTTACCTGGTTTGGCTACGGTGGGCATTGCTGCTATAAACATTGGGGTGCACATGCCCCTTTGGATTATGACATTTGTATCTTCCAGGCAAACACCCAGTAGTGGAATTTCCGGGTCACAGGGCAGCTCTATTTTCACCTTTTTGAGGAACCTCCGTACTGTTTTCCAGAGTGGCTGCCACCATTTCTGAGTCCCTTCTTTTGTAGCATGTCTTCCGTCTCTGGGCCTTTAGAGAGACAGCATGACATGAAAATTCACCAAGCAAAGCATGGATTGTCCCGTATCCAACCTTAAGTGAACTGAACCCCGGGGAAGCAGGCATCAGGGCTGGGGTGAGGAGGCCCGGTCACCGAGCAAAGCATGGATGGTCCCGTATCCAACCTGAAGTGAACTGAACCCCGGGGAAGCAGGCATCAGGGCTGGGGTGAGGAGGCCCGGTCCCCAGCCCAGGGGTTCTGCAGAGGAGCCCGGAGGCTCTGCAGACAAAGGGAGGTCACTCCCCCCCCCAAATCCCATAAGTTCAACCAGAGCAATTTACCTGCATCTCTGTTTACTATTACGGTGCCAGATAAGAACTTGCCGAGGCGAC
The DNA here is from genome assembly GCF_963455335.1 of Martes martes. Classification (NCBI taxonomy): domain Eukaryota; kingdom Metazoa; phylum Chordata; class Mammalia; order Carnivora; family Mustelidae; genus Martes; species Martes martes. The sequence goes on along the minus strand of NC_137902.1, from coordinate 87,907,117 downwards.
TGTCTGGAAGGGGCTGGGCATCTGGGCAGTCTGAGGCTGGGTAACTGGTCTAGAGGTTCAGCTGGGAATGGGGTGGCCTCCTACCTACAGTCTCTGCCCATCACATCGAGCAAGGTGTCCTGCACAGACTTAATGACTAAGGCACCGTTGCTAAAGCATTACCGGTAACTCTGATTCAAACATTCAAACAGCTCTGAGTGAAAAAGTCCCAAGTGTCATAAAAAACGGTCTTTCACTCGTGCCTCCATCATTTGACTTGGTCGAACGACTGAACTGACTTTACTGTGGTCCTCTGTCTACCGAAGTGAAGGTGGGAGAGTTCCAGAGCCGCAGGAAGGGATCAGAGACGATGAGATTTGGGTGTCAGGGTCCAGCGAATGTGTCTGCATTCACACGTACAGCAGGTGTCTTCCTAGTGTTTCCTTCTCTGCCTCTGGTCCGAGGCAGGCCCAGCCCCAACCCAAACGTAACCACCATTAGCACTTTGCGTCTGCCCCACTGGACACTCTCCTAGGCAGTTACGAGCATATTTATGTATTTGCAGAAACACAAACATGAGTGGGCAAACTGCCCGCATGTCTGGGAAAGCAATCCGTGTTGTCTCCGTGGCCATGAGAGTGGATGGCGGTGCTAGGTGTGGGACAGATGGGGGCCAATCTAATCTGACACACTGACACTCAGCCATAATTTATAAAAGAATGTCATGTTTTGCAAAATCCTTGGGAAGGCAGACATGACTTTGATCTTCTTCTTCTGTGAGAAAGGAGAAAATCCCTCTGCCCTGGCTGCCCTGCCTCCCGTTCTCCCGGATTCTCTTCACTCTTCAAAAGAGGCAGACTTTTAAAAAGTAGATAATTCAGTGAGCTTAGAATGGTGTCTGTTCTCCACCCACACTCGCCCCCTCTGTCCCTGCTAGGATCACTCCGCTCTGTGGCTCTGGCCTGGCCACTTGCGGGTCTGTGTCAATGTTAGTCACTTGCCTTGTGATAGCAAAACATTTATTGCATGTATAAAAAATTCAACTAAGGGGGCGCCTGGGTGGCTCAGTGGGTTAAAGCCTCTGCCTTCGGCTCAGGTCATGATCTCAGGGTCCTGGGATCGAGCCCCATGTCAGGCTCTCTGCTCAGCAGGGAGCCTGCTTCCCTTCCTCTCTCTCTGCCTGCCTCTCTCCTTACTTGTGATCTCGGTCTGTCAAGTAAATAAATTAAAAAAAATTCAACTAAGAATCGGGATATGTTGAAATTACTGAGAGATATTTCATGTGTGTGTGTATATATATATATATATATATATATATATATATATTATTTCAATTTGCTTGAATAATCATTTGTGAAGCATCTCAGGAAATTTCCTTTTAAAACACACATTATAAGTGGAGTGAAGGAGAGTTGCTGATTTATAAAACTCCTCTGGAAAGTAATGCATTGCACAAGTAGATCGTTTTAAGTAAACAGAGGATGTAATTACTGAATAATTTAATACATCAATGTGGTTATTAGATAATAACAGATCACTTAGGGAGATAAAGCCATTGCACTTCCAAGGCTTAGATATCATGGGGCAGAATAGGAGATAGCGGGAGGCCAGTTACTGTGGTTTTGGAATGAATCTTGTTGCTAGAGCTGGCAGGGTTCATATACAAACGGTGATAACCTCTTAAAATCTTTCGCTCCAAGTTTCAGGGTCTTCATGCTGCCTGACTGACACAGGGCAACACTCCCCTGGAGAAACCGTCCCACAGAGCAAGGCAGAACGAGTATCACTGGGGAAAGCATCCCATCACTAAGGACAGGGAGGGATCCGTCCCACTGCAGCCCTGTCTGAGACCCCTGTCCTTTGCAGCTCTGTTCGAGCAGTCCTGTGACGCCCACAGGCACAGAGGGGACTCCTCAGGGTTCTACTATATCGATTCAGACGGAAGTGGCCCGCTGGGACCTGCTCTTGTGTACTGCAATATGACAGGTACGCTAATGATACGCTTTATTGTGCCCGTTAAGCTCGTGTGATTGGTTGCTGTGTGCAAAACCACAAGGTTTAGCTCTGTCGAGGAACGTGTGTGTTCCTGTGTAACTATGCATAAGCAGTATTTCATTTTCCCTAGAAACCCAGTTATACATGGTGGATGGATACAGGTGTGTCGTAGGCAAGTCCTGCAAAGGATCAGTGCATGTACCGTGGTGAATGACAGCTACCTGTGTACTGATGCAACTTCGGATGCCTCCTTTAACCTGTCTGTGTGTGTGTGTGTGTGTGTGTGTGTGTGTGTGTGTGTGTGTGTCGGTGGCCACATCTTCTCTTCTGTGCTCATGTCACATTTCACTAGCAGAAACAACCCTCCTTTACAAACTTCCCATGCTACTCTAGCGACGTGGACCTGGTGGGGACTTCGGCAACCTTAGAGTGTGACCTTGCAAAGTCTGAGACACTGGTCAGAAAAGAGTCAGCTGTAAATGGTTCTCAGGTAACCCTAATCGGGTTATAATTTGCTTTCTTTGCTCTGGCTATATGTCACCCCGATAGGGTTGCAATTTCTAGATGGAAGGAGTCATTTATGGGGGAATTGACAATGGCGGTTCGTGACAAGCTGGAAGTTCTGCTGTGGTTTCTACACCTACTCTCACTCCATACACAAAATCTGAGCACTTTGGTGATGGTGAATCTAGTGTTGATCTGAATTGGATCAGTTATATCTTCCAGCCCCAAAACTATCCCCAACTTTGCATTGGATGGATGTATGACTGTTGGGGGCCTTGGGGCAAGCATCTTATCATAGAAACTGACCAAAACACTGCAACGGGATAAGAGGCAAATATATTGACTTACTTTACCGGAAGGTATGTGCAGTGTTAAGTATGTAAGGATCTTTCTACATATCCTGGGCTCCAGCGGTTGTAACAGGCCTTCAACTTACTCAATTTCTGCTTTGTTTTCATGGCTCAAGTGAATGCCAAGAACAGAGAAAGCTAAATAAAGATGCTGGCATCCCAGTAATACATTCTAATTTTATCAATCACATGTCTAATTACCACAGAAGTCTAGGACCTATTAAAGATTTTCATATATTTTGTCCTATAAGCAAAGTTCCTTTTACACTGAAAAATTTTGAGATCTGGAGAAAAGTGAAAATGATCCCAGCTGGCACATTGCAAAGGTGAGTAAGTTTTCAATGACTGAAGTTGTTTTCTTGATAATTAACTGCTGGCAGGGTTGGTAAGGCTGAGGTCACCTTTATTAAAAAAAAAAAAAAAAAAGACATTTGCTGCCAAAAGGCGTGACAGGCAGCTAACTGCCTGATTGTCTGCAGTGTACGGTTACAATAAAAGAAAAATAGTTTAACACGCAGGTGGACACGTGGTCCAGGCTTCCCCAGGAAGCTTTCGTCGTGCATATTTATAAAGTGCCTTTGGAATGTGCCGCTGGCTCATAGACACTTGTTTTAATACGAATTTCCTAACATCACTGACGTGTTTTGATGGTCTGTCATTGCTGCTGCCTTTTCAGAGCGAGCCCACTAGCAGAGGGAAGAGTAGTTATGGTCAAAGTGCGAAGAGAAAGCAAGAACAGAGCTCAGGTTTTGATTCTGGGTAACACGAGAAACTATCTGATGACATATAAGCCAGGGTTTTGTTTGTTTTTTATCCTCGAGGCAAGAAGGAGCCTCTAGGGGCGACTGGGTGGCTCAGTGGGTTACGCCTCTGCCTTCAGCTCGGGTCATGATCTCAGGGTCCTGGGATCGAGCCCCGCATCGGGCTCTCTGCCCAGCAGGGAGTCTGCTTCCCCCTCTCTCTCTGTCTGCTGCTCTGCCTACTTGTGATCTCTGTCTGTCAAATAAATAAATAAAATCTTTAAAAAAAAAAAAAGAAGGAGCCTTTAATAGGTAAAATCTCTTGGCCAATGTATATGAGAAGAAGGCCTCACCGACTGTCTCCTGAGGATGCGAATCACTTTCCTCCCAGGCATGACTCGAAGGAATGTCCAAGTAATGCCCCACACTGAGGAGTTGAAAAAACAGTGCCTCCCAACATGGAGCTCCTGTGTCCTCAGTACCCGCCCTGCGCTGGGCACGGCGGTAACTGCAGCAGGGAGCGGAGGAGAACACTCCCCACCCCCTGTATGCGGTGCGCAGGTCTGTGCGCAGAACCAGAGCCCTGAGAGCTGCTGCTGGAGCAGGTGGCTGGTGCGCAGGGGCAGGTGCCGTGACGCTGACTAAGGTGGGGGCGGGCGCACAGACCGTGGATGGGGGAAGGGTCACAATTTTAAATAGACCCATCCAGGAATGCACTCAGTTTGACAGTTAGGTTTGCTTCCAGAAAACCCGAGCAAGCCTCCAAGCAGAGGGAGTGCTCCCGGGATCCTAATCTGTTGGACAGATGTGGGGGGAGGAGGACCCGAGGGGGACCCTCGAGTCACACTGCTGGAAAGTGACAGGTCCAGGACTCCCACTGGCAGAGTAGTTGGGGCCTTTGGCCACCAGGCTGTGCCCGGCAGGAGCAAGGAGACCCGTTAGTGGGGATGGGGCAGAGCAGGGGGGAATGGAGGAGGGGAGGGAGTCGGGGCCGAATCCATGGACCGAATGTGGCTGGAGGAAGACAGGCATCTGGAACGTCTTCCATGTTTGCATCCGAGCCCTGGAAGGACGGTGCAGGTATTAGCAGCAGGGAAGAGGCGGGTCTGCAGAGGAGAGCAGCATTCCCGCAGTGACTACGTGAGGTTGCGTTTCCAGCTGTGCGACTAGTTAGTGGGGACCTGTTGGTCATAAAAACAAGTGCAATGTGTCATCTGAAAGCGTGCTGGGTAGTTAGAATCTCCTCGGCACTATGAACTTCTAAAAACACATTTTGGAGAGTGACTTTACACATTAATTGAACAGACCAGCAGGATCCCCTTTGCTTTGGGGTGGCTGGTGGATGCTGTCCAGCATCCCACAGCAACATGGGCCGTCTCTGGGTCCCCACACCCTTGTCCACTGTCCACAGAAGGGCAGCTCTGCTCTCAGCGGGATCGGGTTCTGCGGCAGCATCCCAGGAAAAGCTGTGTTTTTATGAAGCTCCCTGAGAAATTCGGAGGTACATACAGATTCAGAAGCCATGGCCACGGGGCTTGGATCTTTGGTTTCGTTGGCACAGCCTGCCCTGTGTCCACCAAAATTAAAATGGAAAGAGGGCAAAGGGCATCACAGAAGGGAGAAATAGAGCCGATGCAGCTGTAAAATTCGGTGCCACTGTTCATTTCTCGGTCCAGGCCACGGCTCCGTTGCTCCATTTGTAAAATTGGCTGTGGTGGAGTTTAATGAGCATCCGCGAGGGCAGCAGAGTGGCTCACGTGCGTTCAGATAATACTGAAGGCATGGATTCTGTAAGTTAAACATCTTCCAAACTCTCTAACTTAATCTTGGAAAGTCTTAGAGCTTTAAAGCGTGCATGTGCGTGTCTGTGTGTGTAGGAATTCGTGAACGTTAGGGGTCATGATTTAATGATTGATATTGCTATATGTTTTTATTATCAGATAACACTTAACAACCATGTACGCCTTCATATTGCTTTGCAAATGACCAAGCAAAGTACAGATCATTGTATCACAAGGCCTTTTGGGTAATTAGGTTTTTAGAAAAGTTTCTAGCTGCCTTTCATAAAAGAAAACCCCTGAGGTTGGTATATTCTTATTCTATGTGATGAATAAATGGCATGAAGTTCCATGAGTTAGGGTTGAGCTGGAGCATGGAACACGCACACGTGCACACACACGCACGCACACATCCTGCTTTGTTAGAAATACTGTGGAGAGGATTTCCAAATAATGGTAAATGCCCAGGTTTTTTATGAAACTCAAAGCCATAAGGAAAGCGTCATGCTAAAGACAGAGAAATGCAGAGCCAACTCAAAGACGACAAATATTTCCAGAAGCTACACTGCGAAGTTTTTAATCAAAAGTTTAAAACAATCCAAGGTGATCCAGGAAGGAACCAGAATTACAGTCCCATGAGGTCCCCCAACAGACCTCGTTGTGACTGTGGAAGAACTAAGATCCTGGCCTTCTTCTCCCGGGAGGGAAATATTTCCGCTGCAAGGCCACCTTCTCCGTGAAGCTACCAGGCCCGTGGACAATTAAGCATTCTTTAATTATTATAAAAAAATACTCACACTTGGAGAAACATGCAAAACACAAAATTCTAAAGCAATGGCTACAAGTATATACTTGGTAACAGCCTTCCAAACTCATGCCAGAATATACTCTGAATATACTCCGTATAAATTTTAGCATCTTTAGAATAAAAGCAACCAAAACAAAAAATAAACTATTTTGAAGGGACTGTTTATGCAATTTGTTAACAGATCGATCCCCTTCCTATGCAGAAGAGACAGAATCTAACTTCATTGATGCCAGGATGAGAAACGTGAGCTCGATGGCTCTGCCCGCGGGGACAGCGGGGCCGTCTGTGCCCCCGGGAACCCCCCGCAGTGGTCCTCTGATGTGTTCCTAGTCGTGCTCCAAACACTGGTCCCCAGACACGGCACCGCAGGAACATTTGTCTCAGGGAGGAGATGGCATGAAGGCAGAGCTATGACTCCGCATCAGATTCATAAGAGTCGGCATGGGCTCGAGGAACACGTCGAGTGCACGGCTCCACACCTGCCTGCTGCCCCGCTCAGATCCTGATTCATCGACTCAGCGTGTCCGTGACCCAGCACTTACCATGGACTCTGCCATGCTTGTGCTGACCGAGCCACCGTGTTTCTTAAACAGCCTCCTTCTTCCCATGACAGAAATGGCGAGTGGCCTCCAGCCGGCGTCGTGGCAGGACGGAGGGCGGCCAGTCAGCTGCTTTACATACTCTCCCATCAATTTCAAAAGGAAATTCTCTGCGGAACGGACACCTGTCAGGGCACCCTGCTGTGCTTTTTATGTCCGTGGATTGGTGTGGATTTTCTGTTTCTTTTGCCTCTGTCTTCCTGCAACAGCTTCTGTCTCAGCCCAGTCAACACCTCCCTCTCTGGTCAGATGTCCGATTCAGGCGTTTGGTCGCCCGTCCTCACCCCTGATCGCTGTGCCGCGGGCTTCCAGGGGCCACACCGCGTTTGAGTAAGAAGAGGAATGAACGTCTCTCGTTGACCTTCAGACGAGGGAGGGGGACAGATGGAATTCAGCTCACTGAACATACTATGACTATTATAGGTTGCATTTGCTATTTTAAATATAGGCATACCTCATTTTATTGCATTTTGCTTTACTGAGCTTGGATTCAGATCAAAGGGATTTGCTTTTTTTTTTCTTTTTTGAAACAAATTGTAGGTTTGTGGCAGCCCGGCGTGAAACAAGTCTACCAGCCCCATTTTCCAACAGCACCTGCTCACTTGGCATCTCTGTGGCACATTTTGGTGACGCTCACAGTATTTCTAACTTTTTTGTTGCCATCATATTTGTTATGATGATCTGTGACCAGTGATCTTTACTATTGGGGTTGTTTCCAGGCGCCATGAACTATGTGCATCCAAGACCGTGAACTTCATTGGTAAATGGCTCTACCGACTGGCCATTTCCTCACATAGGCTCCTCTCTGTCCTTGGGCTCGCTACTGCCAAGACACAGCAGTACTGAATTTAAGCCAACTCACAGCCCTACCGTAGTCTCTGCATGTTCACCAGAAGGGAGAAGCTGCTTGCCTCCCACTGTCAACAAAGGCTGGACACGATGAAAGCTCAGTGAGGAAGGCGTGTTGAAAGCGGAGGCCCCTGATGCCGGTTAGCCGAGTGGTGAACCAAAGGAAAAGCTCCTGAAGGAAATTAAAAGTGCTGCCTCGGTGAACACACGAATGAGAGGAAAGTGACACCGCTTTATCGCTGATACAGAGAACGTTTTAGTGGATAAGAGGCCCAACCAGCCACGACCTTCTCCTCAGCCAAAGCGGGAGGCCCCGGCTCTCTCCGGTTCTGTGCAGGCAGAGAGAGGGGAGGACGCGGCAGGAGCGAAGCCTGAAACGAGCAGAGATCCGTGCTTGAGGTTTAAGGAAGGAGGCCGCGTCCGTGGCACGGAAGTGCAAGGTGAAGTGGCACGCTGCCGTAGGAGCTGCAGCGAGTGACCGGGAGATCCAGGAGATCCGGAAGATCCGGAAGATCCGGAAGATGGCGATCGTTCCCGAAGGCGGCTGCCCTGACCAGCAGATTTTCAGGGTGGACGCGAGAGCCTCCCACGGGAAGAAGGTGCCATCGAGGACTTCCCAGCTAGACAGGAGGAGTCCGTGCTGCCTTCAGTGCTTCCACGGACAGGCTCATCGTCTGGTCGGGGCCAGCGCGACGGGTGACTTTTAACGTGCAGCAGGTGCTGATTTATCATTTCTCCAATCCTAGGGCCCTTAGGAATCACGGCAAGTCTCCTCTGCCTGTCCTCTGTGAATGGAACAGCGGAACCTAGAGGACAGGACGTCTGTTCACAGCATGGTGTACTGCGTGTTTTAAGACCATTGTTGAGACCCGCTAAGGAAAAAAAGGAAAAAGATTCCTTTCACATTATCATCACTTACCGACTGTGCACCCAATTGCCCCAGAGCTCTGATGGAGTCGGACAGCAAGATTTATGTTGTCTTCATGTCTGGTAACACAACATCCAGTCTGCAGCCCATGGATCAAGCGGTCATTTCAACTGGCAGGTCATCGTCATTAAGAAATAACATTTCCTAAGGCTGTAGCTGCCCTGGATAGTGATTCCTCGGATGGATCTGGGCAAGGTCAATTGAAAACCTTCTGGGAAGGATTCACCATCCTAGATACCATGGAGAACATTCATGATTCATTGGGAGAGATCAACAGGTCACCATAACTAGGAATTTGGAAGAAGTAGATTCCAGTCTTCAGGGATGACTTTGAGGGGCTCAGGATTTCAGAGGGAGAGGTCACTGCGGGAGTGGTGCAGACAGCAAGAGAGCCAGAATCAGAAGTGGAGCCTGAGGACGGGACGCACCCGCTGCAGGATACAGCTTGGACGGATGAAGAGTTGCTGCTGACGAATGAGCAGAGAAAGTGGTTTGTGGAGGTGGGATCTACTCCCAGTGAAGGCGGTTGAAAGAACAAAGTGTTTAGAATATTGCATCAGCTTTGTTGACAGTTTGGAAGAAATTCTACTGCAGGTAAAAAGCGAACCGATGGCATCCCATGCTATAGAGATGTCACTCAGGAGAGGAGGAGTCAGTCGTGCTGCAGATGTCACCGTTGTCTTCTTTTCAGAAGTGGCCACGGCCGCCCTGACCTTCGGCACTGCCACCCTGATCAGTCAGCAGTGCCAACAGCAAGGCAAGTCTCTCCAGCAGCAAAGATCGCGGCTCGCCGAGAGCGCCCACGATGGCTGGCATCTGTTCAGCAAGAGGCATTCTTCCATCCAAGTACTAACCAGGCCCGACCCTGCTTAGCTTCCGAGATCAGACGAGATCGGGTGTGTTCAGGGTGGTATGGCCGTAGACAGCAAGAGGCATTCTTGATCGAGGTATGTACGTTTGTTAGGCATCATGTCATCACACACTTCATACTGACTCCAGGAGGGCGGAGAGGTGAGCTGTACATGCAGTGGAAACCGAAACGTTCTTCTGACTCGCTGTCTTGCGGTATACATGTTATTCAGGTGGTCTGGACCGGGGCCTGCATATCTCTGGGGTATCTCTGGTGCCTGTAGATAGGGACACTTGCTGGGAATTTGTAAAAAATAAAATAAAATAAAACAAAATAAAAAGTCTCTGCATGTGGGTTGGAGAGTCTCCTTCATGAACACATGCACAGCCGCTGCGGAATATATTTTTCTCTGCTTAGGAAGAGTTGTGATTCCATTGTTCTCTGCTTTGCCCTTGAAAACTGAGACAGACAGTAAGCATGGCATCATCATGTCACGTGTGGCAGGTTTTGCTCGAAAATAGCATCTCTTCCAGAAGATTCTATAATGTTGAAATGTTAGAATTTGTAAGGAAAAAAAAAAGAGAGAAAATATGTTCCTTGATGATAGTCATGCACCACGACCCTGCATCTCTTTTCTATGGGCTTTTGCCTGGTAGGAACCCTTCCTGCGCCCACGGAGGGGACGTCATTCTGGCTGATCTCCTGCAGCTTCTAAAGGGAGTTCCCAAAGTAGGCGCGCCCAGCATGCGTGGGGACACACGACTTCCGGACCAGGTCCTGTCCCTGCTCCCAAGGGAGTGGAAAGATGCGTGTTTTGGGAAAGTTCGTCCTCCCGCTCTCATCAGCACGGCCCTGCCTGTGGATGGACGGGAAGATGGTCTCGACAAGCAGTGAGAGCCCAGCCCTCAGATGGTGGCTCGGCCAGCACTGTGCCTGGTTAACGGCCTTTGAAGATGGCCAGAACCATGGTTTTCAGTCTTTTGATGTCACCTGGTTCGGTCTCCCCATTTACCAAATTTGGCATCAAAGGCTTAGAGAATTTTTTGATGATTCCAAGAGCACCAGTTAGGGCCTGTATTCTCCCATTGACCGTGACACAGTGCTCCGTCTGTGTCTAATTTTGTAAGTGTCTACACAAGGTTCTCTCCGAGGAAACTGCTCTGCTCTCCTGCTGTGCGATGGGCTGAAATGCAGGGGGAGACCCTAATGACATTCCACGGTACTGACACGTGGGAGGTTCCAGGGGCGGGGCCCTGTGTCCCTCCACGTTAAACAGCAGGTGTCCACACGAATGACTGAGCAGACACATAAGGCTACACTTAGTGTGACCTGTTAAGTGACAAGATGACCCTCTGAAACTCCAGGAGAAGAAGACCGTGAGGTAGCTACACTTCTTGGAGTATCTAGTTGTGTCTCAGAGCGTTGTCTTGTGTGGAAAATATTAAAGTGAATCATGCAAAGCTCAAGGCCTCCAGACTGTGACAAGAATGGCTGCCCTTGTAGGGGCCCTAATGCAAGTATTGATCCGGAGGGACCCAAAGGGGTGGGGCTGAGACAGGGCGGCCTCTGGGCCTCTCCCAGGACCCAGGGGCTGCCTGCCGCAAGGAGCCGTCCCTCTCCTTGGTGAAATACAAGCGTCCAATCCTCCTGGGCTCTGGCACATGGACAACACGGCAAGGCCAGTGCCTCCTAGGTCTAGCGCAGGGGCAGATCAGAGCCGCCGATTGTCTTCCTCTGGCCCCCACTGGACGTTCACAGCAGCTGCTGGGCCCTCCCAGCCCTGCGTGCACATAGGTGCCCATCAGAGCCTGTGATCTGGTTCTATTTTCCCAGGAGTGTGTTTTCCTTTGAAATCCAGGATAAGACCCAGGGGCATGAGGCACTCTGGAAAGGTCACGGGCCTCAGCGCTCTTTGAGAACTTGAGCACCTCAGAAAGCCTGGTGGCCACACTGTGTGGTGCCGTGGCCCCGTCTCCTGGAGTTGGGTGAGTGGGTGCTCCCGGGCTCCCATCCCTGTTCTGTGCAGCAGGAGGATTGGGCCGTGAGGCAGATGGGAGCCGCCCGCTGTGGTGTTTCCCTCCGGATCGTGGTGCTGCCGAGTCCTGAGAAGGGTTGGGGCTGTCCGGCCCAGAACACAGGGTTCACGTCATCTTGTGACTGCAGGGACGCCTGCTAGTCTCCCCTTCCCTCTGCCGTCCTGCGTCACTGTGAGTGCCCGTCCTCCACTGGGTCCTTCTCCTGCACGTGGAGGGCAATGGGTCCCGTCGCCTCGAGTGTCGCCTGCCTCCTCGTCTTTGAGCTCGAGCACCCGCTTCCCATCAGAAGAGATGCTGGCAGCTGGCTTCCCTTCCGAAGACCTGGTGTTGGACCCAGCTTGGGCTTCATTTCAGGCTTCTGTCAGAAAGGGGATTCTTGCCTTCCCGTTCCTGGAGATCAATGTCCATCTCATGAGGGACAGACCGACCCCCTAGGCAGGCATCAGGGTTTTTGTGATCAAGTCTTTTTTCTTCTTTTCCCTTGGGGAGATGAAAACGAGCATAGCAGACCCACCGAGGGGCCACATTTCCCCGACCGTGGAAAATACACATCCGTTTCCTTTTTCCCATTCAACCACCTGCTTCCCCTTAAAAGATGCCTTGTATAGTTCAGAGATACAATCCACAGTGTACCAAGTGTTGCAGGTTGCCAAGTGGATATAATTTGGCAAAATAAAAAGAGAAACTAGGGGTATCATAAGATATGGTGAGTCAGTGTTATTTTTTATATCCTGCTTATCAAACCAAAGCATCACGTTAATGTAGGTTGGTTTGCCCAAGCAAACGGTGGGCCAGGAGCCCTGGTTAGCCTCCCTGCTCGTGGGCAGACGAGAGGCTCCACTGAGCTGGAGAACGTGATGTGATGGGGCCTCATTCAACAGTTCAAAAGTCCTGCTTGAAATTTTCCCCATGACAGTTAATTTCCTCCAATCTCGTTTGTGCTCGGTATATGGTGCGTAACAACCAAGTGTCTTTCCATCATGCTGGTCCCTTCAGTTCCCTGGTCTGTCTCCTCGTCCTCGAGAGCTTCCGTCACGCTGCCTCTCCAGGGTGCCTTCCCACTACAGTCGGAAACCTATGAAAATCCCACGTTGTGCCACATCGAGGAAACATAACAAGCCCTCGCTGGGGCCTTACAAGTGATATTTCTAGAAAGGACAAGCATTGACATTTCTCTTTTTTTCAAAAGGAAGCTTTGAGATTATGTTCACACTTTCCCTTCTCTCCACTCAAGAATCTCTGATTACACTGTAACATGCACGACCATGAGTCCATCACACGGCCACCAGCCTGCGGGAGCCCCTCAGGCACAGCGTTTCTCTTTGTGCCATAAACCATGGACATAAATGACCCTTCGGCATTAGAACCCACGAATCCCCGAGCCCAGCCCCTGGCTTCTCCTTCGGCACTCTCACCCCCTTTCGTCTGGTGGAAGAAACCCTGACCGTGAATGTGAGTAGGTAATTGCAAAAAATAACACCAGGTCCATTTAAGAAATTTTCCAGGAAAATGTTGAAATATAAAATGTCTGGTGAAAACATGATTAAAGGGGGGGAGAAAAACCTGTGGGATTCAAATTGCTATAGGAACGCTCAGAGCCCCTTAAATGAATTTGATTTTTTAACCTTGATTAACCTTAAAAAATCGATTTGATTTTTTAACCTTGTTTAGGTCTTAGCCATTAAAAGTAATAAGAACAAACCTCACGTGACTGTTTCCAGCCCCTATAATTTGGAAATATGTCGACCGATCATGTCTGTACCAGATGCGTGTTCCAGAGGATGTTTTATGTGATTTGATGTTATAAGTGAAGTTGGGTTAGGACAACATGAAGCCAGCCTTTTGGCCCCTGAACCATGGCCCTTTTACACTGTGGGAGGACCTAGATTTGGGGGGAAGGTAGAAGAAAGGGAGATCTTTCTCTTCTGTTTGAAACAGCGTGGAGGGCTCATCCATTGTTTCAAAATCTCTTTTAAAACTATGGGTGATCAGTGGAGCAGAAACAGGTCAGGATTCACCAGCAGACATGAGTGAGTCGTGCTCCTGGCAGGAATGGGTCTATCAGCGACTCCAGCGGGCGCTCGTTTGGGGCTGGGCACTGAGTGAGATGCTGACACACGGTCAGTCCATTTTTGTGAAAAATACTGATTTCCTATCGTTTTGCATGATCATGTGAGCTGCTCATTCCCCCCATGGGTCTCTTATGCATTTCTTTGATTACCAGAGGAAAAAATGCTGAGTCCAGTGGAGAGTAATATGTGTATTAACATAAGGGCACATACACACACAGTGAAAACTTAGCTTCTTCTTACAGTAATGGAAAGGCATAAATTAAGGGACAAAACGTTTTACTTATAACTGTGAATATTATAACACAGAGTTTTAAGAATTGGCCCCCTGACGATGTTGGCTGCATTCAGGGTAAGACGAATTCTAATAAAGAGAGTCCCCGTTCCTAACAGTTTAACCGTGTCCCTTATGCTGACTCCAACGCCAAAGAGACCTGATAGCTACAAACAATAAAACCCTAATTCAGATAAAAGAGGCTTCCGACTCTCACATTATGTTTAACTGCTCCAACCTAGTCACAGTCGCTGTCTCCCTCCCAACCCTGTTTCTGCCCAGAGGACACCACCTGGATCTCGGTACAGCACAATGGCTCCCAGCTGGCCAAGGTCAAAAGCTCGAATGGAGGAAGCCCCCAGCCCGTGTTTTTCAAGTACGCAGCCAGCCCGGACCAGCTCCAAGCCATCACGGACGGTGCGGACGACTGCCGGCAGGAGCTGGTCCTGCACTGCAAGAAGTCGAGGCTTTCAGCTGGCCGCGGTGAGTCGTGGGAGTCCCTCGCCATCGCGGGCTGCCGTGCCCACCGGTGGCAGGGGCCTGACCCAGGTGCCATGTCGCGATCGGGACGTTACAGAGATGCTTCCTCGGAGCGGAGAGCGGGGTCCGTATGTGTGGCCCCTCGCTCAAAGCGGAGAGCGAGCTGGGAAGTCTCTTCCCAGACTCAAGTGGGCGACGGATCGACGAAAGCCTCCTCACGAGGTCATCGGAACGCTCAGGGCTCAGCCACCATGAAGGGCGGCCACGCCTCCGAAATGTTTGGTCTTAGACAGATGGGGGACAGCACGCGGGGCTCAGTTATCTGGAGGCGATTATCCTGAGAGATTCTTCATCATGGGCTGAGTGTGATTAGTCTCTCGGTCATCATTAATAGGGAGCCGTGTCGGTGTTACGCAGCTCCTCTCACGCAGCACCCCGGCTAGTGGCTTTTCATAGCGCTTCTATTCTTGAAAATTTTACTTTTGGTTTCGTATGTTCTTCCTTTGAAATGCCTCATTTTGTCAGAACGGTAGTCAGGGTCCTCTAAGCTCAGGGTCTGAACCTGCCGCTCAGCAGCCCGGGGGTTCCTCTCCCCAAGACTTTCGTGCTCAGACACTGACCTCGCCGGGACCGAACTGCACAACGTCGATGAAAGGCATGAAGCAAACGCTGTTCCTTGGCCTCGCTCCAGCATGTGGAATGCGTGGTTAGTCCTGGGGGATTAGTGCTCCTTGCGACTGGGTTCCTGCCAAACAGATGAGCCAGCTAAACCGGGTCGCTCCCAGGACGGAGAAAGCAGCCCCCGGGGGAGGAACTCAGGGCGGCTTGGGCTGCTGGAGCAGGGAAAGAGGCGAAGCAGAGCGGTGTAGACGCCAGCCGCTAGCAGGGCCGGCAAGCAAACCCCCTTGAATCTGGGAGCAAACTCTGCGCGCTGGCGTGTGGTCTGTGCCACAGCCTGGACACGCGGCCCAGGTCAGTAAAGAATCCCCACACGGAGGGCGGGCCTCTCCCTACCTGATTCGCAAGTGATTCCTCGGCTGTGCTCCCTCCCACAGCGGTAAATAACGCAGCCACGGCCGCCACCAAACCGAGGCTTTAACTGGGGTTGGGGTGGAGACGGAATGAGGGACTTGTTAACTACACAGGCTGGAGGCTGCCCTTCCGTGGGCTGCTGCTGGAGAACTCGCACAAACCTCCTTCAGACGGGCGCAGTCCAGCCCGTGAGCCCAGTGGCCCTTCATTACGGCACAGGCGAGGCCTAAACACTGTCGCCTGAGACACCTGAAAAGGGTCGCACTGGTTCACGGTGGTCATCCACGGACATGAATGGGCGCAAGGAGCCTTCCCCGGGAGCCCTCAGTGGAAGGTTATATGGTGGGAAACCACCCTAGGTGGCTGTCGGGAGCTTAAGAGTGTCATGGAGCGGACTGGGAACGGGAATGTCAGTCAGAATCGAGTTTTCCCCCCAAGAATTCCCCTGTGTTCAAATCCTCAGTTGTTACCAGCTCACCGGGGTTTATCGTGAGAGGAGAGAAGGCGGGGGCCTGGCTCCTGTGGTTTTCCGGGAGGGCTGCTGGGGAGCCGTGGGCTTCAGCTCTTGTTAGGGTCCCGCGGCCTTTGCCTGCAGCAGCTGGTAGGTCTCTATGCTGCAGGTGTCAGGGGCTGCGGTTCTGGGGGCCTAAGAGGGAGCTCAAGGGCGGCAAGTGCTGATTCCAGGAGACTGTTCGGTCTCCGTGCCGTGGGCGTGAAGGTCCCTGAGGATGGCCCTTGTGGCCGGAGCGGAGCACAGCCAGCCAGGGGCTCAGGTGCCGGAGGTGGGGGGAGCCCTGTTCCCTTCCCTTCAGCCTCTTCTTCCTCTTTGCATTGTTCTTAATGATCCTTTTGCACGTTCTCTGGATTGCTCCAAGAAAGCTTGAATGGAGCCCAATGCATTCTGTACCTTGAACAACACTTGCTGGTTCTTGCTTGATAGAGGAAATGAGAGAATCGGGTGTGAGCAAACATCCGTGGGCAACGATGTCTTTGCTCCTCCGTCTATGGAAAGGATGTTGAATAATCCCATGTTTAAAATGGTGTTTTAAAAAGTGTCTGTTGAGTGGAAAAGATCTTCCACCCCCTACAGATAAGTTTCAACACACTGAGGGGAAAAAACAAACGTTGCAGACATTGATTTCTTGGCGCACATCTCACCCAGCGGGCCTGCGGTGGGCGGTCATGAGTGCGGCCCGTGTGCGCCCGCTGGGAGGCTGTGGGCAGCAGGTGAAGGCTCGTCGCACAGGGGACCATAACGAGCGGTGGCGGCTGTAAGTTAGGGAGAAGGTGGGACGTGTTCCAGATTCCCGGTGGGGGCCGGGTGGGGACAACCTGAGGGTCTGAGGGAGGGAGCACGCTGAAATGGACAGGTGTCTTCGCAGGCGGCTGATGGAGGTCACTTCCGTTTCTCCTGCTCTGACTCTGTTTATGAGGCACTGCTCCCCTCCACCCTCCCGAGGGCCCTCCTTCCCTGTCATCCTCACCCTGCATGTCTGTCCTGGGGCCTCAGCAGAGGACACAGCCCAGAAGAGCTGAGGGGGCCTCTGGCCCTGTTGGAGCATTTGAGCATTGAGCTAGACTGGCCTCAGTTGTCCAGAGCCCAGGACCCGCCTCGGGCACGAGGGAGGCTTATCAGGCCATGTCTGTGGTTTCCAGATACAAAGCCAACGTGTCAGTACGAGAAACTCGTTCCTCCAGCACACTTGGAAGACATGACGGGAGAGTACCGGTCTTTTCATCCCATAGATAAGAAATCCATATTTTGTCCCATATTACATCTTCCAATGGCATTTTAGGCTCTCGAACAGCTTTTGGATGCAGTGTACAAATTACTCTGGTTTTCATTCATTCCTTTTTTTTTTAAATGACAGTTCTTTCAATGTTTTGTCCAAATAAATGATGTCATTGGAGTCCTCAGGAGAAATGTGTAGATATCATGCCTGAATGAGTTAGGGACGACTTGCTCATTTTCTAATAAAAGTAAAACATATGGTGAGAATGTACATCTAGATGTGGAAATGTTTCTTAAACCTTTGGAAGTCCTCCTTGAAAGGACCCTGTTGTGGAGTTAACCTCTGCTCATCTGTGTTTTAGACAGAGGGGAGTAAAGGACTATGCTGGGGAGGCAGGCAGTGGGGGGCAAAGTAGGTGTCACTTTTCTCATACTTGTCTTTCAGATGGAACCCTCGTGAGCTGGTGGGTTGGAAGAACCAATGAAACACACACTTACTGGGGAGGTTCTCTGCCTGGTGCTCAAAAGTGTGCTTGTGGATTACAGGGGAACTGCCTTGATTCTCAACGTCACTGCAACTGTGACGCTGCCCGGGATGAATGGTGATTTCCATATAATTTCCCTGTGCAAACTGTAATTTCGTGTTGCTTAAACTGTGTAAGTTAGGCAGACATTGGACAAGACAGTTGTATAAAGAGAACAGATTAAAGTATTCCCCAGCCAGTTCGAGGTGTAAGCTTTGATGTGTACAGTGTAATTAGTCTGAGGATGGAGGCGTTAAGGTAGCTATTTCTGTTTACCTGTGAGTAACTAATCATGTCCATTTTTATTTTTTTCCTAATAAGATAGGAATACCAGATTAATGTTTCCCATTCACTGAAAGTACCATTATCAGAGTTCCTACGGTTAAGTTTAACCCGATAGATACGATGACAGCCCCGTGGCCGACCCCGGCATGCTTGCTCACCTCCCTCGCTGCCAGCTGCATTTTTAAATGGCCTCATAGGGGAAATCAAACAGGGTCTAGGGTGCATAAAAGGGGATTATGGGACACAAACCTTGCCCTGTCGCTGGAGGTCTCAGAAGGCTTCTAAACCCAGAGAGAAGGTGGAAAGGGACCGACCTTCCAGCTAACCCCCCAGGTAGCAAGAAATAACTCCCTGAAAACACACGTCCCCAGACCTGCCCTCACACAGATCCGGAGTTCAAATTTACATGGTCCTTGGATTAAGTTAGTGTGGCCACAGGTCAGCAGTACCGATGGCTCATCATAGAAGTATGTGACATTCTTGCTAGAGGCCCGCCCTCCCCAAGGATTCCCACAGATAAAAATGCCACCAAACATGAGCTCACAATCAGGGCTATGCAGCCCCAGGGGACAGAAGTGGGAGGCAGAAGAAACCACGGAGTAAACGGATGCCTAAAAATCCCAGATCACGCATACCTTAAGAACATCAAATAAAATAAATGCGTGAGCTGTTGGAAAAACAAGGTCTGGGACTGATTGAGAAAGCAACCAGGTACTATTGACAAAGGTGATCGTGACTTACAAAAGAACCGAGTGAAGGTTTAGAAACGAAAATATTCTCACTGAAATTTAAGACTTGTCAAATCAGATACTGGACATGTGGGATCAGAACACTGGAAACAACGGAAAATGAGTGTAGATAAGTGGCAGGGACTCTAGCCCAGAGAGACAGGCGTGGGAGGAAGGAAAGCGGGGACAGGGAGGGGAGAACTGGGGTCAGAGTCAAGTTTCAACAGAGGAGACTGGCAATAATTAAGGGCCAAAATAGCCAAGAAGTGGCCAGACTTGAAAAAATACTAGGATACCAGGCAGGATAAATAAGAGTAAATCCACCTGTAGAAGCATCATGCCGAAATCAAGGAAGATTAAAGAGAATGTGAAAGGGAGTGGAGGTGACCAGAAGGTGTCAAAGCAAGGACTGTCGGAGCCAGACAAGACCCCCTCTGTGGACCCAGCAAAGCCTGCAGGTGCCGGCACTCCCCTCGCCGTGTAGCATTAAGTACCGTAACTGTCCAGTTCCAAGTGTGTCCCCAGCCAAGATACAGGGACACCCAGACAGACAGACACAGAAGAAATACACCACCAGCCGACTCCAGAAGACGAAGTTTCAAGAATGGTTTTTAAAATGAAAGCGGGTGATCTGGTAAGGAGAGTCCCAGACGCTAGAAGAAACATCGAGGAAAGAAATGTGTAAACTCAGAGGGTAACAGAAACACAAGAGGCAAATACGGGACACCGGTCATGTGTCAGGCATGTACCCTACAGAAACAGGAGGGAGCGGTTCTGTCCAGGAAACAAAATGATTGTGATCGACAGAGGACTGCAGCCAGGGTTAGAAATAAGAACATGACTGAACTTAGAAACTTGTTCTGTGGAAGTTTGTCAGCACTAAACGGCTCATAGCGCATTGAGATTTCCAGTGTAAGCACTGAAGGATAGAAACGGTGTAAAACTCAAGTCCAAAGAGGGAAGGAAGGAAAAACAGGATTTTAAGAACAGTCAATTCAAAAGAAGGTAGGAAATAAAAGTTACAAAGGAAGAGGAAACAACGAGCAACAAAATAACGTAATATGAGTAATGAGGCACAATAAATGTGACAAAAATAGTCATTTAAATGCAGATAGGTCATTTTGAATTAAAAATAAGTATATCTTGTTTGTACACCTAGAAATATTGAAAGCAAAATCCTAAAACAAGTTACCAAGCAAATGTGCAAAGAAGTAATTTAAGTTTATAAGTCTTTTTTTTTAAGATTTTATTTATTTGACAGGGAGAAAGGGTGCCTATGCCCATAAGTGGGGGGAAAGGCAGAGGGAGAGGCAGACTCCCTGCTGAGAGGGGAGCCCAGTGACTTGGGGCTCATCAGAGGACCCTGATATCATGCATGACCTGAGCCAAAGTCAGATTTTAACCATCTGAGCCACCCAGGCGCCCCCAAATTTTGAAGTCTTAATATAGAATGATTAGTATCACCATATCATGATGCTTTTTAATTTCACCAAAAAACCCCTAATAATCCTAAACTCGTATGTTTCTAACAAAAATGACTCAAAATGTATATAAAAAATAAATGCCTGAATTGAAAGAAGGAATATACAAATCAACCATTGTAAGGAGAGGTTTAGACATACATCTGTTAGCAACTGGCAAATCATGTGGATGACAATTATTAAGGATATGGAATATTTTTATATGAAATCAACGGCTTGATTTGGTAGGCCCTGAAAATTACAGAATATATAATTTTCTCAAGCGCACATGGCACATTTTTGCAAAATGATTTTCTTAATGTTTCATAAAGCAAAACCCCCAAAATTTTACAGTAGTTGTTATGGT
Organism: Martes martes; assembly: GCF_963455335.1. Taxonomy (NCBI): domain Eukaryota; kingdom Metazoa; phylum Chordata; class Mammalia; order Carnivora; family Mustelidae; genus Martes; species Martes martes. The sequence continues at coordinate 87,886,750 of NC_137902.1, read as the reverse complement.
ACGGACAATTTCTCTGATTACAGGACATTGAGGTTAGAAATGAATAGCAAAGGGATGAAAGTATAGGCGGCATTTCAAAGCCACAAATGATTAGAAACAAGGAAATGAAGATGACATTTTTCATAGGAAATATGGTTGCCTACCAGGAAAACCCAAGAGGATAGACAGAAATATTATTGAAATTAATGAGAATTTAGTAGGGCTACCCACTGAATCTTAGAATAACTGAATTCCTACAAAGAGCTTATTACTGTAAGAAAATATCATGAAAACCACTTACAAAATCAGCATGAAGACTGTAGATCCTGCAATAAAGATAACAGAAATATGCAGAACTTTTATGTTTTCTTATGAGATTGTAAGAAGATGTATCTAAATGGAGATATCACACGACTGCCATGAGTGGGAAAAATCAGTATTTTCTTGGTTCCATTTAATTCCAACACCAGTCGTTTGCTGAGTGTTTGGGACGGTGACGTGCTGGGAAGATGTGCGTGGGAAAGCAGTGGTCAGTGGTGGTTCTGAAGGTCGAAGCAAGGACGGGAGACTGGTCCCCCAGGACTTGGAGTGTCAGGGGACCGCAGGCTCTGAACCAAGGGCATTTGCCGACGGGATGAGCGAAGGGAACAGCACAGCCCGAGAGCGAGCCCGGGAGCTTTCAAAACAGGGAGCTCTGGGCGGCGATGGTTCCGTGGTCCCCAGTCTCGCTTTCTCCGGACCAATTAGGAAACGTGAAAGCCGACCCGGTGTTTGTTCCCTGCGGCCTTTCCCAGAACTCAGGGGTCGCGGTGGCTGTGTTGCACCTGCCAAAAAGTGTTCTGCGAAACACCAGCAGAAGAAGCATCTCTGGAGCGCTGGGAACTGAAGACCAAGAGGAAGGGGCCTTGGCAGTCCCGTCACTGCGGGCGCGAAACCTGTCGTGAGCATCGTCATGCCCAGAGAGCAACACTCCCAACCTTCGGGGAAAAGAGAGAAACATGGAGAGGCAAGAAAAAACCTGAGATAGAACTAAATTCGGCAATTTCAAATGAGTCTGGGGACCCTGGCAGTGAATCTCGTCCTACATGAAGCGTGGACATGTGGGAATGACCTGTGCTGAGAGAGAATTCTCAGTTCTGAGTTGTTTAAAATTTCCTCAGGTTCAGGAATTTACTTTGCAAACAACAGAATGAAAAAATAACGTATTATAATATCTGCCTTAACACACACAATTACCCATTATGATTTTCCTTAGGTTTTTTTGCAGGGCTCTCTGTGCTTTGTCATTGCTAAAAACAATTAAAGTGTAGCTTTTCACTACATTATAAATGTAGCTTTTAAATGGTTCTTTAAAATTCAGTTACTCAATGAATAACTAATGCCCTTGCATGTTCCCTCTAGATGCTCTACCAAAATAGCAATGACAGGAATGAAAATGCTTATTTGTAACATTTCCTGGTACTTAACACCAGGAATGAATTTTGCTGTGTTAGCCCCACGTTTATAACAAGCGTTTTTTCAGACTGACTCCCCCCGCAATCCATGCCACCCTCTGGCTTGTGACCGACCACCTGTACCGGTCCCAACAAAGCCAGGTGTTCCGTGTTTGGGACGACCTGCCTGTGTGCTTCCAAGCACAGAAATCACAGGGCCTTACCCAGATAAAGCCCTGGGATTTTGTTCCATCTGATTTTTGGAAACAATCTGACTCCAAAAAAATTGTTTCTGAACTTTCAGGATATTAGTTCAAAGTTTTGATATCTTGCTAATATTCACCAGCAGTCCCTTTGTAACATTTTTAAAGCAAAATAAAAATGCTAATAATTTTAAACTTCCTACCTCGAAAGAATATTTTTGATGCCTCAACAGAATTGGAATGATTAACTATTAAGTGATGCAGGGTCTTTTTGAAGCAAAGCGATTGGGCTGAACCATCCGAAATTGCTGGTTGTTTTGACTTGCAAAAACGTCAGTTTCCGACACTTCCGTTTGTGTACATCGGAGCGAGTGGGGCTTTATAACCGTCCGAAACTGAAACTTCCTAGGCTCTACACAGATGCAGGGCACCTGAAGGATACATTAGACAAACTATTTTCTGTTCTAAACCCAAAGCACATACGTAATTGAAGCAGGACGTAAGAACATGAGCAGCTCACAGGTGCGGAAGAATCTCCTTTCTTCGCCCAGAGGGGTGGCTGGTGGCACAGCTTCCTCCCAGGACCCCTGGCTCGAGTCTGGTGTTTGTTACATTGGAACCATAGATGTTCAGTCCCAAATATTCACTTACGTGATTTTATTGTATTACAATTATATTTTCACAATTGTTTATAATATCCACTAGATTCCTTGGGGACACTGATGGTGGTTTTTATGCCCACGCCCCTGACACGCAGGACCTGGCAAGGAGTCGCTGTGCACCAAATGTGGCCGAATGAACAGATAGTGACAGTCACGACGAGCACTTCCCACGCATTACCCCATGTATTAATTTTAAGAGCACATTGTATCATACCTTCTGTTTGGTTTAATCAACCGTCTCCTTCTTTCTTTCTTTCTTTCTTTCTTTCTTTCTTTCTTTTTTAATGGATGGCATCAATATGTAAGGAAATGCTTAGAAACCACGATAGGAATTTTGGAAAATTGAGTAAAAAAAGAAAAATCTGGGGATTGAAAACCTAAATCTTTTCAGTTGGGTGGTTTGGTTTTGTTTCTTTAATGAAGCCAAGCAGATCTTGCACATGTAAGTTTTGCATTTAAATCTCACAAGGCAGCTAGATGGGAAAGGGCAGCAAACTGCTTCATTGCAGGGAAATATAATGTCGTGCTCGCAGTGACGGTGATGACGTCAGCCCTGCCCGCTGTTATCTCTGTGGTCATGCAGAGGAACAAGGATCTCTGATCCTCAGAGACCTTATTAAGTAGGTTACTGTGTCAGAGTTCAGACGAGCCCTATGATTTCCTTATTGTTATATATTTACAAATTTAGCTTATCACGTCTTGTGCTACAGTAATAGACTATTTGCTCCTTCTCTGGATGTCGTTCAGAATAACGCTAAGGTGGTCATATTTGTTTTGTAGGACCCGCGACACAGTAGTCCTTTCCCATAAGGAGCACCTGCCAGTCACTCAGGTTGCGATGAGAGACACGGGCCGACCACAGTCAGAAGCGGCTTATGCGCTGGGGCCTCTGCTCTGCTCGGGGGACAGTAAGTAGAGGCAAGAGGAGCTGTTCTGACCCCTGGAAATGCATGTCAGTGTTTTAGGAGACATGAATACTCTGCATCTCATTAGGAATGTGTTAACTTACAAAAGAAGTGTACATAGGAGTTGTGCTTGAGGGAAAAATGAGGAATATGTATTACCTTCGGAGTGTGTGTCCTCTGTGTAGTATTTGAGTCGGACTAGTGCTGTGAATGTTGGTGGGATGATCTGAAACACTGATCACCCAGTCAGCAAGATCTAGTGATTTGATAATTAATTAATTGGAGTAAGTAAGTATTGGCTGAGCGCCGAGATGCCTAAAACTGGTAAGATACTGAGAAACGAGGTGACGGAAGCCATCACGTGCCTGTTCGTCGTCACCCCTGACAGTTTGCGAACCTCAGTGGTCCTAACTGTCCTCCCCCCTCCCACGGCATGTGGATTTCTCCGAAGCCTTCCGTCTCCCAAACTAACTGAAATAGAGCGGATCCACTCTATCTTTAATTTACTTCCTTCTGATCCCTCTTGAATGTGTCCCCTTCCGGCCGTCTCCTCCGTCACCCCCTACAAACTGCCTTTTCCAGGCGTCAGTGAGGCCCCAACCCGGCTAAACCTGCCGTCTGCTCTCAGGCGGCGTCGGACCTGACCTTGGCCTCCTGTCCTCACTCACTGTGATTCACGTCTCTGTTCAGCGGCCCGCTTACCCACAAAAGTCTGGGTTTTCCCTCCTTCCTTCCCCACGCCAGTGGCATTATCCTGTTGTTGTGCCCCTGCCTGCGTCCTCAGCCCTCCGTCTCTCTGCTCGCCAGTGCTGAGCTGTTCCCAACAGGCTCGTGGCTTTAAATCCCACATTGAGGTCAATGATTCCGCCATCGCTATACCCCAGGCCGTCTCCCTGCACTCCCGCCCCTGCCATGCAGCTGTTTAGGCTGTACCTCTCTGCCTCGATAGGCATTTCAGAACAGTTTGTCCAAAAGAAGGAAAAAAAAGTGTTTCCACGACAACCTTCCCCAACTCAGGGCATGGCAACTCCCTGCTTCCTTTCGCTTAGACGGAAAATGTAACAGCCACTCATAACTTCTTTCTTCTCTTAACACACATTGGACTCATCCACAAATACAAATGTATCGCTTTGAACTTCAAAACTGGATCCAGCGCCCCCTCCCAGTGGCTTGACTGGCCTGCTTGCAGCTGCTTCTGCCCACTTAGCGGAGACGCCACAGAACGGCCAGAGGGAAAGGTCAGGGCACGTCAGTCCTCTGGCCCAGACTCTCCACTGGCACTCGTGTCAGAGCAGAGGCCAGAATTCAACGTCTACCAAGGCTGCGGTGGCCAGCCCTTCCTGGGGCCGCATAGGAGATGCTGCCATGTGGAGAAGTCCTGGCATTTCTGAGCCTTGCCATTGAGAAAAAGAACGTTTCCTACGTCAGATGACAAAAATATTGCGAGGTGGATGGTCACAGTGTACGGAACATACGAACATGCCTTGACGGATGATAGTATGAAGAATTGTTCTTCCCACTCATGACTTAGACTGCAGACCTCACTCTGTGTCCGGATAGGACGAATTAAGCACGCCCACCCCATCTCTCCCATGAGTCCCCTATGAAACCTGGGCAGAACGCCTGAAACAGTTATCTCAGGGCACTGGGAAGCCAGCAGCGGCAAGGAGGAGAAACCAGAAGGCATCATTTACTTTTCCCTCCTGTATCTGTCGGTCAACCCAGACGTGGGCACTGGGTCACAGACAGAGAGGTTCCAGGAGAAGCCCTTGAGCCCTGGCTAGAGGCCAGAACAGAAAGTTTCTAACTCTCAAGGAATGCAGGAATCCCATTTCCCTCTTTTTCTATCCAGGCAGACCCATGACGATAGCAGCAGAAGCTGCCCAGGGAACACACAAAAGCCAGGACTTCAGAAGGGGACCTTTGCTCTGCATGGGGCAGCTGTGGCTCAGAGATGGTGGGGAGACTCCTCTTATTTTTGTTTTTTTCCTCCACTCACCCATCGCTTGGCAATGGACCAGGTAGAGTTGCATAGGAGAGTGTTACAGAGCAGTCTCAGTAGAGCCTGTTTTCTAGTTCTGTGACTGACAAGGGAGACCAGGGGACCAGAAAGTACCTGGAAGAGCAGAGGGAGGCAGCCGTTCAGGAGAGCATACTGTATGTTGTTCATGAAATCCGAGGCTCACCTTGGAGCCACACATGCATGGATCCGGTCCTAACTGTAGACCCAAGAAGTTGAGAACTGAATGGAGAGTCGACCACCCAAGACCCAGGCTGGCCACTGGGTTGTGCACGAATGAGGTAGAGTTGGGTCGTGCTGCAAAGGCTTTGGAAACTGGACTGCCATTAGAGACAGCCCACAGAAGGCAGGTTGCAATGTGTGGCCTGATCCTAACTAGGCCAAGTGCCTGCAAAAAAACCTAAATAAATTAAAAACAAAAAATAAAATTTGTATATGTGTATATATGTGTATATATGTATATATACATGTATATTCATATATATATATGTAATCAACATGCTCCACAACATTTGAACAGAGCCCAGAATTTATTAATATAATATTTAAAATATCTAGGAAGTCATCCAAAATTACTTAGCACAAAGAATCAGAAAAATCTAAGCTGGCTTAGGAAAATGTAGTCAACAGATACTAATGCAATTGTGACACAGTGGTTAGAATGAATTGATAAAGAGTTTAAAACAACTATTACATAAGAACTCTAACAAGCGATCATAAACACTTTTGTAGCAAATAGAAAAAGAACATTTCACCAAAGAAATAGGATATCCAAAGAGCTAAATGAAAACTTTAGAGCTGAAAAATATGAAACTGAAATAAAAGATGTCCTGGGTGGACCAAATAGTGGATCTGAGATGAGACAGTCAGTGGCCTTAATGATGGGAATGACTCATCTGATCAAAAGAAAGAAAAAATCTAAAAATGAACAGAGCCTCAAGGAACTCTGAGTCAACAACAAAGGATCTAACATTCATGTAATTGAACATCCAGAAGCAGACAGAACAGTGTGGTGCTGAAAAAAAAAATTGAAAAAAAAAAGGCTGAAAATTGTCCAAGTTTGGTAAAAAACAGACTTGAGAAGTTGAATGAACTTGAAACAGGATAAACTCAAATTCACCTCCAGACACATCATTATCAAACTGCTGGAAACAAAGGCAATGGAGAATGTTTTGAGACCAACCAGAGAGGAGTGATGTAGCATCTGCAGGTGAACTCCTACTCATATGGCCATGACTTTCTCATTAGAAATATGGAAGCCGGGAAGGAAGTGGCAAAACATTTCTCAAGGGCTAAAAGTAAAGAATTGTCAGTCTGGAATTCCATATTCAGCAAAAGCCTCCTTCAGGGATGAAGATAAATAAATTCTCAGACGAAGGAAAGCTAAAAGCATTCCTTACCAGGAAATACTTTAAAAGACTTTCTAAGGGAAGATTCAGACAGAAGGGAAATGATACCAGAAGGAAATTTGGGACCTCGGGGGTAAAAAATCAGCTTGAGAAATGGTAACTATCAGGGTATATATAATAGACTATTGTCCTGTTGAGTTACTTTAAATATACTTGTGGTTGTATTAAAAAATACAATATTATTTCATAAAATTCTTAATTTGTACATATGGAATACATTTGTACAGATGGAATACATTTGGCAGCAATAAATAAAGGGCACTCGGTAAACTGACAGAATTGTTGGCCAGGTTTTGACATATGAGTCCAAGTAGTTAAAATGTAGATTCTGAGCAGATTCTGAAAAGGTAAGTGTATATATTGTCACTCCTAAAATAACCAATCAAGGAAATGCTATAGACAAACAAAAATAGAAAACTAAAAAATGTTTAACCCCAAAGGAGACAGAAAAGAACAAAAAAGCATAAGGAAAAAATAACAGGAAAAAAATAATAAAATGATAAAACTAAATTAAACTTGTCAACATTTATATTTAATATGAATGGTCTAAACAAACCAGTTAAAGGACAGATGGTAATGACTCCACTATGTACTTTGTACAAGAAACTCACTTCAAATATAATGATATCATAAGTTTAAAAAGAGGGGCAGGGAAAGATATTCTACACAAACACTAATTGAAAGAAAGCTGGGGTTTCTGTATTAAAGTTTTTGCTTGAAAGCATAGAAAATTAACAGATACAAAAAGCGATTAAGAAGACATAAGAATCCTAATGAGCTTCAAAATACATAAAGCAACAACTGACAGGATGGAAAGGGGAAGTAGGCAAAATCATAATTATAATTAGAGATTCCAGTACTCCTCTCTCATTAATCTTTGGAACTAATGGGGGGGAAACAAGCAAAGTGTACATAAAACTTGAATGTCACCACAAAGCAACAGAATTTAATTGACATTTATGGAACACCCTACCAACAGTAAAATACACATTCTTTTAAAATGCACATGGATACACCATATTCTGTGTCACAAAACAAACTTGAGCACATATCAAATAAATCACACAAAAATACATTCCCTGACATAAATGAATTAAACTAGAAACAAAGAACAAAGAGAGTGAGAAAGTCTTCAAACACTTAGAAATTAAACACCAAACTGCTAAATATTAAATGAGTCAAGGAGGTCTCAATAGTAGACATTATAAAATATATTGATCTGAATGAAAAGGAAAATACAACATATCAAAAATGGTGGGAGGCAGTTATGTCAGTGCTTGGAGAGATAGTAATAGTATTAAATGCTTGTATTATGAAAGTAAAAGGTCTCAACTCAATGATTTAAGCTTTTACCATAAGAAATTAGAAAAAGAAGAAAAAATAATTCAAAATAGCAGAAGGAAGGAAATAATAAAGATAAGAGAAATCAATTAAAGGCAGAGATCTATAAAAACAAAATATTTATAAAAGAACAATAAAATAGATAAATCTCTAGCAAAACTGTTAGAGAGAGAGAAGAGAAATATTACCAATATGAGGCATGAAAGCTGGAGTATCACTACAGACCCTACAGACATCAATAGGATAATAACAGCATACCACAAACAACTCTACACACGTCAGTTCTCCAACGTAGATAAAACAGACTAATTCCTTGAGAACCACTAACTACTAAAACTCACTCAAGATAAATTGAACAACTAGTAGAGACCTAGAAGTATTGATGGAATTGAATCCATTCGGAGATGACTTCATTGGTGAGTTCCACCAAAGAAGAAATAACACCATGTTTACACAATCTCTTTTAGCAAATAGCAGAGGAAATTCTTTCCAACATTTTATAAGGGCCCAACATTGCCCCAGTACCCAAACTAGAAAAAGAAAATGCAAAAAAAAAATTAAGATAGAGATAACTACGGACAACATCATCACAGACACAAATACAAAAATCCTCAACTACATTAGCAAAAAAATCCAGGAACATTTAAAGAATAATACACTATCGCCAACTGGTGTTTACGCCAGGACACAAGGCTGACTCAGTGCAGCTGACCCTGGAACAACATGGGTCTGACCTGGGCAAGTCCATTTATGTGCAGATTTTTTTCAAAAAATACAGTACCATCCTGTACATGTATTTTCTCTTCCTTGTGATTTACTTAATAATATTTTGTTTTCTCCAGCTCACTGTATTGTAAGAATACAGTATATAATACTATAACATGCAAAGTGTGTGTTAATCAAATGTTGATGCTTCTTGGTAAGGTGTCCAGTCAACCTGTCCAGTAGGCTATTAGTAGGTACATTTTTGGAGGGTCCAAAGTTACATGTGAATGTCCAACTGTGCAAAGGTCAGTGCCCCAACCCCCTTGTTGTTCAAGGGTTGACCATATTTGCAAATCAATCAATGTCATCTACCATATTAACAGTTTAAAGAAGAACAATCACACCAGATGCTTTTTTTGCATCAATTGATATGAACATGATCATTTGAATTACTATGATTATATCATGAATTAACATGATACATTCATATCAGATACCACTCACAATAAAATTCTTAGCAAACTATGAATAACAGGGAACTTCTTGATCCTAATAAAGGTTGTCTATATACAAAACAGCTGGCATCATAGTTACTGGTGAAAAACTGAACCCTTTCCCTGCAGGAGTGGGCACGAGATAAGGATATTCAATCTCACCGCTTCTGTTCTGTGACTTCAGTCACACTGGACGTCCTAGCCAGTGTGGCCACTGAGGAAGGAAGGAAGGGCATCCAGGTTGGAAAGCAAGAAAGAAAACTATTTGCAGATACACGTGTGATGGGCAGACATGTTTAGAGCAGCTCTGTTTGTGAACGACCAAAGCTGGAAACCACACCGACGTTCTCCAGTGACAAAGAAATGGTGGCCCGATCCACGTGAGGAAGGACGATAGGGCAGCAATAAGTCGTGGCACACTGAGTGCATCTCGAGGGATTTCCGCTGAGTGAGAGGAGCCAGTCTCAGAAGGTTACCTACGGTGTGACTCCGTTTACATGACACTTGGAAAAGGCACAACGGTAGATCACAGTGGCCAGGGCTTAGGGGCAGAGGAGGGTGTGACTGTAAGAGAACAGCCCGAGGGAGGGGGGAGACGGAGCTGTCCTGGGTCCTGATTTTGGTGGTGGTTATACAAGCCTACGCATGTATTAAAGTTCATCTAACGGTACGTCCCCCCAAAGTCAATTTGACTTAATGGTAATCTATAAATAACATCGTCTTCTAAAAAACGCAGGGTATTTCCAGTGATTATCTGTTCACTCAGTTGCAGTCTTGTCCATCTTAATCCTTGAAAGAGTCAGTATCTGGATATTCACCTCGTGGCTGTATGTTTGGAAGAACCCCCAAGTGAAGGCTTGCATAGATAATGAATGCATTTAGTAATGGTAAAAATGGTAATAATGGTAAAAAAAATTGCTAGAAATGCAAAATGTGGTTGTTATTCTGTTTCCTTGCTATTGTCACTTTTTTTTTTTTTTGGAAACAGGTTCATTTTGGAATTCTGCTTCCTTCAACATCGAGACCTCATACCTTCACTTCCCTACATTCCGTGGAGAGCTCAGTGCTGATGTGGCTTTCTTTTTCAAGACAACAGCACCTTCTGGGGTGTTTGTGGAGAACCTGGGGATCACAGACTTCATCAGGCTAGAGCTGCATGGTGAGTTGCCCCCTGGGCAAAGCCACCAGGCCTCAGTATATAGCAATAACCCTTCTGGGAACCTAATTCCCAAAGTACTACTATGCTTTCTTCATCACTTGTATTCCTTTAGTACATACTAAAGGTCTAATACCTTTTTTTTCAAGATTTTATTTATTCATTCGACAGTCAGAAATCACAAGTAGGCAGAGAAGCAAGCAGAGAGAGAGAGAGGAGGAAGCAGGCTCCTTGCTGAGCAGAGAGCCCGACATGGGGCTCGATCCCAAGACCCTGGGATCATGACCTGAGCCGAAGGCAGAGGCTTTAACCCACTGAGCCACCCAGGCGCCCCTCTAATACCTTTTTTAAAAAGATTTATTTATTTGAGAGAGAGAGAGCAGGGTTGGGAGGGGGGAAGAGGCAGAGAGAGTCTTAAACAGACTCCACGCTGAGCATGGAGCCCAGTGCAGGGCTTGATCTCGTGACCCTGAGATCACAACCTGAGCTCACACCAAGAGTCGAATGCTTAACCAACCTTACCACCCAGGAGCACCTAAAGCTCCATTATTTTAAATCCTTATTTTTAATAGGGAGGAAAACAGTGATTCACAAAACACACAGCAGTCTGTCCAATTCTGTGCTGCCCTAACTGTGTGTGCAATAAGGATCTTTTAAACCAAACTGGTCCAGTAACTACTCCCTAAATTGCAGATTCATTTCATGTAATTGACTCGCCACATCGTTCATGCATGTATGCAAGTCTCAGTTCCTGGCTTCAAAATTTCACGGAGGGCTTTTTAAATAAAGTACATGAGGATTCCACCCACCTTGAAATAACTTCGCTGATATGTAAGAAGGCAGGTCACAGGCCAGTTTCCCTCCAGTGGGGAAAGATCCCTAGTCCTTAAGGTTTAGCAAGATGAGGAGCATTCTCTGAGGAGGAATAGGGTAAAATGGCTTTGTTTTTCTTCCCCCAGGACACACATTTCTGTTGCCCTCCTAGCCAGCTCAGAGTGACATTGGTCAGCAGCCGTGTCACCGTCCGCTTTCATAAGGAGCATGTCATGCCCCTGCCCTCCTGTCTCCCGAGACTGAATTTCCTCCCTGTGGAATGAACCGAGCTGCTCTCCTCTCTGTGTTTGCAGCTCCTGCAGAAGTGACCTTTTCTTTCGATGTGGGGAACGGGCGATGCGAGGTCACAGTGCGTTCTCCCACTCCCTTTAACGACAACCGGTGGCACCACGTGAGGGCCGAGAGGAACGTGAAGGAGGCGACCCTTCAAGTGGACCAGCTCCCCAGCAAGACGCAAGCCGCGCCCGCGGATGGCCATGCCCGCCTGCAGCTCAACAGCCAGCTCTTCGTGGGTGAGTGTGGCTGCCCTCTGGCAGGGCCGTGCTGGTGGACACAGAGAAGACGTGAGCCGTCCAGCCGTGACGGCAGCAGGTGCACGGGGCTCATGTCGGCACCGCGGACTGAGGGCTCCAGCAAGAGTCGGGCTCTCTTTCCACAGATGGTTGCTAATACAGTTTCCATAGCGCGTTGTTCGGGATCATGGTTTCCCTAGATTTCCCAGGTCACAGATGAGATAACAGATGTCCAGAGAGAGCGAGAGATGTAGTCTAGAAACGGAAATAGAAGAGAAACCCAGTCCCCAGTGGGTGGGTTCCCAGGCTGGACCTCAACAGTATTGACGACCTGCGTTAGCTTTAGTGACTTCTTATCAACGCTATTTATAAAACGGTTAGCAAATGTCACCCGGAACTCCCGGCTTCACTTCTCAGTGCAGTCGGGGAATCTGCCGTGTGACTGTGCCCGAATTCTCAGTGTCCCCTCTAACACAGCCCGCAGGAGGACTCGCGTGGCGGTGTCGCCCTCCTCCGCTGCCCAGTCCTTGCAGACACCGGGTTCAGAACTGGGCTGGCTCTGTTCTCGCTGCCGGTGCTTCAGGGATGAAAGCTCTGGGTAGAGGAAGTCTTCCTTTTCATGTACTCGCTTATTTTTTTTAAGACTTTTTTTCTTTTTCTCAATGGGAGAGATAAGTTTTGCTACATTACTTTTCAGACAACTCTATTCTAATTTGGAAAGCAAGCAAATCAATGACGTAGCTCTTCCTTGGTCATTTCTCATGTGTTTTCAAGTAAATAAGGAGCTGGTCCTATTAGGAACTAATCTAAATCACAGACTAGCCTGCAGTCTGCTTTGCCAGAGGACACCTACAGCTTCTGGGGACTGTGCTATGCAGGGAGGTGTGTGTGTGTATGTGTGTGTGTGTACAACCCATGACACAGAAAACTCTAAGTCTTCATGTCAAGTCATCAAACTGTGATGCAAATTAAACAGTTCTGTTTTCCGATTCGTAATCCTGAGGATCAAGGAATGGAATTTCTGGGAATGAAGTTGGCATGAACACCTACCTGGAATTGACATCCTCACAGAAACAATGTTTCCAGAGCGTGGGAAGCTGGTGGAAAATGCCGATATATGTGCCCCAGGCCCACCGAGTCAGAATCCCTGGGAATGATCCCCAACTCTGTTTTAGCAAGCGCTCCAGGTGACCCCCGCACCTCCAGATTTGAGATTAGGCTCGTGTGAGGCATGATAGAAAGAGAGAGAGCTACTCAGTGTTCAGGGACTGTTACCCTCCTGACCTCAGAGCCGGCAGGCTGGAGCGAGGCAGGCCTGAGCCTGGGTATTATTATTATTATTTTTTAAATTTTTTAAAGATTTTATTTATTTATTTGACAGACAGAGAGAGAGGGATCACAACCAGGCAGAGAGGCAGGCGGGTGGCGGGGGAAGCAGGCCCACCGGTGAGCAGAGAGCCTGACGTGGGCCTCGATCCCATGACCCTGGGATCATGACCTGAGCTGAAGGCAGAGGCTTAACCCACTGAGCCACCCAGGCGCCCCCAGCCTGGGTTTTAATGTCAACCCTACTTTCTTTCTTTGCCCGTTCCTCAATTCCTTTTTCATGGCATTGTTAATGGGAGCATTTCTCAGAAAGGATGGTATTCCATATATAATTTGTTATTATATATAATATATGTATTATATTATATACAAGTGTATAACAAATATGTAACAAAATATGTATGACAGATGCATATACAAATTATAATGTATATTACATATTAACTCTATACAATGTACATACATTGCATGTTACAAATTTGTAATATATATTGTATTGCAAAGATTTTCAACTATCTAACTTTATTGTGCCCATCACAGTTTATACACTTTAACTTTAAAAAGGAGAGATTTTTTTTTAATGAAGGAACCAACTTAAAAATGTACAAATCTTTCTAAATAGAACTTGAAGAAGTACTTTTTAGAGTAAATATTTACCAAGCTCAACTCCAAAAATATTTCCGTCCACGGTTTATTCGATATCGTTGGATGATTCTTAGTATGTGATCACAGCCTAGGTTTTCAAAATCGCATGTGTTTGTAGAGCTTCCGGCGGGTCCCTTTTCTGACGCGATCGGTCCACCCGCAGTGGGACGTGCAGTGGAAACGCCACCGAGACCCCCAGGGCACGGCTGTAATTGTTTCCCTTGTAGGCGGGACAGCCACCAGACAGAGAGGCTTCCTGGGGTGCATTCGGTCGCTGCGGTTGAATGGGCTGGCCCTAGACCTGGAAGAAAGGGCCACGATGACGCCGGGCGTGGACCCGGGCTGCCCGGGACACTGCAGCAGCTATGGACACCTGTGTCGCAATGGAGGGAGATGTAGGGAGAGACCCAGGGGCATCACCTGCGACTGTGCCTTCTCTGCGTATGACGGGCCATTCTGCGAGAGCGGTGAGTGTACCCTGGGCAGGACGGGGAGAAGGAGGCACCTCATTCGGCTGTTTGCCTCGTGTTTCTGGCATTTGATCCTTTCTCTACGAAAGGATAAGGCAGTTCTCTCTGACCAGCTAAAGGAGAGTTGTTTCTCTCCCAAATTTGTCCATTTATGATTCTGTTCTTGAGAAGCTCATGATGACTTCTGTTGGATTCAGCATCATTCACGCGACACTGAGATGGACAATAGCTCTAAGTTTATGTTTACACTTGGCATTTAATGCTATATAACTCTGAGATGAAGCATTTTGTGGGCCATAATAAAATATTGTTACTCAGTTTGACATCATGCGAATATACATGGGGATAAGTTATCTTTTTATCCATACTTGATTATCTTTTTTTTTTAAAGATTTGATTTATTTATTTGACACAGAGAGAGAGAGATGCCAAGTAGTCAGAGAGGCAGGCAGAGAGAGAAAGAGGCAGAAGCAGGCTCCCTACTGAGCAGGGAGCCCGATGTGGGGCTCGATCCCAGGACCCTGAGATCATGACCTGGGCTGAAGGCAGAGGCTTAACCCACTGAGCCACCCTAGGTGCCCCTTGGTTATCTTTTTAATCGGAAATATTTCTAAATTAAAAAAAAAAAACAGCAAAGCGTGACATTCTTGTTTCCTGTCTTGAGAGACTAAGGGTTAGAGATAGTGTGTAAACACACGCAGAGAAGAGCCTCGCCTTGACTTCGTGTTAACGTAACAAAAATGAGTGTCATTCCAGAGATTTCTGTGTATTTTGGAACCGGCTCGTCCGTTGTCTACAACTTTCAGGAACATTCTAACCGCACCGCCAGCAAGAACACCAGCTCCTTTGCGGCTTCACTTCCTGAGGGTCTGACGCTGGCTGGAGAAGTGGCCACACTGAGCTTCCGGACCACAGGGACGCCCAGCTTACTCCTCTATGTGAGCTCCTTCTACGAGGAGTACCTGTCCGTGATCCTCGACCCCAACGGTGAGTGCTGAGACTTCAAGAACAAGGAGGCTGGATTAGAAAATAAGGTCCACAAGGAGGGGGACCCTTTGGGTGTTTAACTACGAAAAGGAAACACAATTGCGTGGCTTGCCGTGCTCGTTACACTAGTTCATGATAACCCTCAAGTGTTTATCACTAAAGTTCACATTTCCATGATCACATTTAAGATACATTTCCCCCGTGGACGTTTGATCATTTTAGGTATTTCACGTGCCGCGAGGCTTCTTGCTATTCTGGGAAGTCTTTCCTTCTGTAAGTGAATAAATGAGTTCTGCAATTCACTTTGAAACGAGATAGCTCACTTTGTACATGGAAAATAATTCCTCCTCCTTTTTAGCAAAGTAAAGAAGTATATTTATCTAAAATCCACTATTCCTAAGCATCACATGAATAGGATTGCTCTTTACTCATCGGTGGGTGGGAAGCCATTCATGGCAATATCTACATACGAAGAAAAGTGGGATGAGAGGTTCCCAACTCATGGCCACCAAGTGTTTCCAAGACTGTTGCAGATGGAGCATTAGACCAAGCTGTAACCTCGCTTCACAGAGCGGAAGGACAGAGACCTACTTTCTGGAAGATCTGCTCCAGGCAGTATAGGGTTATGGGGTCGTGGGCATCCCTGTGAAGGACATCAGGAGATTTAGATGTTGTAGCACATCATTGGTCTTTCTTCTGTTTCTTGATTATGGCAGAAACATTAGGAAAAAAATTCTAGTTGTGCAAAAAAAAATTCATTATGCAAATGTCAGCAATACATTAAAATGCATTAAAATAAGTCACATTAAAAGAAGTGATGCTTATAGAAACTGAATGTTAATGCAATATTGCTTGAGGTTTTACCATTTAATATTACGAATATCACATGAATAATTAACTTTGAGCCTAGCTCTGACTTCCCATATGCTTAACTTAGAATTTTTTCCTTTTGTTAAGGAAAATGGAAGAACTTGGGAAAATACCATTTGGTCTTGACTTTTAAAATAGTGTAATTGGGGGGCGCCTGGGTGGCTCAGTGGGTTAAAGCCTCTGCCTTCAGCTCAGGTCATGATCCCAGGGTCCTGGGATCGAGTCCCACATCGGGCTCTCTGCTCCTCAGCGAGCCTGCTTCTCTTCTTCTCTCTCTGCCTGACTCTCTGCCTACCTGTGATCTCTGTCTGTCAAGTTAAATAAAATCTTAAAAAAAAAACAAACAAAAAAATAAAATAGTGTAATCGGATTCTGAATTCAGCCCTGGAATAGCAAATAAGTGATCACTCTTCCAGGAATAGAGACTCTCGGTACCCTTAAGCAAATGCTCAATAAATTCAAATTATAGGAAATAAATAAAAACAAAATGTGCTTTAGAACCTGTATTGACGGTTTTTATAAAATTCAATTTTACTTAAAAATGTCATTTTTTTGGTCTTGTTTAGGAAGTTTGCAGATCAGGTATAAGCTGGACAAACACCAAGAACCTGATGTTTTTAACTTTGGTTTTAAAAACTTTGCCGATGGGCGGTTTCACCAGGTGACGATTCACAGAGAAGCGGCGGGGGTCTCTGTAGAGGTAAGGGGTAGATTCACAGCAGCCACAGTAACCAGACTTGTGGCATTCAGTGTATGACCTCCAGCAAGGCTTTGAGAATAAATCCTAGTAAAAGAGAGACACGTTTAGCAGTCTTCCCAGAAAGTCCTGGGGACAGAAAACGTAGTCAAAGTGTTTTCTTTAGCAATGTCCTTTCTTTGTTTAGCAAGAGGCTGACAGGGTTCTTCTTAATATCTGACCTCTGAAAATGCCAAGCTGTCCTCGTTGGTAGGGGAATGTTGCCCAGTTTCTCCCAGCGATTACTGGAGACATTCTGACGAGAATGAGAGCCTACTTCCATCTGACTACAAAAGAGCAAAGGCGGCAGAAATGTAAACACAAGGGGAAAAGCAAGATTTTGCTGAAAGTGGGAATACATTTTTTAAAAGCCTCCATGTTTCAATTATTCATTGTCACTGGGCTTTGAAGAATAACCTTTATATATTGACTCTGTGCCAGTAATATGTTTTGTGGCTTGTGTTACTAATTTCTGTTTGAAATAAGCAAAAGCTTTAAGGTTTGAAATAGCTTATTGCATTTCTTTGTGGATTGTACCAATTACAGATCCCTAAACCATGAAGACAAATAAAGGGGAAAGAACAGGCAATGGGGTGGTGTGAAATCCGAGGTATTAAAACAATTGCTATGAAACCGATTCCCCTTCGTGACAGCCAAACGTATGGCTTGTTTTTACCGTTTTCCTTGGTCTCCCTCAGACTCCCATTCTCTTATCACCAACATTACTCGCCATTTTGATGTTTGCTTCTCATGGAATATTTAATAGGTTAACCAGAATGCAAGGAGACAAGTCGTCCTGTCATCAGGGACAGAATTCAATGCTGTCAAATCCCTTATGTTGGGGACAATTTTAGGTAAGTGTCAGAAAGAGCATCGTCCCCCACGCCCAACCCCGACATGGGTCGGAAGTGTCAGGTTGCAAACTTGGGGAGGGTTCATGAGGCTGAACGAGGCTCCTTGTCGTATTCGTGGTTTCCCAGCAAGTGACAATCAAGGTAGAAGCGGCCCTCTTGTCCGCGTGTGCCTGTAATCGCCAGTGAGGGCTGTCTGCTAGGGGAGCCACGGTGACCCCGGAGAAGTGTCTGCACACGTGCCCTCTCGCTTGGCAATCAAGCGGAATGAAACTTGGTATTTTTATAACAATCGAGGAAAGGCAAAATCAAAGCAGGTGTCACGTTCACAAATTGTATATTAATCAGCGGTCAAATGCAGAAACCAACCAATGGTAAATATAGATTTACATTTACAAGAAGAAAGGACTCACATTTTCTTTGAGCAAGTGAGTACGTGTTGGCGGTAGGCTGGGCCCTGCTCTGAGATGTGTTCAGTGCTCCCAGCTACCCTTGGAAGGTCAGGATCTGAAGACCCCCACGCCCCTGTAGGGCTGGTAAAAGCAAACCCGACTACTCAAGCATCAAATTATCTATGCCTTTGTTTCCCCCCTTGTCACCAAGAATTAGATTGAAATACAAATAACGTTTGAAAGATATTTTTTCCTTTTGATTGTTTCTATTGTAAACTGTATGTGCTGTCGATATAAAAAGTTATTTGGGAGAAATCCTCTTGTGGTCTTGGGTAGAATTTCTGCTCTGGTACGTGACACTCATCTGGCTGTGTTCGGACCGAGATAATTCATGGACTCTTTACTACCTTTTCAGCCATTTGTACCTTGATTCTTTGATCATTTCTTCCATCCCTGACACATAAAACATCCTACAGACGCTGGAGATTTAGAGACGGCCCACGAGTGCACATTCAAAATAGGGTGAGAAGCATAGTAACTGTTAAAACGGTGACATTTTTCTAAAAGATGATGGGCAATAAAATGATGAGTTCTTATTTTTCAGAGGAAATGGGGCAGATCGCAGCGCGCCCTTGTAAATGGTAGACACAGATGCGCATCGTTTAGATGGTAGAGGGGACGGGAAGCTACGAGTGGGTCCTGGGTGTTACAGGTGCGGGTTAAGCCAGTGAGGCAGGGTCCCGGGGTTCTTTGCTGTGAAAACATAGTCTTGGCATCGTGTAATGGATACCAACTTTGGGCCAAAGTGGTCCTGCTTTCTAACTGTGCCTTAGTGTGAATAAAGAGTCGGGCCCCATGATGTGTCGGCAGAAAGGCTTTGGTGTGGCTCGCCGTTCCTGCCCCCTCCGCACGTGCCGTGTGGGCCTCCAGCAGCTGCCGCAGGAGTGCAGATGAGTACAGTTGTTCCCCTCGGGCGCCGGGAGAAGTCTGTAGCTCAAACAGCCCATGGGAGAGGGAGGGGAACAGCTCAGTCTCTAATGTGCGACTTCAGGTATGTTTTCTAGGCATTTCTGGACATCCATGTTTTTGTGATATGAGTAGATTTTTTAAATTCTTTTTTTAAAAGTTTTTATTTAAATTCTAGTTGGCTGACATACAGTGTAATATTAATTTCAGGTGTAGAATTTAGTGATTCATGAGTTAGATACAACACCCAGTAAGTTTTTTTTTTTAATTCTATTTAGAACAGTGGCAAAAAAAAAAAACAAAAAAAGGGTGGGGGAGGTTTGCCTGGGTGGCTCAGTCGTTAAGCATCTGCCTTCGGCTCAGGTCATGATCCCAGGGTCCTGGGATCGAGCCCTGCATCTGGCTCTCTGCTCAGTGGGAAGCCGGTTTCTCCCGTTCCTACTCCCCCTGCTTGTGTTCCCTCTCCCACTGTTTCTCTGTCAAATAAATTTAAAAACCAAAACCAAAACCAAACCAAACCAAACCAACAAAAACAGTGACATGGTACAGAAAACCCACAAGAACTGGGAAAACAGTGGCAAGAGACAAGGTCCTCCTCTGGCTTTGACCCGTGAGAGCAACAGTATACAATAGTGGGAAGAGGTTATGAAGTTCCTAAACAGTCAGAGCCCATGTTGCGTTTCACAGAACAGTGGGATGGAACGCCATCCTCGGCGGTCAGCTGAAGCGTATAATTTTTTTATACAATCCAAGTGGAAAAGAATTTTTAATATCTAAGTGGAAAAGAATTTGCTCCCTTTTTATGTGCTGCTGAGCTCCACTCTCTGGCCTGACCGTTACCATCCATGGCTTGAACAGAGTGAGGAGTAGATCATCTTAGGGGTGTGCAAGCCTCAGAGCTCAGCTTACTTACGTGCCGGTGCGATCTGTGACTGCAGGGATGGTCCTGCCTGCCCCCAGCAGAGTCATCCCTCCGTTGTTGCTGGAGCAGGTGTCTGTGGGCACGCTTCCCGGCCAGGAGGACAGATAGGGTCAAGGAACAAAAGGAACACACCACACACTGCCTGCCCTCAGTGACTCCGGCTCTGACAGGAGAGATGAGGCAGGTTCAGAAGTGACTGTGGCACAAGGTAGGAAGTTGCCAGCAGAAAGTGTGAAATTGACAAACATTTTTAAAGACAATTTAGCTTTGGATGTATTATCTGTAAAAGGGTATGTCATGGATTATGGAAACTGATTTAATAACTAAACTGCCTTATATAAAGGGAATCATTTTAATAAAAAAGGAGAATAATACATTTTATCATATACATTTTTATTTTCCTGCAAGTTCATATGCAGAGAGCAGTAGCACGGAATCGAAGATGTTCATGTTTCTATTCAAGAAAGGTCTAGTCAAAAAACATCTCTCTTGGGCTATAGAAATTAAAGTTGAAATTCAGCAATGAAGTTTATTGCCTGAAGCAACTGAGTCTAATAAAATTATAAATATTCATCTCATCTGTACCTAGAGGTACGCATCTTGATCAAAGGCTAATAAAACTTTTCGAGTTTTGGGTAACTTTATTTCAGGATAGCTTCTACTTAGCAGTTAGTAACTATGAGAAGATGACTCTTTTGTGTTCAGATTCGGGAAATATAAGCTGAGCTTCCTTTCATAAACTTGCAGTAAAATACACCAACAGACTGGCTAATGACGAGCCGTTCATTTTCCAAAGACAGTTGTCCCGAGCTATGTCAGGCTGTCCTCCGCTTATTTTTGGTTAGCTCCCTCGACTCAACAACCTGTCCATTCAGTAAAAAAGTGTTGGGGGTCCCCGATGTGCACTTGTACTTCCCTGGGCATTTTGAGTCCCAGAAACAAGACATATTGTACCTGCCCTCAAAGTGCTCTCAGTACAGTAGGAAACATGAAGAATAAAATAGTGTTCATGACGAATCTCCTTTATCATCATTATTATTTACCCTAATATGTGTTGGGAGGAACAGCTCAGGGTCATCTTCTAAATTAACAGGCCATTCTTCCCATTCTTCAGTGGTCTTATTAATGATGACTACTCAGGTCAAGTGCTCCCGGTTACTATAAAATAATTTTAGTAAAATCCTAGTTTAAGTGCAGATCGTTAAGTTTCTAATTTTCTGTCCAGTCTTGATTTGGATGTGGCCTGTAACCCTGAAGTATGAGAGCTTTAAAATACAACAACCCAGTAAGGTGCCCTGGCATTTTCACTAGGTTTTATTTCTCTAAAGACTTTTGTGTAAATGGTATTCTTTGGATTTTGTCTTTTGTGCATTAAAGAGCAGCAACAGTAAAGATCCCCAAAATACCAAAATGAAAATCTGTTTTGAAGGGTGCAGAGTAATGATGTGCCTTTCTCCTTCCTCCTGGGAAAGAGTACAATACGTGGAAGGTAGTTCAAGTCCGTACAGTCATGCAGATAAACCTTAGTGGGGAGAAGAACCCCACGGAAGGATCTTGTGTTGAAGTGGAACTCCATATATGAGAATAGGGTTATAAATAATGTGGGAGTTACTTACTGATGCCTTCATGGACAGACTACAGTTTGGATATTAAAAACTCCATTGACTTCTGTGATGTATGTTTTGTCTTTGCTCTGCTCTGCCTAAGAATTTATCTCATTTAGGAGGAAAGTCATAGGGTGGAAGACACAAAAAGTTTATATAATTTTAGCAATGTGAATACAAATGCAAAGATCCTCAACAAAATATTCACAAATTGAATCCAGTAAAATCTAATCCAGTAACACAAACAAATTGTTATACACGACCAGATAAGATTTATCCTAGGAATTTAAGGTTGGGTCAGCAGATAAAAACAATCAATGTAAAACAGCATATTAACAGAATAAAGGACAAAAACCACGTGGTTGCCTCAATAGGCACAGAAACAGCATTTGAAAACAATCCACTGTGCTTTCATAAAAAAAAAAAAACCCAAAAAACAAAGTAGGAATAGAAAGAAACCTCCTCGTATCAAAAAAGACAGCTACAAAAACTCCATGCCTGGGCACCTGGGTGGCTCAGTGGGTAAAAGCCTCTGCCTTCGGCTCAGGTCATGATCCCAGGGTCCTGGGATCGAGCCCCGCATCGGGCTCTCTGCTCAGCGGGGAGCCTGCATCCTCCTCTCTCTCTGGCTGCCTCTCTGCCTACTTGTGATCTCTGTCTGTCAAATAAAAACAAAACAAAACAAAAAAACTCCATGTCTGACATCACACTTAATGGAAAATAATGGAAATCTTTCCCTAAGATCAGGAATAAGATAAGGATGTCTACTCTCACCGCCTTCCTTCAGGATTGTACTACAGGTTTGAGTGAGGGCTACAAGGCAAGAACAAAAGAGTAAAAAGTACCCAGAATAAAAAGGAAGAAGTAAAACTAACTCTATTTGTAGAGAATGGGATCTTGTAAGGAATCCATGAAAAAAGCTAATGGAGACAGTACACAGTTGGAGCAAGGATATAAGATCAACATACAGAAATTTATTGTATTTTTATACTAGCAATGAATAATACAAAAATGAAATGAAGACCAAAATGTAAATTCCACTTAAAGTAGCATCAGAAAGAACAAGATACCTTGGAATAACTTGAACAGAAGAGGTGTGAGACGCCTGCGCTAGAAACTAGGAAGCACTGCTGAAAGGAATCATGGAAGATTCACGGGAACGGAAAGACATCCGTGCTCGGGGACCAGAAGTGTTAACGTTGTTAAGTGGTGGGGCTCCCCAAATTGATCTACAGGTTCAATACAATTCCGATCCAAGTCCAAGTGGCAAGTCGATCCCAAATGCATACGGAAATGTGAGGGAATCCAATTAGCCGAAACCATGTTGAAAAGAAAAGTGAAGCTGGAGTTCTCACCTTGGATTTTAAGACTTGGTACAAAGCCATGGTGTCAGAACTGTGTGCTGTTGGCATGAGGACAAACATATTGACCAACGGAGTAGATGAGAGTCGAGAAGTCAAACTATTTATCGTCAGTTGACAGTAGACATGGTTGCCGGGCCCATCCAGGGGAGGAAGATTCGTGTCTTAAACAAATGGGACAGAGCCAACAGGTTAAAAAAGCGACGTTGACCCTACCTCACACCATTTAGAAAAATTAACTCAAAATGAATGATACTCCTCCAGGTAGGAGCTACATTTATAAAACTCTTAGACCAAACTATGGTTGTGCATCAGCTATGTGTGAGGCGCAGCAGCTGGCAGTGGCTGAAGAGTGAGACTGGGGAAGATGGTGGGAGATGAGATCTGAGCGGGGCTGGGTCATGCTGCACCTTACGGGCCACTGGGCAACTCTGGCCTTTACTCCAAGTGTATGGGGCACCATGGGAGGGTTTGAGCCAAAGAACCATGAGAACACGGGGAACATGTATTAGGCCTTTGTCCCCGTGTCCTGGCACAGAGCTCAGAAGACCCTTGGAGTCAGAGTAATGAGAGTAGCTTCTGCTTTCCAGTGACATGGCTGGTGGCCCCAGGATGGGAGCTGACGGCCAGGAGACCACCCATGTGGCTAGAGGGCTGGAATTTTCTACCCCCTTCCTGACTTCCTGGGAGAGGAGAGGGGCTAGAGGTTGAGTCAATCACCCATGACCAACGATTTAATCAACCGTGCCTATGTAATGAAGCCTCCCTGAAAATTCCAAAAAGACCTTCTGGGTTGGTGAAGGCATGGAGGTGATGGAGGTTGGTGACCCCCAAGAGAGCGTGGCAGTGCCCTGTCCCTCTCCACATGGCTCGCCCTGTGCCTCTCATCCACCTGGCCGTCCTGGAGTTGGAGCCTTTACAATAAACTGACAGTAGTGAGCAGAGCCCTTTCCTGAGTTGTGCGAGCCATTCGAGCAAATTCTCAAACCTGAGGAGCAGGTCCTGGAATGCCCAGGCTAGAGCTGGTCCAGCAGAAGTGTGAGTGGCCCAGGACTTGTGACTGGTTTCTGAAGTGGGCGGTGGTCTTGTGGGACTGGGGCGTCTTCCCCAGCTCGGGGTTAGTTCACATCAGAATGGATCTGAATTGTTCCACACCCAGCTGGTATCAGAGCCTGGGCCCCTGGTGTACAAAATGCCCATGACCTTTGGTGTCCAAGGCATTGTTAGTGAAAACAGCTTGGGGAAGATGCTCTGACAGCTAGGAAGGGGTTGCCTGGAGTGTTTGCATTCCAGATGGAGCGTGGCAGCCTGGCAGCCCGTCCGCAGCGGCCCGGTCGTCTGACTGGGATGGGGGAGGGGAGGACGGCAGCCCGCCAGCTGCTGGGACACCTGGACTCTGAACACCGCTCAATCCATGCTTTATTTCAGACACGTTGATCGTCTTGTGCTCCTCCAGGTCTTACGAGCCCTCCCGTCCTGGCGGCGATGAGGCATACATGCTGAGAGTGCTAAGGGGTCCTCGTGGAGAATGAGGACAGGCAGGGAGAGGAGATCCAGCCACCAGGGGGATGGGCCAGGACAAGGCAGCCGAGCCTGGAATGCAGAACGTGCTCTTGCTTGAGATTATCAGGAAGCAATCCGGTATTACAGAACAATTTCAGTGAGCCTGTCACTGTGTTGACTGTATGGCCAAGGGCCAAGAGACATTCAGCTTCATCGTCTAGGTAATAGGGAGCCAGGGGAGGCTTTCAGATTGAAAGGAGACGAAGCAGAACCATGGCTCACACATCTCCTGGCACAGTGTGGTAAGGACCAAGGTGCCGTGGGATGTGGGTAAGAGACAAAAGGCAGGACCACCAGAGGAGAGAGGGCAAAGGCAGCCTGGGGATTAAACCCAGGGAACCGGGAGGCTGGGCCAGCAGCCTCAGCCAGGAGCACTGGAGGAGGAAGAGATGTCACTTGGGTCACAGATTTCAGGGAGTGGATGCCACACCCAGGACGTGGAACCAGACCGAGTGTCTAGTTTAGGCAGGAAATAGTCTTTTTAGTTTTCAAAATCAAACATCCAGTCTTAGGATTTACTCATTTAATGTAGAGTAGCCTGTGGAGAAATGTGCTAGCATTTCCACTTCATATTTAATTTGCAGTATCTCGGCTCACTAGAACTTTCCGAAGACTTCTCATGCCTTCACTAAATTACACCAGAATAAATGAGTTGAGAACTTAGATCGTTTTCCCAGTTCAAGGTCATATATGCAAACATCCTCTGTTGTCTTACATCACTGCTTTTTGACCTACGCCACTTCTTCAACGTTGCGTATCTCATTACCCTGCATCTACGCTTGACTCAAGAAAATCTAACCAGAGCTAACGTGTGGGACAGCTTGTGACAACCTGAGGAGTCGGGGAACATTTTTTTTATGGCAGGTGTTCCAGAAAGGAGAAGCACGGCAGAGCCCAACTGATTCGATGACCTCGGGGTCTGAATTTTCTGTGTCTACGCCCTGAGCACTTTTCTTCCCTTCACGAAGGAGAATTCAAGCTTCGCATTTTGCTATGGTTCCCACTGCATGAGCAGGGAGTGGTTTTGCCACCTCTCCTCTCTCTCTCTCTTTCTCTCTCTCTCTCTCCCTTTCTCTCTTTCCCTCAGGCTTTCCAGGACTATTTGGTCATTCCCTCGGGGGTCAGAAAGCGAGTAGGGTCAAATCACATTTCCCTATATCTTCCTTCCATCAAAGACCACTGGTGACCAGGAAAGTGGGGTGCATGGGGACAGATAAACTCCTTTACTGGTCTCATTTTGTGAGTTAATCAAGGTTACCAGCTTCCAGGGTTGTAAATCCAGCTTCTGTCCTAGTCCTGAAACAGTGAACGCCGTCCAGAAGTCCTTCACCAGGGGAGTGAGTTCACAAACTGTGCTACATCCATACAACGGAACACGACCCATTAACAGAAGGAACACCTGACCCAGGCAAACATGTGGACGACTCGGCAATGCATTTCACCGTGAAGAAGCCTGGCCTGAAATGCTCTCCAGTCTCTGAGTCCATCTGTAACATCCTGGAAAGGGGAAGCAGAAGGGATGGGGCACAGATCCGTTACCATCAGGGCTTGCCGGTGCCCGGAGGGTTCCGTGACAGAAGCAAAGCACGATGGGAGTTTTGTGAAGAAGGAAATGACTTTGCCGGTGGGTATGTGACTGTGCACCTTGGTCAAAACCCATGGAGCGCACACCATAACGGGTGTCATTAACTAAAGCTCACTCCTCACGGATACCTGTTAATGGGGGAAATCAGCCAGGAGGTGTGTTAAACCACCAGCTTTAGCCAAGGACCTTAGCTCTGTCCTAAATGAATAACATAACCGCTCCAGCTCCTTGGGAGAATGAAGTCCTTACCCTCCGTTCTGGAGAATTCCATCCCTCCACAAATTCCACTTGTGCAGGAAGGAAAGCACCTCAGCATGAGCCAGCACTAAGCTGCCCCGCTCATAAATTTGGGGAAGACCCCCTAGAATCATTCCATTTGTCCACCTTTGTCTCGTCCCTAAGTGAAGCCTCTTCCAGAGAAGAATTGGGAAACTTTCTCTACCGCGGGATATGTAGTTTTCACCCTCGGGTTCCGCACTCGTCTGTGTAATGAAAGAACAGAAATGGGGCCAGCCTGGGCAGGAGATTCCGTCTCTGCTTTTGAGAAGCAGCCCTTCCCAAAGCTCAAGACAGCAAGAGATGAACGAGGTGTTTCTCTGATGGAATCACTGGTGAAATGTCGGGGTTCTGCTCGAGCCTTCATCTACCACCTCCATGCCAGCCCACCCCCGAGGAAAACCACAGGGACCCCCAGTGTCTGTGGAAATCAGTCTGAAAATCACTGACTGAGGGGAAATGTGGAGAAGCAAGAGGGGATGGAGGAAGGAGGAGGGAGACCCTGTTCTGTGCATGGTCACGGTGGTGGCCATCGATATGCATAAGCAGTTGTGTCACTCCCTACTTAAAGGAGGTCACATGATTCCCTGCATTTCACTGCACTTTTTGCCCTGCCCCTATTTTGGTGACTCTCCTTGTCTAACACTCCCAGTGCGCTGGGAACATCTACGATATTGGGCACCATGTAGAAGAACTTCCATGTTCCAGGTCTTTGCTAGCTGTTCTGACTTTATGCATCCGCTGACACCAGGTTCCTAGGACGCCCTCCTGTGCTCGTCTGTTTCTCAAGCTCATGTTCATGCTGCAGCTCAAGGGCTTCTGCTGGGGCCCTCGCTTGCCCTCAGGCACCCACACTTGTAACTATCTGAAGTGCTACCAACAAACCAGTTTTAATGGGAGTAATGAGTGGACTCAGCCAGAGGAGTCTTAAATTCCTTTGGACCTAGTCTCCTTAGAAAATCCTTTCAAACCTTTGTTAGGAATTAAAAAGCAGAGAGCGAGAGTATTTAACAATTGCATACAAATCTGAGATAAGTGGGACCCTTTCCTCCCCACTGTGGGTCCCTTAGGTTAGGGTTAGGTCAGGTAGGGTGAGCTCACCTTGTCACCATTATAATGTGCAGCACGAGGACAGCCCCCCCCCCACTTTCTGTCATCTCTTATTATGGTGCCTTTACCTGGATGTGTGGGGATATTTAGCTGGTATGTCTCCCTCCCCCCATGCTGTAATGTGTCAGCTTCTGATAGGTGCCCAGATCTGAATCTAGACAAGGGTCATCATAAGTGAAAAGGGGAGGAGGTATGGCCAGGTATCAGAGTCAGAGAGACGCTATCGGAAAACACTTGAGACAGATTTCTCAATGTGGTTTTAATTTGAATCTCCCTGATGGCTAGTGATGATGAACATTTTGTCATGGGTCTGATAGCCATTTGTATGTCTTCATTGGAGAAGATTTCTCTGTAATGAGTAAATGAACAATTACACATTATCAGGCCCCCAGTTTTTCACCCACCCCACTTTTCAGTGCCCATGGCCATGTCTCTTCCTCCTCTTAAGTGCTCTCCCCCCTCCCCTCTCCCACTAGACACCACTGCAGATGCGTTTCCCAGAATACACTAGCTCATCTGGAGCTTGGACTCTTCCAAGTAACTCCACCTCAAGCCCGGGTTCCCAATTCCATGTCCTGCCATCCCTGCCCAGTCCTGCCACCAAGCTCCTCTTCCCACGTCCCCAGGTTAGCCAATGCAACCATTCACAAGAACCTCAACACATGCCTCACAGCCACTGCTCTGCCTGTTGGTTCATGGCACTACCTCACTTGAAGGTCACAGTCCCATCCAAGGTCAACAAATGCTTCTTCCTTCAGTAAAATCTCCTCTATTGCTCCGGCTGAAAATGTGATTCCTTCTCTGCACTTCCTTCCCGTGTGTTTCCTATCTGCTGTCGTAACAAGTTATCGCAGACAATGGATTAAAACAATTCACAGTGATTCATTCTCTTTAGTCGGTGGTCCACACAGTTCTTCCTAGACTACAATTAAGATGTTAGCAGGGCCATGTTCCTTCTGGATGCTCTAGAGGAAAATCTGTTTCCTTGACTTTTACAACTCGTAGATGTATTGGAATTTCTTGTCTTGTGGCCCCTTCTTCCACCTCCAAAGTCACAGCATAGTATCTCTGACTCTGACGCCTGACCATTCCTCTCCTTTTCACTCATAATAACCCTTGTGATTACACTGGATCCGCCCAAACAATCCGGTATAATCAGTTCCTCTAAAAATTCTTAATTGAAGCTGCAATCCCATTGCCACGTATGGTAACCGATGCTGGGTTCCGAGGATCAGAATGTGAATATCACTGAGGGGGCTGCTGTTTGCCATCACAGTAATAGCACTCTCGGGGCTCATAGGAAATCCCTCCTACTATTACAATTATTTCTGTGCACATTTTATCTACCCTACAAATTTCTGTAGGATAAGGGCAAAAATTAGCCTGTACTTATATTTGTGCCCATGGCAAAGCATGCAGAATGAAAAGCATGCCCAGAAGACAGAGAAGGTTGTGGCCAAGGGAAAAGCAGTCTGGAGCAAGCTAGAGAATCTTGAGGAAATGCAAGACCTGTTTGATGGGTCCACTGACCCAAAGGTCCATGTTAGCAATGCTTCTTCATTGCTGCAATTTTTAACCTACGCCATCAAAACCCAAAGCACTTGGAGTGTAGTGGTCCTCCAAGAGTTAAATTGCAGCACAAAAGCAGATCATCATTTTGTAGATTCGTCCTCTCAGTTAAATTATGAGGAACATGGAACAAATCTTTTCTATTTATAGAAAACCATGCACTCTCTATGCAGCGATTGTTCTGTGCCCTACAGAATGTGATTTACATTCCAGAAAATAAGAAAAAGGACTACTTCCTTACAGAATTTGGAAATGATACTCTTTCAAAATTCAAGAAGTTTCCTTCTCTCTATTTGATTGGGGCGCAATTTCTTGGGCCCATTCAATAGCTCTTCATCATCTAAATATTTCCTTCCATTTTGATCAGTTTTTCATTCATAATAAAGATCTTCTGAAAATGTGTATTTGGCTGAATCTGTTATAATCGAGTGTCAGATACTAAAGCTTACACTCATGTACATGGTTGTGTATGAATTTTTAACTATTTTATATTTCTTTTTTAATATTTTATTTATCCATTTGACAGACAGAGACTACAAGTAGGCGGAGAGGCAGGCAGAGAGAGAGGAGGAAGCAGGCTCCCCGCTGAGCAGAGAGCCCAATGAGGGACTCGAACCCAGGACCCTGGGACCATGACCTGAGCCGAAGGCAGAGGTTTTAACCCACTAAGCCACCCAGGTGCCCCTATTTTATATTTCTGTAACTATTTATGGACAGTAGGTAAGCATCTATGATAAGATACTTTTTTTTTTTTCAGAGAGGATGGGATGGGAGGGAAGGGCAGAGGGAGAGGGAGGGAGAGAGAGAATCTCAGGCAGACTCCACGCCAAGTGTGGAGCCTGACATAGGGTTCAATCTCATGACCTTGAGATCATGACCTGAGCTGAAATCAAGTGTTGGACATTCAACCAACTGAGCCACCCAGGTGCCCTGAGAAGTTGTCCCTTCAATGCTCTCCCTGCCTTATCTCTCGAGCTGCTCATGATGCTGTTTCACTGCACTTTTGTTCTCTGGAACGCTCTTGTTTACGGTCTTCCATGCACAATTGCTGTTGGATTAAATGGCACCCAAGTGGCTTCTAAAATCAAACGGGGCTTTTCCCTTTTCTAACTTAGAATCAAAGAGTAATCTCTCACGAGAGGCATAGAAAAGATGTTTTTTCATTCATCTGAAGTGTTTTCCTTTAGGCTAGCAGGTCTTTACCAAGCTTTTTAAAAGCTTTTACTATTTTTTTTAAAAAAAGGTTAATTCATCTAATTTCAAGTCTATTCTGTAGAAATCAGAATTATCAAGAACATCAAAATGATGCATGCTTCAAAAGGTAACCATAAAAATTAGCTTCACTGCACAGAATACACCCACAAAAAGATGGCCGCCTGCCACCAGCCTTGCCAGAGAGGTCTGTCTGCCTCCAAGACCATGTGCTTTTTACAGTCTGTTAGTTTCCATAGTCTTTAGTCAAAGACCACGTCATTAAAGCCATTTTTGGGTTTTGAACCAAAAGGAAGAAATTTTAAAAATCAGGAAATAGAGTTTTATGTCCATACTCTACCGTATACTCTTAAAATGTATATACTTTATTTACCGTTATAAAAGTTAACCTCCAGAGTAATCAAACTTATGCTTACTGAACCTTAATATTATCAGAGTAAATTCCAAAAGCAGAGAAGAGAAGAAAATATGAAAATATACAGGAAACAAAGGAAGACTTTAAACAGATCACAGGAGTATGAATAAATATACTAGTAGATGAAAACAGGACAAATCTGTCTCTTACAAGAAAAGCTCCTCCCAAGAGATCCCAAAGCAAGACCCAACCATGTCTGAGTGAAATGCCAGAGACTTTGTGAGTCGGAGGAGGTCAAGGACAAAAGAACGGGAACTGGTATAACTAGTGGAGGGGAAATGGAGACAAACAGAAAACAGAAAGCAACAGAAATAAAACATTAACAACAATAAAACAAAGTACATTTATATTCAGGACAAAACCCAGTCACAAGATACAGAGGAGCATGTCGTAAAGGCAACCATCACCCGGGAGATGGGCTGCTAGATTTGAGGATGTGGAGTGACCCCAGTGGTTCCTTTCTAGGGCTGTTGAAGAAACTGCACACCTGAGGCTCTTGCCAGAGTATTCCAGCTGTCTGATATCTTCTGGCTACTGTGGTGAGGGTATGAGGAGACACTAGTCCATAATGCCTTCGTTATCTTGCCATGAGGACCTGTGGCATCTGAGATGATGAAGGAATTACTAGTCAGCATCCCTGTGCTAATATTTGATGCTGCGTCTTACTTCCTGAGGCTCACCTTCCATGTCTTCAGAGGGGGCCGGGTCCCATGCCCAGCTCCACCGGGTAAACCACAAATAGTCTAGTCAAGAAATAGACCCGGAAGAAATGATCCCTTGCCTCCTTCAGTGTCCTGTATGCTTGTTGAGGCCAACCTGTGAATGCCCAGAGCAATGGCAGCTATGCTGGGGTCACGAGGTGGGGGTTCCTCTGGGCAGGACATGCTGAGGATAGTAGAGCAGAAAGGTGGAAGCAACCTGATCCTTGATGACATCGCTGAGCCCCGGAAGGCATCAACCCTGGAGCTGCCCTACTCTGGCCTTCTTGTTATGTGGGCTGACTTTTCCTAGGTTTTAAAGATATTTCTAACTGGGTTTTCTCTTTCTCACAGCTGAAAACATTAAAACTCATGCAGAGCCCTGGAGAGGTCCGTCCTCCACAGCGTTCCACACCAGGCACACAGTGGGCTCCTGGTCAGCGGACTAAGGGGACACGTTTAAATGCATACATCCAGTTGTTATCTAGCAAACAGACTTTTTATTTTTTAAAAAGTCCCTTTGTAAAAGGGTTGCCTTCTTCCAGTCTCTCGGCAGGGTGCCCTCTCCCTAACGGGCATTTCAATAAATGGTGCTGAGCAAATTGGACAGCTATGTGTAGAAGAAGACACTCGACCAGGCTCTTACACCATACACAAAGATAAACTCAAATGGATCAAAGACCTCAACGTGAGGCAGGAATCCATCGGAATCCTAGAGGAGATCATAGGCAGTGACCACTTCAACATGGGCCACAGCAACTTCTTTCAAAACATGTCTCCGAAGGCAAAGGAAACAAAAGCAAAAATGAACTTTTGGGACTTCATCAAGATCAAAAGCTTCTGCACAGCAAAGGAAACAGTCAACAAAACAAAGAGGCAACCTACAGAATGGGAAAATATATTTGCAAATGACACAGACAAGGGGCTGATATCTAAGATTTATAAAGAACACCTCAACCTCAACACTCAAAAAACAGATAGTCACATTGTTTAAAAAAATGGGCAGAAGACATTAATAGACACTTCTCCAAAGCAGACATACAAACACTAACAAACACGTGGAAAAAAACTGCTCATCTTATTAGCTATCAGGGAGATTTCATCAGGGAGTTCCTCCAGTACAGATCCTTTACCTCTTTGGTTAGGTTTATTCCCAGGTATCTTATGGTTTTTGGTGCCATAGTAAATGTAATCGATTCTCCCATTTCCCTTTCTATATTTTCATTGTTAACGTATAGGAAACCAACTGATTTCTGTACATTGATTTTGTATCCTGCACATTGCTGAATTGCTGTATGAGTTCTAGTAGTTTGGGGGTGGAGTCTTTTGGGTTTTCCATAGAAAGTATCATGTTGTCTGTGAAGAAAGAGTGTTTGACTTCTTCATTGCTAATTTGAATACTTCTTATTTCTCTTTGTTGTCTGATTGCTGTTGCTAGGACTTTTAACACTATGTTGAACAAGAGTGGTGAGAGTGAGCATCCTTTTCATGTTCCTGATCTCAAAGGGAAGGCTGTCAGCTTTTCCCCATTGAGAATGATATTTGCGGTGGGTTTTTCACGGATTTGATGAAGATGAAGAATGTTCCTTCTATCCCTATACTTTGAATGGTTTTAATCAGGAATGGATGCTGTATTTTGTCAAATGCTCTTTCTGCATCAATTGAGAGGACCAGGTGGTTTTCCTCTCTTCTCTTATTGATTTGTTGTATCACAATCATTTGCGAATGCTGAACAACCCCTGCATCCCAGGGATAAACCCCACCTGGTCATGGTGAATAATCTTTTTAATGTACTGTTCGATCCTAATAGCTAGGATCTTGTTGAGAACCTTGGCATCCATATTCATCAGGGATATTGGTCTGAAATTCTCCTTTTTGATGGGGTCTTTTCCTGGTTTGGGGGATCAGGGTAATGCTGGCTTCATAGACTGAGTCTGGAAGTTTTCCTTCTGTTTCTATTTTTTTAAGGAATTTTCAAGAGAATTTGAAGAAAGAAAATTCAATAGAATAGGTATTAATTCTTCTGTGAATGTTTGGTAGAATCCCCAGGGAATCCATTAGGTCCTGTGCTCTTGTTTTTTGGGAGGTTTTTGATCACTGCTTCAGTCTCTTTACTAGATGTTAGTCTATTCAGGTTGTCAGTTTCTTCCTATTTCAGTCTTGGAAGTTTATTCGTTTCCAGGAATGTATCCAGTTCTCCTAGATTGCTTAACTTATTGGCATAAAACTGTTGATAATTTCTGATGATCGTTTCTATTTCCTTGGTGTTAGTTGTGATCTCTCCCCTTTCATTCACAAATTTATTAATTTGGGTCCTCTCTCTTTTCTTTTGGATTAGTTTGGCCTTTGTTTTATTGACCTTATTGATTCTTTCGAAGAACCAACTTCTTGACCTTTTTGATGTGTTCCACTGTATCTCTAGATTCTATCTCATTGATCACTGCTCTAATCTTGATTGTGCATGGGGTTGTGCATGGGGTTGGCTTAATTTGTTGTCAATTTTCCAGTAATTTAAGGTGTAAAGAGAGCTAGTGTATTTGGGATTTATCAATTTTGGGGGGGGAGGTGAGGCTCGGATGGCTATCTAATTCCCCCTTAGGACCACCTTTGCCATGTCCCATAGGTTTTGGACTGATGTGTCTTCATTCTCATTGGTTCCATGAATTGTTTAAGTTCTTATTTGACTTCCTAGTTGTTCCAAACATTCTTAAGCAGGGTGGTCTTTAGCTTCCAAGTGTTTGAATTCCTTCCAAACTTTTTCTTGTGGTTGAGTTCCAGTTTCAAAGCACTGTGGTCTGAGAATATGTGGGCAATAATCTCAATCTCTTGGTATTGGTTGAGCCCTGATTTGTGACTCAGTATGTGGTCAATTCTGGAGAAAGTTCCGTGTGCACTTGAGTGGAATGTTCCGTATATACCTATGAGGTCCATCTGGTCCAATGTGTCATTCAAAGCTCTTATATCTTTATTGAGTTTCTGCATGGATGATCTGTCTATTACATGTGGCATGGCATGTTAAGATCCCATACTATTAATTATTCATATCAGTCTGACTGTTTTGATTAACAGTTGGCTTATGTAGTTGGCTGCTGCCATACTGGAGGCATAAATATTTACAATTGTTAAATCATCTTGGTGGATAGACCCATTAAGAATGATGTAGTGTCCTTCCGTATCTCTGACTACAGTCTTTAGTTTAAAATCTAATTTATCTGATATGAGAATTGCTATACCAGCTTTCTTTTGAGGCCTGTTGGCATGAAAGATGTTTCTCCATCCCTTCACTTTCAGTCTGGATCTATCTTTAGGTTCCAAAAGGGTCTCTTTACGACAGCATATGGACTGGTCCTGTCAATTTATCCAATCTGCAACCCTGTGCCATTTTATGGGGGCATTTGGGCCATTCACATTGAGAGTGATTATTGAAAGATACGTTTTTATTGATATCATGTTGCCTATGATGTCCTTGTTTCCATAGATTGTCTCTGTAAATTTCTGTTCTTTGTCACTGTGTGGTTCTTTGTTCTTTTATAGAACCCTCCCCCCTTAATATTTCTTGTAGTGCCAGCTTGGTGGTCATGTAGACTTTTAAGCCTTGCCAGTCTTGGAAGCTCTTTATCTCTCCATCTATTCTGAATGGCCTTGATGGATAAAGTATTCTTGGCTGCATGTTCTTCTCATTTGTTGCCCTGAATATGTCTTGCCAGCCTTTCTGGCCTGCCAGGTTGCTGTGGACAGGTGTGATGTTATTTTGATGGTCCTCCCTCTGTATGAAGGGGTCTCTTCCCCCTACCTGCCCTGAAGACATATTCTGATTTTATAAATCAGGAATTTCACAATTATGTGTCTGGAGGTCTTTCTAGCCTTGTTGTTCTTGGGTGGTGTCTTCTCTGCCTCTAGGACATGAACACTTGTTCCATTCTCCAGGTTAGGAAAATTTTCATCCAGGATTTATTCAACTATATCTTCTAGGGGTCTCTCTTTCTTCTCCCCCTCATTCTTCCCAGTAATTTTGACACTGGAACATTTCATGGCATCCTTTTTAGCCTAAGTCTGTTGTCATGGCTTCTAAGCTACTTGTTCCAGGCCTCCTCCTTATTCTTCTTTTCTATCCATTATTTTCTAGATCAGTAAATTGATCTTCTGCCTTTTTTACCCTAGCTGTTAGAGTATTTAGATTAGATTGGATCTCTCTGATAGCATTTTTAACTTCTGCAAGATTTGCTCTCACTTCAGCCCTTAGAGATTCTATGTTTCCACTAATGGTCTTTGAAAACCTAGCTAGTGCTAGGTGTTACTCTGTTTTTGTTACTCTGATTTCCATTTACAACACCTTGTTTATGTTGATATCCAATAGTTCTGTACCAGAGGTCACGGTCTCTGAATTTTTCCTCTGTTGGGTATTCCTCCTCCTAATAATTTTGGTGAGAGGTGGATGAGGGGATGTACAGCTGAATATATCAACTACGATCCAGACAAGGTGCAATCTGGAACATTGCAGAGCTATCGGAAGTCACCACCAAAAAGAAAGAAAAAAAAAACAAAAACAAAAACAAAAAAAACAAAAAAGGGAGAGAGAAAGAGAGGGAGAAAGAAAAAAGAGAAGGCCCAGCCAAAATGAGCCCCCAAAGTAAGATTCATAATGTATATGAACAGAAATGAACAAACAAAAAGACTGACAAAATTAAATGAGAAAAAAAGAAATAAATGAAATAAAAAAAGAAATAAAGAAAAGAAAAGAAATAAAGCCAAAATAAACTCCAAGAATAAGATTTCTATAATACCAGAAAGAAAAAAAGATATGCAGAAACACTGACAGAAGAAAAAGTTGGAAGGTGGTTATAAATCCTCAGTGTGGGTGAGGAATGTTATTTTGGTTCTTCCTGGGAGTATCTTGATATCTTTGTTAAAGGACTCAACTTTCCAGAGATAAAGGGAGATTAAAACTGGTTTATATACAGGGATAGTACTGAATAGGGAAAAAGGAATACCTTGACACTTATATCTATATGTATATTTAAAAAAGAGAAAGAAAGAAAAGAAAAAGTAAAACACATGTATATGTATGAAAAACATTCAAGTTAAAAAAGTTATTATGAAATATATTGTATTAAACCTCTAATTGTAATGTTAAGTATGTTAAAAAATTTTTTAAAAACAAGAATCCTGAGAATGAATTTTTAAAAAGTTATATCTATGAAATTTACAGGTTTTAGGGAAATACCATTAGCTAATATATTGCTTTTCCCCCTGATATTGGAGTTTTATAGTTTTTGGAGACCATGTGGTGATTGTTTTCTCATTCTTTTGGCTTGTCTTATGGGGGAGGAGCCTGCCGCATTGTTTTTCAGTCAGTCTTGCTTGGGCTGAGTCTCCCCGACCCCTCTCGAGGGGCTGGGCTCTGTGGAAACTGGTTTTTCAGGGTTTTGTTCTCTGGAGGTTTTTTTCCTTTGGCGGCTTTTTGGAGGTTTAGTGGAAAGCAAACTGCACCCTGACCTCTGCCTCTGAGAGAAGCCTCAGTCTACTCCCCTCTGTGGTCCAGAAAACATAGACGACCCCCGCCCCCGCAACCTTCGCTGAACAGCACAACCTCCCACAATCAGTGCGCTCCCCAGCCACTGCCTCAGTGGTCACCAGAGGTGCCTGCTTGTCTCTGCACCTCCGTGCCACTAAAGCTGTGAGTGATATTGGTCTAGGGAGCCCCCTTCCAGAGGCTGCCTTTGCCAGGACTACTGTCCAGGCCCAAAGCAGGGTTTGTTCGTGGGAGGCTGCCATTGAGGCACCCTGACCAGAGATCATGCAACGTTCTCTCAGGCCTGGCCTGGAATCATTCAGATCCTTTGGCCAGTGACAGAAAGCCACAGTCCCAGAGAGCACCCACTGGTGCCCACACCAGACTCTCACACACGGGCGATAGTGCACACAGACCCCACGGTCCATGCAGGGCATGAAGAGTGTGGAAGTCTGTGGACCTAGAGAGCACCGGCAGGAGCTCACACCAGACTCTCACGTGCGGGCAGGAGTGCACACAGCCAAGTGGTGGTGCAGGCAGCAGAAAGCTGGGGGCTCAGGGGCCATGGACTGGAGGCTCTGCCACACTCTCTCTGGCATGGGTTGTCATCGGTAGTGGCCATCCTAGGTCTGTGGGACTAGGCCATGTTTGTGACTGCCTGATTCCATCAGTTGCCCCTTAAGATCTCTTGCTCTTTTTGAGTTCTTTTAACCAGACTCCAAGTTACTGCTGGCCTCCTACCACAGGGCACTTTTGTATTGGGGTATTGCTTTCCAATGGGGTTGCTTCTGGTGGCTCCCTCCCCCTTCTGTTTATGTTCTGATAACCGTCTGAGCATCCCCACTCTGCTTTACCTCTCAACTGGTGTCTTCTGCTCTCACAGAGATCAGAAGTGTATAATCTTACATCTCAGAATGATTTCCTAGATGTTCAGAGTGTTCTGGTAGATATGTAGCTCAATTTAGGGAACGGGTTGAAACAGGGTCTCCTGCTTCTCCGCCATCTTGCCCCTGCTTCCCAAGGACACTATTTAATGCTCAGTTCACTATCACATTGAGAAAGTTGTGGGAGTTTAAGATTCATTTTATCTGAAAATAATGAAACTCGGGAATCTAGTTAAGGGAAAGGAATAGGAAGTAAGCATCATGTTTGACCACCTAGAAATTATCCAAGTTCATAATTTTATTTTCAAGTTCTTTTCTATGATGAAGCAGAAGTGTTCCCATAAGAAGCCAAAGTTTCTACTATGACGACTAGATTCTTTACTGCATTGCCTAGAGGCAAAAAATACAGAAATATCATTACTTTGAAAAACAAATCTTGCTTTATATAACATGCTTTTTAGGTTAAAAACAAGGTATATTTTTGGGAAAATATACAGAGTCTTACTATTATAATAAAAAATACTATTTGCACTATAAGCAAGAAGTACAAAGTTAAACAAGTATATTAGATCCAATTCTATTTACACCATGAGAAAACACTCATCATTGTATTTTAACTGATGTTTTATAAAAATCAGGAACTTAAAAAAAAATCAGGAAGTTTGTTGCACAGGCAGAAATTCTCAAAAATTTTTTTTTCTTTCCTCTCAAGGAAGGAATCCAATTCTTCTTCTTTTTTTTTTTTAAAGATTTTATTTATTTATTTATTTGACAGAGAGAGACCCCGAGTAGGCAGAGAGGCAGGCAGAGAGAGAGGGGGAAGCAGGCTCCCCGCTGAGCAGAGAGCCCGATGTGGGGATCGATCCCAGGACCCTGAGATCATGACCTGAGCTGTAGGCAGAGGCTTTACCCACTGAGCCACCCAGGTGCCTTCAATTCTTTTTTTTTCTTAAGAAGTTGCCAATGAAATTATTATTCTAACTCTAAAGTATCCCAAAGAGAAAATAAGTAAAGCATTTAGGTTTCAGTTGGGAACCAAATTGGAAAGGGTTCTACTATTTATAATTTCAATCACTAAATTAACAATAAAAGTATAATCTGGTAACATTTCAACATTCAGATAACATGCCCTTGAAAACCATGATGTTTCCCTGACATTGGGTCTGCAAAAAGCTTTGGAACAATAATTGTTAATACACCAGTTATATATAACTTTTTCAACAGGTCATGTCAATGAAAAAGTCAGGATGCTTGGAGGGTAGATTAATTTGGGGTGGAAGGAAAATGCTAAGAGTCAAAAAATGGTGTCTTCTTAGTCATGATTTAACTTCAAATAAAACTTGATTATAAAATGTGCTTTTAGGGGCACCTGCATGGCTCAGTTAGTTAAACATCTGTCTTTGGCTCAAGTCCTGATCCTGGAGTCCCGGGCTGGAGCCCAGTGTCTTGTCAGCCTCCCTACTTGGCCGAGAGTCTGCTTTCTCCCTCTCCCCTGCCCCTGCCCCTGCCCCTACTCATTCTCTCTTTCAAAAAAAAAAAAGTGAAATCTTTAAGATGTGTTTTTAGTGAAGATTTGCTAAAGCAAAACAAATTCTGATCAGTGCAATATTTGATAAGGTTAGTAAACATTTCTGAAAATCATAAATGCTTCAAATAGAGGTTTTAGAGATATAGGCACATTGCTTCTAAATTTAAGGTGTTGCAAATACTTTGAGGGTACCGCTTTAAACATCGCCCTAATCAAAATCCTAGACTGGTTCTCATGTGAGAACAAGATGTTCTATAAAATCAGAAATCAAAGAGAAGTACTTCAGGATTAGAAGTGGACGTGGGATCAACATTTGAAGCTAAAAGGTCAATCTAATACATTATCAAACACCTGTGGAAATGGATTCCCATTCTAACAAGTGACTATGTATTGTTTAATAAACTTTCATGTTTCAAAAAAATAATAATAGGGACACCTGGGTGGCTCAGTTGGTTAAGCGGCTGCCTTCGCTCAGGTCGTGATGCCAGCGTCCTGGGATCGAGTCCCACACCCGGCTCCTTGCTCGGCAGGGAGCCTGCTTCTCCCTCTGCCTCTGCCTGCCACTCTGTCTGCCTGTGCTCGCTCTCGCTCCTCTCTCTCTCTCTGACAAATAAATAAATAAAATCTTTAAAAAAATAATAAACTTCCATGTTTCAATCGGACTCTGCCATTTAATAGCTGTGACTTTGGGCAAGTTACATAATGTCTTGAACCTCTTTTCCTATGGAAGCTAAGAACAACCAGTACCTCCTAACCCATTGTGGATGAAAGGCCATGGTAAAGACTAATTCTATAACAAGTTTCCTTCCTTTTACTATGTGTTGAGTGTTTCCAAACCAACTAATGTCTGTGTTTCTCTAATAATATATTTTTTTCTCTAATAATATTTTTATCTGCTATTCCATTTTCCCCCACAGATAAAAGTTCCAATGAAGATATTTCCCTCAAGCCCACAATACTTCTTCCTTCAATTGCCGAAGAACACTCCATAGGGCTGGAACGCATCTTGGTCTTCTTGAGGACTTTCCCCCTGATTTTATCAAGATGTATTGGAAAGAATAGAATGGCAAACCAATTCTGAAATCCCGGCTGGGAGACACCATGAAAACAAATGACACATACATGAAATTCAGCTGGCTGACTGTGACTGGAGTGTCAATGGATAAAGGACACAAAGGTATCATCAAACATGAGTGCAATAATGGAAGGATTGATCAAGAGATTCTTTCTCCTTCAATAAACAAAGGTATGTGCTTACAGAAAAAGATATAACCTCCTAGAAACTTTTTTTCCACCAAAGGGAATACTGTACCTTTCTGTCAAGTATTAATGGAAAAAAAAGGACTAGAAGTCTTTCTTTCATGTTGATGTTTTTAACAGTTGCATAATGTCCTGCTATATGTCCCCATGGAATCGAAATAGTATAGGCTTTGGAACATACAGAGAAAATGAGAAAGACAAAATCACTTGCCCTTTCTCCCCTTAGTTTTGTCATCCGAAATATTAAGGTCACAGTGATGTTTTTAGTGTCATTGTATGCATCAAATGCAACAATACACATGAAAGCACCTAGCAACCTCACACACAATAAACTCACAAAAGACCAGTTTTGATGATCTTACTCGATCAGGAAATAAGAACAATTATACATCTTTCAGGGATGTTTTACTCAACATTCAAATACCCTCTCATTTCAATCTTGCTCTACCCAAAGTATAAATCACAAACAATAAGATGAAGGCAACAAAATGCTGTTCATTTCTTGGAGCCACATTGCAGCTCTACAGAAAATAATAATTTGGCTGCTGAGGTTTTAATATGGTCTTGGGTTTCTCAAATTTAGATTTTATATATCACAGCAAGGTGAAATTTCAAGTGAAGATTGAGTGAGTCTAACGTGCCTCTTTTTCCATTGTACACAGGAATGTATTCCTTACCATTGGTAAATGCTGCTCAGCAAACGTTATTACAGCTCTAGTATGTGCCAGGTGTGGGAGCGATGCAGGATGAACTACTGTCCCAAGGAGGATCACTACAGTAAGGCCAATATACTTTTCCTAACCACTCAAGGTTATTTGTGATTCAGGCATGGTATCCCAAATTAGCCTCATTGGTGCGGACTCTAGTCATATTTAGAAAGTGTGTGCAGACGGCTGAATGTTCCCTGGCCAGGCAGTGGTTCAGTAACTCACCAGACTCAGAAGTCAACTCCTGAGCATTAACATCACAGATTAAGGCTCCAGAGAGCCCATGAGAAGGAATTTTTGTTTGTACTTTCCCCTGCTCTTAAAGAGCAATTTTTCAGCAGTGGGTGGAAAGCACATAACAAGACCTGTGAAGAGCTTTCTATATAGAAGTCTAAAATTTTAAAGTCAGTCTTCATCTTCTTGGATCTGTTAAAAAGAAAGCCATAGAGATGCCTGGGTGTCTCCATTGGTTAAGCGTCTGCCTTATGCTCAAGTCATGATCTGAGTGTCCTGGGATCAAGTCCCACTGGATCCCTGCTCTTCTCCCTCTGCCTGCTGCTCCTCTTGCTTGTGTTCTCTCTCTCTCCCTGATAAAAAAATAAATAAAATCTTAAAAAGAAAAACCCTACAGACCCAAAATGGCAACCTTTAACTTAAGGCCCAGGTCACTAAATGAAAACTTCCTGTCTAATTCAAGTACATTTCAACCCCAGAAGAGACCTTGAAGCAGTGAACATGGGAGTTTCCTGTTCAGCCCCAGGAAAATTCCTGATTGATCCTTACCATTCCTCTTAGGAGGGAAATAATACCTAATACAATGGATTTTTAAAAAAAAAAAAATTTACCCATTTATTTGACAGTAGAGACCGCAACTAGGCAGAGAGGCAGATGGCGGGGGGGTGGGGGGGAACAGGCTCCCTGCTGAGCATAGAGCCCAATGTGGGGCTCCATCCCAGGACCCTGAGATCATGACTTGAGCCAAAGGCAGAGGCTTCACCCACTGAGCCACCCAGGCATCCCACAATGGACTTTTTGCTATCGATTTCCTTTTTTCTTCTTTTCCTTTGCTGTAATCCTTTGGAGCTCACCTACATTTGCAAGGTGGGATGATGCCTCACTCGTGAATTGATTGATTAATACAGCCTTTGTATCTTTAACATTTACTTGGTTGAATTTTTGCTATTTAATAAATTTGGTGGCAGCAATGGGATCAGAAGTGGCCTTCCATGGACATTCAGACACAAGGAGAAACAGGTGTGGGAGCCTTGAGTCCTTTGTGTTCCCTGTCTTTCCTGCTATTTTCAAGTCCTGTGGATGGGTTCCTCTTGGTTCTCAGCTCCCTTTTCTTTCTATTCAGGCTCCTGATCTAATTGGCTTTCAGGTCAGCATGGGCTGGCCAAGGGTTATGCCCAGAGCCCAGCTGAGCTGGCGTGTTTATCTAGAGCTCCATTGAGCGCACATATTTGCCCAGAGCCCAGTTGAACTGGCAGAAACATCTGCCCCGAGCCAAACCCCTAAGCTTTCAGATCCCAGTACCCTGGGTATAATCCAAGCATGGTTCCAAGGAGAATTGTTGGTGCACACAGAGCCTTCCTTGTCCAGAGCACAGTAGTATCTTTACGGCCCATACACCAAGGTGTACACTGTTGTTTGTCTCCTTTTGTTTGTAGATAAAGACTACTCTTAATAGGGATCTCAGAGGCAGAATAACCTACAAAAATTGGAAGGCATTGGTCAAGCATTCAAAAGCTATTAGAACCCTTGCCACCCCAAGAACACCCCTTGATAATATAAGTTGGTCAGGGTGTGGGTAGGCAGGACAATAAGTCAGCCATTAACTTCAAGAAAACTCGTGTACTGAGAGCTAACACTGGAACACACACACAATCCCCAACTCCAGGACACTGCAAGGTGTTAGCTCTGCTCAGAGAAGTCTTAGCTCCTAGGATCATTAAATTATAATGAGTCAAGCTCACCACCTTCTAGTCCACCTGCTTATTGTACAACTAACAGCTATTGTCCCAAATGCTACAGATATCTAGCAAACATGGCAAGATCCTACTAAGCTTGTTTTGTGTCCTAAGGAACTGGCTTGGTAACTGTCAAATATAACGGTCAAAAATAAGGCCTGACAGAAATGTGAACTACAACTTATTTGTGGATATATAGCTGGGCAGAAATGGATGTTAATTCCATTAGTGGTTAGTTTCCTACCATTCTGCTGCCAGCCCTCAGGACAATTAGAACCTAGAAATACAATGTCCAAAATGGGGAACTTTCCAATTAGATAAGATCACTTAAGAAATACACTTAGAAGCAAGCATTCTCCAGTTAAGCAGACTAAGACACCTCTGTTAATTGGCAAGCAGAAGTCTCTAAAATGTTTCAAAATTCCAAAGTCATTGAAACATTCATTGTAAAAATTTAATGACAAATTAAAGTTTGGAGAAGTACCTAAAACAGAAAAACAGAAAAACCTATCGAAGACTGACATAACTCCTCATGCTCCTCTTTTTGCTCCTTTGAGCACTCATTCTAGTCTGAATAGTTTTTCCACTCTGCAGACTACACAGCCATAAACAGATGTCTGACATGGTCATGTACAGTATCTACCTTCATGGGAGGGTCCCCAAGCGAGCTCTTCCCAGACCTGATGAAACTGGATGGTTTCTGGCAAGCTACTATACAGGTGTCATACAGCCGGGTGGAAATTCTAGTAAAGTCCAGGGCCTGCAGAAGGGGTCCTGCAAAAACTGGCACTGTAGAGGGATGGGTACAAACCATTAGCAGAATTAGCTCCTTCCAGATCTCTCTGTCTGCAGTGCTTGATCCAGAGAGGATAATAAAATTTCACATTGTCTCATCCTTCCAAGTCCAGACCCATTTCGATGGATCCCTTCTCTCACAGAGATAGGCTACTGCCTTCTTGCTGGAGGCATCCTGCATAACTGTTCTTAGCTTTCTGCCTGCTGGGGACCTGCGGCTGGTTGGTTCCTTCCTTTGGCTCTCGCTGTGAGTGACTCTGGATCTTGGGAGAGAGTATCTTTGCACCCTCTTTGGGAGCCCATCTTATACCCAAGCAGGGTCATTCCTTACTGCCAGAAATCCTTAAAATTCAAGTTACACACCCAGAGGAAAGGAAGCAAATTGAAGCTCATGTGCTGGATAGGTTGGACCAACAACACAGGATGTCATTTCATGTAAATACAAGGCTGTGAGTCATTGAGAGCAACTGTCTTCACAAATCTGAGCAGAACTGTAAATGCAGCTCTTTCAGCAATCCAAAGTTCCCCTACTCCTTTTCTGGATCTCCCAACTTCTCCTGCTTATCAAAGGGGGCTTATAAAAGTTTGGCTTTTTTTCTCCTTAAAGTTATACATCTTATCGTATCTTTGAAATATAAGACCAACCTACAGATGCCCGAGACTGAGGGAAACAAAAGGAAAGGTGCCTTTTGAAAACACAAACTGCTGATAATACATAAATATAAAATACGAACTGCTAAAGGGATCCTGTGCCTACACTCTAGCACAGTCTCCCTAATATTCCAGGGACACAAACTGATCTTAACGTTTTCTCCATACGTGTTAGTGACACTAGGCTCCATGCAGTGCTCTTTGTGTCCACAAATACATGTTGTCAATGTGAG
Organism: Martes martes; assembly: GCF_963455335.1. Lineage (NCBI taxonomy): Eukaryota > Metazoa > Chordata > Mammalia > Carnivora > Mustelidae > Martes > Martes martes. The sequence continues at coordinate 87,841,999 of NC_137902.1, read as the reverse complement.
ATATTTTTCTCACTGGATGGATATTGCCAAATTAATTTGTAGAGAGCTACAGGTACTTGTAAGAATTGGGCATTCTAAAACTGTCAGAAAGATAGAAACTAACCTAAATGTGTTCCAAATCCATATGATCTGGGCAAATAGACTTGGCTTTCGTTATCAGCACTAAAATTAAAACTTTTGTGTGCCTTGGTTTACTAAAATAAGTAGATGTGATCTCTATTCCAAAATGTTAAAAAAATAGCTTGGAAGAATGACAAGCTTTTATGTTTCCTAATTTCAAATTTTTTAAATTTTAATTAATTTTTATTTTATATTGTAAGATTTTATTTTAATTCCAGCTACTCAACACACCATGTTATATTAGTTCCATGTGTGCAGTACAGTGATTCAACACTTCCATCCATCACATGTGCACATCAGGACAAGCACAACTTGCAGTCCTCATCTCCTACTTCACTGATCCCATCCCATGTCTCACACAATTTTTATGGGTAATCTCAGTGAAACTGTTAGGAACAAGTTACATTGAATAGATGTAAATAAAGTTAGAAATTTTAGATAAAGTCTTAGTCTTCCAAATCTTTTTGGAAAACTGAAACTTTAATGTTTTGGTGAGTTAGGTCAATGGTTAAATGAAATTACTGTCATTAAATATCTAGATCATTACTAGGTAAGATAATACTAAGTTATTAGAAAATGAACATGAGTTTATCTCCTTTTGGTTACCTTATTGCAAAGAAACTGGGCTTGTTTTTAAATGCATTTTCTGCTTTCCTGAAAGATTGTTTAATGAAGAAGCACATATTTCAGCAAATTATGAAATGCATTCATACATTTCCCAACCTAAAGAATACTTGTTCACAGTTCACAACTGCTTTCTTTAAAAATGAAACTTTCCAAGAGTTAAGAACTCTAAGTAATGTAATGAAGGCTACTGAAAATAATAAGAAAAACAACTCAGAATGCAAAAATGTAAGATATGTGTTTTTCATAAGTAAAGGAATGAGGAACGGAAATCTATTTTTTTTTTCAGGATAAAAAAGAAAGGAATTTTGTTTTACAGCAAAGCTGGTTACCTAAAGAGGGTAAACTCAGGACAAAAATCTGAATGTAAAAGAGAAAGTTGTAAAGCCTTCTAAAAAGGGAATGTTTGGAAAGGAATGTCATGCATGGTCAGGAGGGCTTAAGATTGGAACGAAGAATTTTCTAATCAAAAGTAAGCTGGTAAAACATCAGAATTTGGTTGTCCTTCCTCAAGAGAATGAAGGATTTTGTGGATTTTTTAAAATTTTCTTTGGAAGGGCGCCTGGGTGGCTCAGTGGGTTAAGCCTCTGCCTTCGGCTCGGGTCATGATCCCAGGGTCCTGGGATCGAGCCCCGCATCGGGCTCTCTGCTTGGTGGAGAGCCTGCTTCCTCCTCTCTCTCTCTGCCTGCCTCTCTGCCTACTTGTGGTCTCTGTCAAATAAATAAAAAAATCTTTAAAAAAATTTTTTTTTCCTTTGGAGTATTGGCCCACTTCATTCTCTTTGACCTGGAACATCCCTAAGGATTTGCTAAATTAATTTAGCTTATTTGATATGTTAAATTACATGGGAATCATTGTCAAATAAAACTTCATACTAAGTTTTTTTTTTTGGTATTATAGTTGTAAGATTGTGGCTCATGTAGATAAGGTCCATTCTGGTTCAACAAAACATGGCTCCTCATTGCCAGATGCAGGCCATCCTGATGTCCTTGTAACATGGCACCTGTTTCCTTCTGAATCAGAGAGAAGAAGGTGGGTAAAGAATGGGAGTGACTTAAAGAAAGAGTCAGGGCTACGGGAAAACCAAGACAACCACTCGGTTCTTCCCAGATCCCTGGCAAGCCCCATTTTTCTTGATTGTTTTTTTCATTCCTTCACCCACCATAGGGAATTTAAGATGATTCAAATGATAAATGGACATCAGTGGGAAGTCTTCTAAAACAGTAAAAAAAAAAAATGTTCATCATCACTAGCCATCAGGGAGATTCAAATTAAAACCACATTGAGATACCACCTTACACCAGTTAGAATGGCCAAAATTAGCAAGACAGGAAACAACGTGTGTTGGAGAGGATGTGGAGTCAGGGGAACCCTCTTACACTGTTGGTGGGAATGCAAGTTGATGCAGCCACTTTGGAGAACAGTGTGGAGATTCCTCAAGAAATTAAAAATAGAGCTTCCCTAGGACCCTGCAATTGCACTACTGGGTATTTACCCCGAAGATACAGATGTAGTGAAAAGAAGGGCCATCTGTACCCCAATGTTTAGAGCAGCAATGGCCACGGTCGCCAAACTGTGGAAAGAACCAAGATGTCCTTCAACGGACGAATGGATAAGGAAGATGTGGTCCATCTACATTATGGAGTATTATGCCTCCATCAGAAAGGATGAATACCCAACTTTTGTAGCAACATGGATGGGACTGGAAGAGATGATGCTGAGTGAAATAAGTCAAGCAGAGAGAGTCAAGTATCATATGGTTTCACTTATTTGTGGAGCATAACAACATGGAGGATATGGGGTGATGGAGAGGAGAAGGGAGTTGAGGGAAATTGGAAGGGAAGGTGAACCATGAGAGACTATGGACTCTGAAAAACAGCCTGAGGGTTTTGAAGGGGCGGGGGGTGGGAGGTTGGGGGAACCAGGTGGTGGGTATTAAGGAGGGCACGTATCGCATGGAGCACTGGGTGTGGTGCAAAACAATGAATACTGTTATGCTGAAAATAAAAAAAAATTTTAAAAAAGCAAACAAACAAAACCTGTTTACCTAGTGTCTAACCAAGTGTCTAACTTGTCAGGTCCATAATCCTGAACAACTTTTTGTCTCCAGAGGTTTCGGGTCTCCTTCCTGTGGACCCTTTGAACACCTGCAGCTGGGTTCATTCCACTGCCACTTAGTAGGGTTTGTCATATACCTTTGTTGTTGTTTCTGTATTTTCTGGATCAGTTAAAGCCTTTCCCTGCCGAGAGACTGATGATTGCACTGTGACAAAGACCCTGTTAAAAATGGGTTTCTCCCTTGGGGCACACTTTCTGTGATCGCCAGTGACCAGGGCACATATTTCACTGGGCAAACCACAGGAGCCTTTAGGAAATTCTTGCAGACTTCGTTGAATTGTCTCAGTGTACAACCTTTTACTGATCCATTGTGTTGCACGCTGGTCTATCCAACTACTGTAAGACTGCGATGTCCAGTGCTCAAGCCTGTCATCAACAGGTTATGGAAGCCTTCCTAGATCACAGTTAAAAGGATCCTCTCCAACACAGTTCAGCCTGGTGATTAAGTATTTGAGACACATCATTAGAGGAAGGCAACCCTTGAAAGCCAGTAAAAGAGGGACCTTGCTAAGTCTCCTTCTGCAAAACTCATAGGTATTGAGCCTCCAGTGCACATCCCACAGCTACAGAAGTCTCCACCTGACACCTGGTCCTGCACAGACCCTTGATATTTCCGAATCTACTTGGAAGAAAGTGAAATAGCTGACATCTAGGTAGACCGTGCTCACCCAAGACAATGGATCAAGACTCTAAGCTTTGACCAAACATGTGATCATTTCTCTCTCTTCTCTTTTCCTTTATTCTGGCAATGGCCTGGAAAGGTAACACCCTCATCTGTATTGTCCAACCGGGTCATTACTACAGCAGTATCCTCTGGAATTTAGAGCTACCTTTTATTTCAGGCTACCAGAAAAGTCAACCCTGGTCTGAAATTACTCAAGCTAAATAAGACATTTCATTGGTTAACTTCCCTACATTCATGTTCTGAGTTAGAAGGGAACTACCAGGAAAAATTGTGTTCCAAGATTCATGTCTTTGGCTGGCCTTACTTCCCTGGTTAGGGACAAATGTAGATGGAGTATGATCAAGACCTTTTCCTTCGTTCTTGAAATTGTTGCAGGACCCCTTGCCAAAGCAATGTCTGCCCAACGAGAATCCTTCCACTCTGGCCAAAGGAGTTCTTGAAAATAAGACAGCCCTTGGTTATCTCTTAGCTGAGCAAGGCTGGGTCTGTGCAGTAGACAACAGCATGTGCTAAACCCGGATGAACAGTTCTGGGGGAAGTTGAAGCCCAATAACATCAGATTACTGAGGAAGCCACGTGGCTTAAAAGAGTGACTCCTTCAGCAGGGTCTTTCTTACTCGTTTGTTTTTAATTGCTTTGAGTCTTGGAGTACATAGCCTCAAGTTGCACTCCAAACATTGGGAATTATCTGGTTTATCATAATCAATATAATCTGTGTGGTGCTTTATGTTTTCTCAAAAGCTCTAAATGCAAAACAGAGACACTAACGTGCATACTAATGATCTTTCTAAGACTGGAACATCAGGAAAAAAAAAAAAGAAGAGCATGACCAACTCAAAAATTGTAAGACTGCAGTGGCGACCTGTGAACATCACAAGGGTTAATCAGAAAGGTCAAGAACTCTGAATACTACACTGAGGAGCAACAAGTACTGTGAGCACTTCAGAGCAGTTGCTGAGAGTGGCGTTAATGCCTTCAATTTAGATCTCTCAGTTAAGCTGAGAGTCTGATCAAAAGCTGGGGTTGTTGAAAAGGAAAACCACAGGCTCAAAATGCCCTCACATGGCTTAAGGCCCTAAGTTGGTAAGTCAAGACTTAATACCCACCCAACTGCAGTTTCAACATCCAGAACTATATAACCTTTAGCCAGTCCAGGTGGGAATTTCCTGGTCAGCGCTAGGAAGTCTACTGATTGGCCCCCTCTGTTTCCCTTAGGAGGGTGATCTTGCCAAAAACAATGGATTCTTAGCTGATTATGTTTTATTTTCTCCCTTGCTGTCTTATTTTTAAGATTTATTTATTTGTGGAGGGGTCAGAGGGAGAGGGAGAGCGAAACACAAACAGGCTCTGTGCTGAGCACAGATCCTTGTGAAGGGCTGGATCCCAAGACCCTGAGATCAGGACCTGGGCCAAAGCCAAGAGTGTGACACTTAATCTGACTGCACCACCCATGCACTGCATCTCACAGGCTATCTTGGAAGTCGATTCTTTCTGGTGGCCACGTGGAGCGCCCCTCTATCTACTGGATAGGATACTATCCAAGTCATTAGTAGATCAATTAATACAGCCCATTAGGTCTCAAAACTTACTGGGCTGCATTTGTCTTATTTCACAGATTCATATTTTGTGCATTTACCTTTGTTTACCTTTTATATACCATAAACATTTACCTTTTCTTTCACCTGGAGTGTGATGAAGATCCCATGAAATCATGTCAGTGAAAATGCTTGCCGTGGAAAACATAACAGGGGTGAATTTATTCATATTAATGCACATCTTATCCTAAAAGTAACACAAGTATGATCACAGAGACAGCCCCAAGGTTTCAGTTCTACTGCTAACAGAGCGCAAAGCATAAATTTAACATAATCACTGGGCTAAGTGTGCTGTTAAATTTTGATTTTTCTGGTGACCAGAGCAAAGTAAAATGGAGAGTTAAGTTCCCCAGTGAGCATTACGGTAAGGGAGAAGTTCTTGTTTATGATGTATTTCACTCGACACTTATTTCTCAAATGAGTATCTCCCAAGGTCTTCTCATACAACAAAGCCAACGAGGGCATTTCTGTTCATGCAATTCTACGGTGGACATCTAGTGCTGGTTCTTGGGAGCTTTTTTTTCTTTTAGTTTTTGAGAAAAGCTTGTTCATATGTCCGTACACTATATGTGGAAGCCCAGAACAGTGAGTGATTCTGAAGACAAATAAAACTCATCTTTTCCATGATTTTGACCAGCCTGGGTTGAGAAAGAGCACTTAGACACATATACACATTTTGTTATGCAAACTGTTTCCTTAATGTCTGTATGTCAATCGATGCACATGATGTTAAAAGATTTTTATTTATCTTTTTTAGGGTTTTTATTTTCATTCCAGTTAGTTAACTTAAGATTATATTATTTTCAGGTGCACAATATGATGAATAAAGTCACTGTATTGAAAAGAAGGAGGCATTGAAAGCACTTTAAGTTTAGCTTTTTAGGCTATTTTAACACTTAACATAATTACGCCAGCATTTTCCTTCTTGGGATTTACTCCTGTGCCTCTATCTCCAACCCACTTCCAGAACACACCTGCCGCCAGCCCTTATGCAGGAATTCTCTTAGGGCCCACTGATGACGTCCAGGGCGGGCCAGGCAGCTGCTGGGCAGCGGTAAGGGAGTAAGGAGGGCCTGCGTGGGGGACGCGACAGGGGCGGGGTGGGAAGCACAGCGGGGAGGGGTGGCAGAAACCACAGGGGTTGCAGTGAGGCAGTGGGGCCAACAGGGCGGGGCAGCGGGGAAGCGACGGCTCGGGGTGGTGGGCCGGTGGGCGGTGGCTGGGGTGAAGGGGTGGGGAGGTGGGGAGGCCAACACTGATACAGAGGTGTGAGGTGGGACGCACCTGGGCCTCAAGGGGGCGAGGGAATGAGGCGGCACGAAGGAGGCACGGCGGGGGAGGCAAGGATTTGGCGGGGGCAGCCAGGCAGTAGCAGCGGGGAACGGGAGGCGGGAACAGCGGGGTGGGAGCCCTTGAAAACGGGGAGGGCAGCAGGGCAGCACTTGGGGGTGGGGAGTGAAGCTAGACAGTAGCTCGCAGGGAGGAGAGGGGACCTGGGAGGGGGATGGACGCGAGGCCACGCCTGGCGTGGTGGGCAGGACAACAGGCATGTGAAGGGGGCGGGGCTGCGAAGCCGGCGCGACAGCAGCGTCTGGACCTGGGACAGCAGCCCATCGGCAGTGAGGCGGCGGTAAGTGTCACAGGGACAGAGAAGTGGCGGGGGGAAGGGTTTGCTGGGGCCACATGGAGGGCGGGGCGTGCAGCCGGGCCAAGAAGCAGAGGAGGGCGGGCAGCGGGGAGGCAATGTCACTGGGTCGCAGTCACAGAGGTGTTGGGGAGGTGCGGTGCGGTGGCAGTGGCGTTGGCGGGGCACAGTGGGTCGGCAGCAGAGTGGGGGGGCGAAGCAGGACAGTACTGGGGTGGGGGTTAATGGTGGGGGGTGGGCGGGACCAGCGGGGCGGCGGTCTCATGGTAGTGGGGCAGGGCAGGTGCAGCAGGGCCACCAAGGAAGGGGCGGTGGCCTTGGAGACCCTGGCAGCAGCAGCAGGCCGGCGGGTGGTGGGCCGGGGATGGGGGCGGGGGCAGGGCGGCAAGAAGGGGCAACGTGGGCAGTAGCTTGGGGACGGCTGCAGTGGCGCTGGGCAGATGTGCAGCGGGACAGCAGGTCCTGGGGTGCGGTAGATATGGGGGGTGGGGCGTGGCAGCGGGAATCAAGGGCAACTCAGTGGGGCAATGGGGCAGTCATGGCATGGGGTGGTAGGTGGGGCCGTGGGGCTGCCCAGGCGGGAGGTGGTGGCAACCAGGTGATGACCCTATGGTCGGGGGGCGGGACCGGTGGGGGAGGGAGCCGGGGTCCCCAGAGCCAGGTGAGGGGACAACCAGGCGGTAGTGGCACAGGAGAGGTGGCGGGTTGTGGTGGGGGAGCTGTGTGACAGCCAAGTGGGGCAGCGACTGGGCGGGGGGTGGAATCTAGACAGCAGCAACCGGAGTGGGGGTGGGACCAGCCCGGAGGCGGCGGCGGGGCAGCGGCAGCAGCAGCAGCATTGGGGCTGGCGTGGTGGGCGGGCCCATCGTGCCTGTCAAGGGGGCGGGGCAGCAGCAGTGCGGAGGGCGCGGTGGGCGGGCCCACGGTGCACGCCAAGGGGGCGGGGCAGCAGCAGTGCGGAGGGCGCGGTGGGCGGGCCCACGGTGCACGTCATGGGGGCGGGGCATCAGCAGTGCGGAGGGCGCGGTGGGCGGGCCCATAGTGCCTGTCAAGGGGGCGGGGCAGCGGCAGTGCGGAGGGCGCGGTGGGCGGGCCCACGGTGCACGTAAGGGGGCGGGGCGGTGAAGCGCGGAAGAGGCCGGGGCATAGGGCTGCAGCGGAGCGACGGCAGCTGAGGTAAGGGGGCCGGTGTGAGGGGCGCAGCAGGGTGGCAGGGGTGCACGTGGCGGTAGCATGTGGTGGAAGCCCGGGGAGGGGCCGGATATTCAGGGCGCTAGTAGTGAGGTAATACGCCTGGCAGCGGGGAGGCAACGGAGCAGGGGGGAGGGGGAAGCCGTTAGGCGGCAGTGGGGGGTTCGGGGGTGGGACGGGCCGGGCGTCCGCGAGGCGTCAACGTCACGGCGTGGTGGGCGGGGCTGCATGGGCCTGCGGAGTTGGCAGCCGTGAGACAACACTGAGGTGGGGGGACGGGATCACGGGGAGGGAGCAGGGGTCACCAGAGGCGGGGAAGGGGGCAGGCAGTAGCGGCACAGGGAGGGGTGGGAGCTGCGTGGCACCCGAGTGGGGCAGCCGTGCGGAACCTGTGGGGGATGGGCGGAATCTAGGCGGCAGCAGAGGGGGTGTGGGGGGGGGAGCAGCCCCAGGCAGTGGTGCAGCAGCAGTAAGGCGGGCGCGGTGGGCGGACCCACGGTTAACGTCAAGGGGGCGGGGCAGCAGCAGTTCGGAGGGCGCGGTGGGCGGGGCCATCGTGCGTGTCAAGGGGGCGGGGCAGCAACAGCGTGGTTGGGCGCGGTGGGCGGACCCATCGTGCGCGTCAAGGGGGCGGGGCAGCAACAGCGGGTCGGGCGCGGTGGGCGGACCCACAGTGCACGTCAACGGGGCGGTGTGGCGAGGCTTGGCCGAGGCTGTCGGCCCAGGGCCGCGGCAGAGCGGCTGCAGCTGAGGAAAGGGGGCAGTGTGAGGGGCACAGCAGGGTGGCAGGGGTGCATGTGGGCGGTGGCAATGTGCTGGAAGCGTGGGGAGGGGGGCGGATATTCAGGGCGGTAGCAGCGCGGTAATGCAGTGTCAGGGGGGCAGGGGACCAGGCGTGCGAAGGAGTAACGCACGTGGCAGCGGGGAGGCAATGGAGCCAGGGGAGGGGGAAGCAGATGGGCGGTCGTGGAGGGGAGGGACCAGCCTGGCATCATCAGGAGGCCAGTGTCTTGGCGTGGTGGGCGGGGTAGCAGGGCTGCAAGGGTGCCAGGAGGTGTCAGGAGAAAACGCTCAGGTATGGGGGCGGGACCAGCGGGGGAGAGAGCTGGGGTCACCAGGGTCGGGGAGGGGGCAACCAGTCAGTAGTGGCCCAGGGAGGGGTAGCGGCCCGTGGGTCGGGAGCTGTGTGCCATCTGAGTGGGTCAGCAGTGTGGCACCTGGAGGGGGTGGGTGGAATATAGGCGGCAGGGCAGCGTAGGGAGGGTGGGACCAGCCCTGAGGCAGCAGCACAGAGACAGCTTGGCTGGCTTGCTGGGCCTGCTCATAGTGCATGCCAACGAGGTGAGGCAGCGAAGCCCAGCAGAGGCCGGGGGCATGGGACAGAGGCAGCGCAGCAGTAAGGGGGCCTGTGTGGGGTGCACAGCAGGGCAGCAGGGGTGCATTTTTGGGGGGCAGCAAGCTGGTAGCAGCGCGGGGGGTGGTGGATGTGCTGGGCAGCCACACGCTTGGCAGCCAGGAGGCATCGGAGTGGGGGGTTAGTAGCTAGGCGGTAGTGTCGCTTGGGGGTGGGCAGGACTAGCTGGGTATAAGCGGAATGTCAGTGTCATGGCGTGGTGCGTCAGGCAGCAAAGCAAGGGCTTGGCTTTGCTGGACTTGATGCATGTGTACAGGGCGACACCACTGTTAGCAACAGCAGCGAAGACCCAGGGCAGCAGTTGAGAGGCAATGGTGGTTTTAAGTGGGGGCGCTGTGGACGGGGGTGCAGCGTGGTGGGTGCGGCTCATGTTGTGGGGGCAGCCTGGTGGTACCAGTGCAGGGAAGGTGAAGTACTTGGGGCGGCAGCAGCGTGGCAACAGGGGTAGGGAATCGGGAAAGCTCCAGAGTGGGGGGCAGGGGTAGCGGCTAGGTGGTAGCTGCAGGGAGGGGTGGGCAGGAACAGCAGGGGGCAGCGTGGCAAGTGGGGCAGTCATGCAAGTCAATAGGGCAGGCCTGCGTAGGGCTGGGCTACAAAGACCAGCAGCTGCAGGACCCAGGAAAGCAGCGGGACGTATAGGGCAAGAGTGGGACACAGGGTGGCAGCAGATCAGAAGCAGGGTAGCGGTAAGGGGGCAGTGATGGCGAGGGGCAGAGGATTGGTAGTGGGGGTGTGGTGTACTCGGCAGGGTAAAGGTGTGGGGAGAGCAGAGAGGGGTGGATTCATCAATGCGGTGGGGCAACAGGACAGTAATGAGCATGCTGGTGGGCGGGGTGGGACAGCGTGGCTGCACGGGTGCATGTGGGGTGGCCGGCAAGTGGTGGCGTGTGAAGGGGGGACGGAATCAGCTGGGAGGCAGCGGCACAGCAACTGCACAGGAAGGGCATGAAGGGTGGGGTAGGGCCTTAATGCATGTCAATGGGGTTGGACAGTGAAGTCTGTAGTGGCCTGGGGCACAGGGCAGAAGTTTAGCTGCAGCAGCGGTGGTAAGGTGGACAGTAGGAGGGGTGTGCTGTGGACTGCAGGGTCACGAGGCAGGGGCACCCAGGTGGTGGCAGCATTGCGAGAAGGCTGGGATGAGTGGGGCGGCAGCAGCAGGTCAACGGGGAGGGAATCTGGAGGCACCGGAGCAGGGGTAGGGGGGCCAACAGGTGGTAGCTGTTCAGGGGTGTTTGGTGGGACCAGCAGGGCAAGAGCATCAGGTTCATAGCTGTGTGGGCAGGGCAGTGGCTCTGCACAGCCGCGGCAGCAAGGGGACAGTATGCAGTGAAGAAATGGCGCGGGGGGAGGGGCAGTGAGGCAGCAGTGACTTGAGGAAGGAAGTGACTTGAGGAAGCGCAGTTGGATGGCAGCAGACGTGGAGGCAAAGCAGAGAGGCAAAGCGGGGAGGGATTGGCCCAGATGTGGTTGGGAGGGACTAGTGGCGCAGCAGGTACGTGGCAATGGTGCGGCATGGCTTGGGGGCCGGGTGGGGCAGTGGAGATGGGCGGGAGCAGCAGGGTGACCGCGGTAGCAGTGGTGGTGCTGTTGGAAACAACAGGCACCAGGGCAGTAGAAGCACTGGAGGGTGGCGCAGCAGGGTGGCAGAGTGCTGGGAGGTGCACACGGGAGCGGTAAGGGCAATGGGGGTGGCACAGCAGGGCATCAGTTGCAGCAGGCAGGGCAGCAGGGCGGCTATGGCGAGGGTTAGCCGTTGTGGGACAAAGAGGCAGTGCTGTGGAGTAGCAGGGTGGAGGGTGGCAGCGCTGGTGGCAGCGGCCTGTCGGGAATGGGGGGTGGAAGGGACCTTGGCGGGTGTGTGGGGCGCAGCAGGGTGGCAGTGGGGGGATGGCACAGTGGTGTGGCAGTGGTACGGGGTGTGGGGATGAGCCAGGTGGCAGAAGCACAGGTGGGGGGGGGCAGTGATTTGGTAGCAACGCTATCAAATGCTTTTTGTGCATCTGTTGAGATGGTCCTATGACGTCGACCCTTCGTTTTGTGAATGCGGCACATTAGTTTGATTTGTGGATGTTGAACCACTGTGGCATCCCTGAAATAAATCTTACGGGTTCGTACCTCTTCCTGTATTGTAGAATTCGGTTTGCTGATATTTGGGTGAGGATTTTTATGTTTACGTTCATCACAGATAATAGTCTGTCACTTTCTTGGGGCACCTTGGGAGGTTTCGATAAGGGCCATGCTGGCCTCATAAAATGAGGTGGGGAGCCTTCCTTCCTCTTGTTTTTCTGGCAGAGTTTGAGAAGGATTGGTATTCATTTTTTTCTGTGTATGATTCATAGAATTCACTGGTGAAACCATGGGGTCCTGGACTTTTGTTTGTTGGAAGTTTTTGATTTCTTATTTAATCTCCCTACTGGTCATTGGTCTGTTCGGATTTCTGTTTCTTCAGGATTCAGTCTTGGCAGGTTGTATGTTTCAGGGAATGTCTCCTTTTCTTTTGGATTATCCAGCTTGTTGGGGTGTAATTGTTCATAGTACTTTCTTATGAGCCTTTGCATATTTATGGTATCAGGGAACATCTCTTTCATTTCTGATGATGAGTCCTCTTTTTTGTTAGCTTGAGTCTGGCTGAGACTCTGTCAGCTTTGTTCTTTTCAAAGAACCAGCTCTTTGTTGATCTGTTTTTTTTTAAATATCTTTCTGTTGTCTTTTTAGTCTGTATTTCATTTATTTCAGTTCTGATGTGTTCCTTTCTTCTACCAACTTTGGACTTTATTTGTTCTTTTTCTGTTTCCCTGAGGTATCAAGTTAGGTTGCTTATTTGAGATGTTTCTTGTTTCTTGAGTTAGGCCTGTATCAGTATACACTTCCTTCTTAGAACCACTTTTTTTTTTAAAGTTAGCTCTAAGGGGTGCCTGTGTGGCTCAGTCTGTTAGTTGTTGGCCTTTGGCTCAAGTCATGAATTTAGGGTCCTGGAATGGAGCCCTGCATCAGCTCCCTGGTCAGCACGGGGAGCCATTCTCTCCCTCTTCTACTGCCTGCTGCTCCTTCTACTCTGCTCAGTCTGTCTGCCTCTGTCTCTCTCTCTCCCGCTCTGTGTCAAATAAATAAATGACATCTTTAAAAAAATAAAGTGAGCTCTATGCCCAGCGTGAGGTTGAAACTCCAAACCATAAGATCAGGCGTCACAGAGCTCCACCGACTGATCGACTCGACTAATCGACTAATCGGGTGCCCCATTTTAGAACCTGTTTTACTGCATTCAGTAAATTTTGTTTCATTGTATGATTTTTTCATTTGCCTCAAAGTATTTCTGTGTTCCTATTTTGGTTTGCCCATGAACCCAGTTGGTTGTTCAGTAGCATGTTGTTTAGTCTCTGTGTTTATGAATTTCCAGTTTTCTTCTTGTAATTGATTTCTAGTTCTATATCACTGTGGTTGGAAAAGATGGTTGATTTGATTTCAGTCATCATTTGGGAAAATTCTAGGCTTCTGGAGTTTATTGACTCGTCTTGTGGCCTCATATATGACCTATGGTGGAGAATGTTCTAGGTGTACTTGAGAGGAAAGTATTCCATGTGTTGCTTTTGGATGGAGGGTTCTGTGTGTATCTGTCAAGTCCATCTAAGTAACGGGTTGTCTGAGGCCGATGTTTCCGTTGTGATCTTCTGTCTGGATGGTGTATCATTGAGATAAGTGTGTGGTATTAAAGTTCCCTATGGTATTTGTGCTGATTGCTTCTCTTAGGTTTGTTCATATATGCTCTACATATTTAGTTGCTCCACCGTTGGGTGGGTAAGTATTTATAAATGTTGCATCGTCTTACTGCACTGATTCCATTAGCAATTTGTAGTGCCCTTCATTGGCTCTTGTTACAGTGTTTGGATTTTTTCTTTTTCTCCTCCATTGGACTGAAAATCAGAAGATCATCTCTTAGCTCTGCAGCCATGAACAAAGCACACCCCTGCTCTAAGTCCGGTTTTCTTTTTTTTCCTCTGTAAATAAACACAACAAATTCTTCTCCCAGGACCATATCCTGACTCCAATAAGACAAAGTGTATAAAAGCGCTTTGTAAACGAGGAGATACTGCCCAGTTATGAAAACGATTATGCAACCACCAAATGTTCAGGATGAGATTTTTTAAGACATACTTATTTATTGTAGAGACAGAAAGAGAGTGCATGCACAAGCATATGCTAGAGAGGGGAGGGTCAGAGGGAGAGAGGGAATCCTCCAGCAGCGTCCCCGCTGAGTGTGGACCCTGGTGCGGGGCTCTCTCCCAGGAGCTTGGGATCTTGATTTGAGACAAAATCAAGAGTCAGCTGCTTAACTGACTGTGCCACCCAGGTACCCCAAGAATCAGATTTTTTAAAGCATTTTTTGAGGGCTTACTCTCATAGGTACTATTCTAAGTGACCTCTATTTCATTCAATTCTAAAAACTATTCTTAAATTAAAAATAGAAGCTGTTCTAAAAGCAAATATTCATAATATCCTCAGAGGTGGGCAAACAGGCGGAAAAGGGGTTAAGTAGGGGCACTGGGGTGGTTCAGTCGTTGAAGCTTCTGCCTTCGGCTCAGGACATAATCCCAGGTTCCTGGGATCGAACCCTAGGTCAGGCTCCCTGCTCATTGCAGAGTCGTCTTCTCCCTCTCCCTCTGTCCCTCCCCCTGCTTGTGTCCCCCCCTTCTCTGTCTCTCAAATAAAAAATTAAAAAGGTAAGTTACTTGCTCAGTGACATGATAAATATTAGAACTAGATAGAGTCCTGAGTGTGTCACCCTGAAGAATGTGTTTTTTCATTTTTACATTTACCAAAAAATACCTAGCTCTCAAAATACTATAGATTCAATTAGTTTCCTCTTTCTCCATACATTGAGTATCGGAAGATGCTACAATTCCAGGACCCTGGCTGGCTGGGTCGGTGGAGTGTCTGACTCTTAATCTCCGGGTTACGAGTTTAAGCCATGTTGGTGGTACAGATTACTTAATTGAAAAAAAAAAAAAAAGATGCGATAGTTGGGCTTGTTTTCTTTTTTCCTTTTGACCCCTTCACCCATTTCTCCCACCTCCAACCCCAAACTTCTGCCATCCCCCATCTGTTCTGTCTGTAAGCTCATATTTTTGTTTTTGTTTTGTTGAAGGTTCTACATGTGATTTCTAGTATTTGTCTTTCTGTCTGGCCCGTTTTACTTAGCATAATGCCTTCATGGACCACCGTGTTGTAAATCGAAAGATTTCATCCTTTATTATGGCTGAGTAGGATTCCACTGTGTTTATCGACCACAATTTCCTTATTCATTCATCCACTGATGGCATTTAGGTCGTTTCTTTATTTTCACTGTTGTAAATAATCCTGCAGTGTGCTCAGGGCTGAATATACCTTTGTGAGTTAGTGTTTTCATTTCCTTCAGATAAATACTCAGAAGGGGAATTGCTGGCTCCTTTGGGTGTTCCATTTCTCATTTTTTTGAGGAACTTTTGTATTGTTTTCCATAGTGGCCGCACCCATTTGTACTTCTAGTAATGGTGCGCTAGAGTTTTCCTCTACTCTACATCTTCACCAAAACTTGCTATTTCTTGTGTGTTTTTGATAATGGCCCTTCTGACAGGTGTGAAGTGGTGCCTCATTCTGGTTTGATTTGAATTTCCCTGATGATTAGTGACGTTGAGCATCTTTTCATGTACGTGTAGACCATCTGTATGTCTTCTTTAGGAAAATGTCTATTTGGATCTGCTCCTGTTACATTAAATTACTTGTGGAGTTTTTGTTGGTTTTGGTGCTTTTGTGTGTTTTGTTTTGTTTTTGTTTTGCTGTTGAGTTGCATGAATTCTTTATATTTTGAATATTAACCCCTTACTGGATGTATAATTTACAAATGTTTTACCTTAGGTTACCATTTTATTTTGTTGATGGCTTCCTTTGTTTGGACATTTTATAGTTTGATGTTGGCACATATTTTGCTTCTTTGTTTGTTTTTACTTTGGTATAAGCTTAAAAGCACCACTACCAAGACCTATGTCAAGGACTTTTCCAAACCCTGCGTTTTCTGCCATAAGTTTTATAGTTCCAGGACTTGAATATATTCAAGTATTTGACCCATTTTGAGTTAGTTTTTGTGTATGGTGTAAGAGAATGGTGCAGTTTTGTTCTTCTGCATGTGGCTCTCCGGTGTTCCCAGCACCATTGATGAAAGAGACTATTTTCTCCCCCTCGTTTATTCTTGGCTCCTTTGTCATAAGGTCCCGGACCATAGATGTATGTGTTTACTTCTGGGCTCTCTCCTGTCTTCTGGTGATGTGTGTGTCTGTTTTTATGGCAATGCTAGATTGTTTTGATTACTCAAGCTTTGTCATTAGTCTGAAATGAACAAGCGCAATGCCTTTAGTGTGGTTCTTCTTTCTCTAGATTGCTCTGGTATTGTGTCTTTTGTGACATCATACAAATTTTTAGATCCTTTGTTCTCTTTCTGTGAAAAGTGTCCTTAGAATTTTGATAGGAATTGCAATGTAGATGGTTTAGGGAAGTATAGACATTTTACCACTATAGATTCTTCTCACCCATGAATATGCCATATCTTTCGGTTTATGTGTGTTGCCTTCGGTTTCTTTCCTTACTCTCTTGTAGTTTTCATTATACAAGATTTTACCTCTTGTTGAAGTTTATTCCTGGGTATTTTTTTTAAAGGTTTTATTTATTTATTTGACAGAGAGAAAGATCACACGTAGGCAGAGAGGCAGGCGGGGGGGG
Organism: Martes martes; assembly: GCF_963455335.1. NCBI lineage: Eukaryota > Metazoa > Chordata > Mammalia > Carnivora > Mustelidae > Martes > Martes martes. The sequence continues at coordinate 87,825,856 of NC_137902.1, read as the reverse complement.
GGGGAAGCAGGCTCCCTGCTGAGCAGAGAGCCTGATGTGGGGCTCGATCCCAGGAGCCTGAGATCATGACCTGAGCCGAAAGCAGAGGCTTAACCCACTGAGCCACCCAGGCGCCCCTATTTTATTCTTTTTGATGCAATTTCAGGTGGGATGATCTTCCTAATTTATTTTCTGATGATTCGTTCTTAGCGTATAGAAACACAGCAGGTTTTGGGGTAGTGATATTGTATCCAGTCCCTTTACTGAATTTAGTCATAGTTTGAACAATTTTTCATTGGCTTCTTTGAGGTTTTCCTTATATTCTGTATCATCTGCAAACAGTGACCACTTTTCTTCTTTCTTTCCAGTTTTGGTGCTTTGTGGTTATCTTCTTGCATAATTGTTCTGCCTTGGATTTTCAATATTGTGTTCAGTAAAAGTGGCAAGGATAGATCGCCAGTGTTCCTAACGTCAGCGATCTTAGAGGAAATAGTAACAGCTAAAACTTTTCGGTATGGGATGTGACATAATCTGTGCGGTTGTCACATACGGCCTTTTTAAAAAAAGATTTTATTTATTTATTTGAAAGAGAGAGAGATCACAAGTAGGCAGAGAGGCTGAGAGAGGGGGAAGCAGGCTCCCTGCTGAGCAGAGAGCTTGATGCCGGGCTTGATCCCAGGACCCTGGGATCATGACCTGAGCCGAAGGCAGAGGCTTTAACCCACTGAGCCACCCAGGTGGACCATATATGGCCTTTTTGGTGTTGAGGTATGTTCCTGGTCTATGGACTCTGTTGAGAGTTTTGATTGCAAACGGATATTAAAGTTTGTCAAATGCTTCCCTGCATCTCAAGATGATCACATCATTTTTATTCTTTATTTTGTTAATGTGCTGTATCACTTTGATCGATGTGCACCTGTAAACCATCATTGCATTCCTGCAAGATCCCACTTGATCATAGTATATGATCCTCTCAGCATATTGGTGAACTTGGGTTTCTGGTATTTTGTTGAACATTTGTGCGTCTATGGTCATCAGGGATATTGGACTGTAAGATTCTTTTCTTGGGGTGTCCTCGTTTATTTTTGTATCAGGGTAATATTGGCCTCAGCAAGTGCGTTTAGAAGCTTTCTCTCCTGTTTTTTGGAAAAGTGGGCAAAGGACTGGTATGAATCCTTCCCTGAATGGTAGAATTTACCATGAAAGGCATCTGGTTCTGGAACTTGGATTTTTGGGAGGTTTTAAATTGCTGATATGATGAGCACTGGTGTTTTATGTAAGTATTGAATCACTAAAGATGAAACTGTTTCCATATCTTGGTGGTGGGATGGATGAAGGGGAACGAGAGTCATGGGGGCCCAGCACTCAGAGGCTCCATCCGCCACTGTGGCTGTGCCATTCCTCTCAGATGCTGGCAGAGGACGAAGGACGTGGTGGAAACACGGCAGAGTGGTGGTGTCGGGAATGTGGGGTCCGAGTGGGGTGATGAGACTGATGCGTGGCCCTCCTGTCCCACCCACAGGGTATCAGATGGCCTACTGCCTGGCCAACAGCAACTCCAGCACATTAACCACAGTGGAGATGGGTGCCATGGTGAGGCGATTCACGGCCACCGAGCTGGCCCCAGAGTCAGCATACATCTTTAGGCTGATGATCAAGATGAGGCAGGGCTGGGGGAGCCCCTAGAGGCCACCATCATCACCACTGAGAAGCGAGGTAAGGCCAGAGGCCCAGGTCCACTGTCCTGGTGACATGGGGAGGATAGCTGGGCCCTGTTGGGAGCCATAGACTTGCTGGGTCCACGGCTTCCTGGGGCAGGGCTTGCAGGGTAGTGTGTCTACACAGCCTGATATTTACCAGACAGGCAGGAATGTCTCTGGAGAGGAGGTTGTGTAACTGGGATCAGGGTGGCTCTGAGTCTCTGTGTTGGAGGGACGCTCCCTGAAGCCAGGTGCTTTTTCTCTGATGTTCAAGACCACATGACCAGCTGAGCCAGGTGTTCCAAAACACGTTTCCTACCAAGCAATCCTAGGGAGATGTGTCTTCATGGATGCCCCTTCTGTTCCAAGCACTGGTGTGAAGTGCTTATTGTTCATTGTCTTGGTTTATCCTCACCAAATGCTAGGGGACAGAGTGCTGTGAGGCCCAGTTCTACAAAAGACATGGGGCACAGACAAATTCTGTCATTTGCCAGGGACACAGCTGTTGACGCAGTGATGTGGACACCCTTCACAGACACTGGGTTCCCTGTTCCCACAGCAATCTGCTGTGGGTTCCCAACTCAGTGAGCCCCTGATATGCCGTCCAGCCTCATCCTGGGATCTGCCTCAGGGGGTTCCCTTCCCAGGGCCACCTCAACTACTATAGGCCCTTTTTATGCCACCTGACCTTGGAGGGACCACAGGGGTTCCAGCTTAGGTCTGAGTCAGGGCAGAGCAGGGGCAATCTGGAATGCAGAGAAGCCACTGAACCCCCACTCTGAGGCTGCCAGGAGCCTGTGTGGCTTTCAGGGCCGCGTGGTGCCTGTCAGTTTCTGTGCTACAACCAGCCCACATGCATAGTTCCCTTCGAGTTCTGGCTTCAGAATGTGTGGCTCAGGGACTGCATCCCAGTTCTCTCCACATCCAGGGAGCAGGCTGTGCTTTGGCCCTGCTGAGGTCACAGGGTAGCACACGGTTAGTAGCTTGACTCGGCCTATCCCAGGAGTGGTGTTGAGGGGAACATAGGGCTCATTTACCTCCTGTGCTCTTGAACGGAGAGCCCCATCCATGCCCCAGAGCTATCTCCCTGGACTTTGGAGCAAAATCAAAACAACAAAATGAAAGGATCCAGGATACATTTGGGCTCATTTCCCTGCAGAGGTGCTCTTGGTCTGTGGCTCATCAATGTCAGAGCAGGGCTTTTACTGGAGCACAGGTAGGCTGACAACCAGGCCTACTGCAGAGTATCTGGAAATGTTGCCGCCCTGGGAGAAACCCATTTGCTCACTACTCAAGTGTGATTTGTGCTGTTGTGCTGACTCCTCCTCTGACCCACCTGCGTACCATGAGAGGCTGAGTGAAATACAGTGCCTGGAGTGTAGATTGTGTTGGCTTCTCTATACATCTGTCCCTAGGGGTTATTCGGCTGGTGGGGTGGGGGCTAAGGGGCAGGTTATTTGGGGCCGATGTGCTTTGCTTCTGAGGAGCCCCCTGAGGTTGAGCAGGAAGGCGGGGGCTGCAGTCCGAACTGGCACCTGGGCCCACGTTGGTCACCACGGTGGTTGGGTTGAGGGGAGCGCAGGGCAGGCCAGCTGGAATCTACGGCTCCTCAACTGCCTGTTGACAGCCTGCAACCCAGGGCTCGGGGCACCGGAGCAGAGCCAGAGTCGCAGGGCCCAGCAGATGCTCATAGGGAAGGACTGGAGCCAGGGAGGGAGGCAGGCAGGCTCAGGCAGCCGCATCAGCCAGCCAGGTCGCCGGGGGGCTGAAGCCCGGCTCTGCTCTGTGCTGCACTGGAGGGTTGGCATGTCTCAGGGCAAAAAGCACACAGCGGGAAGTCTGCCATCACCACAACCCTGAAGTAGACGGTGTGGTGTGGCGCGCACTCAGGCACCTGGGTGCGGTGGGGGTGTCTCCTCATCCAGTCTCCTTTTGAATGCCTAGGTCAGCACCTGGGCGTTGGACGGAGGGCAGCTAGCTAGGGGGCGGGAGTTCTTTCTGAGGAGGCTGGCAGGTGGAATGCTGCCCCGTGGCTGGGGTGGGCAGTGGGGGTAGAGACCAAAATAGTCTGCTAAGCGCTAAGGCTTAGGATCTGTGCAAGGGGATTCTTGGAAGCGCCACAGAAGAAGAGCCCCATCTGCACGTCTCTGCAGCTCTGTTCCCCCTGCACAAACCTTGGATGGGTGCCAGGAGGGAGAAAGGGTGGGAAGGAGTATATTTGCTCCTTCCTCCCCTATGTGGGTTAGCTTCTTCCAAAGAGATCCATCGAGGATATGGAACACAGAGGCCGAGCGGCCTGGTGGACACCAGGAGAGGGTGTGCTGTGCAACCGGGGTAGGAAGGGCTAGACCTGCCTGACCATGGTGGATGCAAAGGGGGCACTGAACAGGTTTGTGGGCCTGGGGCAAGGCGGTGAGCTGCAGGGCTTCACCATCATCCAGGAAGCCTCCATAAACACCGTTGCAAATCCTTTACAACCCCTCTGGTTTTTGCCTTGGGAGAAAATTCTAGAAGCAGAACCCTTAGCTCAGAAGACATGAGCGTGTTTGGCTTGGAGATATGGAAACTCATGGACACGCCATGCCCTGGCGACCAGGATGCAGGTCTTGTGGCCTCTCTGCTTCCATGGTGATGTCTTGCCTTCTGTGTTTGGTGAAAATACATCTCATTAAGCGTGTGTCCGCAGGTCCTTCCTCCCTACTTTGCCATTAAATGCCTGTGACTGTACCCGGTGATGTATCTTGTGGGGTCTTAGTGTCTGATTGTGAAAATTCTCAAACTCACCTGGGTACGGATTTGCAGAACTCATGGAAAAGCTGCATTCAAGCCAAACAAGAATTAATAAGCGGGGACTGAGTGAGCTGAGGATCGTGAGTCTACCTTTGTGACTCTTGTTTGAAACCTTGCTGGTTCTTTAATGTTTCTTCTTCCAGATCGAGGGAAACTGTATCTGAAAATATCCATGATCTACAGAAATGTGATGAAACATTTCTGTGTGAACAAATGGGAGCATTTAACTTCTCTCCCTCCCTGAACCCTCCATCATTCAGGAACTCTCAGGGAGAATTCTTTCTTCCAAGGTACTTAGGATTATTGGCGTAAGTTCAGCACAAGCGCCTTTTTCTTGTAACAGGACACCGCTGGAAACGTTGGTTATTTTACCAAGAGATTGAGTGAAATGTCCAATTTGAGAGTAACGTGTATAGACTCGGATAACGACCAGACAGTTTTCAGGAATTAAGGGTGACTTTGTGGAGCCCCTTGGCAATAGCGGCTTCCCACCTCGATGACGCAGTGCCGAGGAGCCTTGCCAGATGAGTAGGGAATGTTACTTGTTGGAAGGTATGGGAACCTCAGGATATTTGGGGGACCTTGAGAAGAGGAATCCACCCAAATCGACAGGTATCGCAGTCAAGTCTGATGGGAGTATTGCGCTTGGCTTTGGCCTGGACGCACTACTGAAAGTTCACTCTAGAGATTCCTCATGAAAAGTTTCAGCACAGCAGGGTTTCAAAATCTGTATGGAATGGTCCGTCACTATGCCTGCCAGGCTTAGTTAGAATAGATGCTAAGAAACCAAGTGTGCTTGTGGCTGCCTTCTTGCATCTAAGAAACCATCCCAAATCCATTGAACTGAAATCCATCACCCATGTGGACTGGCATCTGCTGCCACCACCGCCAGGTGTTTCTGTGCCTCCAATGGGTCCCGTGAAGCTCTGAATCTATTTAGTTCACAATCCGGTTTGGGGACCTCACTTTGGAGGCTGGCAGTGTTTTCTGATTGGGAAAATCCTATCATAACTATACCCCAAATCGTCCCAGAATCCTCTAGAAGCTGGTTGTTGGAGGGCTTGCCCTTTGGGTCAGTAGCATAATCTCTGGTCAGGAGTGAAACAACTTCAATCTCCAAGGTATAGGTTATATTCATATTGGGTGGTGATTAGTTGTTGCTTTTTTTATTTCTTCTTTTGAGTTCCAGGGTCCATGAGAGGCATGTCTTAGAAAGGAAAGACCGGAGGCTCCTTTCAGCCAAATAGAGTTGTGAAAAAAGAAAGGAAGCAAGACTAACAGAGTCACTCACGTAGAGTAGAAAAGACATTGAGGAGGTAGAGTAGATGCATATCTCCTATGGGAGTTGTGTGTCATTGAAGTGACGGAGTAGGTGAATGAGAACCATGTCAAAGGTGAAAGACGATTCCAGGAGAAGTAAGCATCTCTAGGACGGTCATGCAAAATGCAGTTGAAATAGGGTTTATGCAGATTTTCTGTTTTGGTTCTGGGAGCAGCAGGAACTTTATTTAGACTCCTATCACTAGTTGCACATGGTGATGGACCTCTGGGCCATCTCCTGGCCCATATCCTCCTGCTTGGGTCTGGCAAAGATATCAAGGAACTCCCGGTAGCAAATTGACCATGTGTGTATGATTTGAAGGTCTGCCAGCAGCAATGCTGTCTTTCACAGATCGCGGGGCCCTGTGGTTTGGGCATCTTTGAGCTTGTGCTCTCTGCTGGAAGGGAGGGGCACGCTTTCAGTTTTGGGTGACATTGTGTCTTCCCGAGTGCGGGTCCTGAGACCTCAACTAAATGCTCTCCTTGTTTTTACAGGTGGTGCCTCAGGGCTCAGAGGACATGGCCTCATGGGCAGCATCCAAAAGGTCTGGCCTCTGTCTCTTCAGTGCAGATTCAAGTGCAACATGTACAGGAGTGTGACCCCTGCCGTCTCCCTGGTGGATGTACATCACAGTAGTAAGTTGTCTTGGTTTGGAACCTTCCGCCTGAGTTGAGGTTCAGGCCTTGACTTGGGTGTCTTTTTTGCTGGCTTCTGTCTTTCTTCCAGAGGGAAAGATGCCCTCTTATTGTTGATTAAATTGGAGATGTACCCTTAACCAGAATGTCTAGAGTTTGCTGCTTGGGGAAAATTACTTGGTGGCACATATGGAGAAGGTTCTGCAGGTCCCTGCCCCATACAAAACATCTTAACTCCAGGTTGCGTCTGTTAGCAGAATCCTGAGTTACTGCAGGGTTATCTTATAAATAGAAATTCTCTCCAAAATAGTGTTTTCTGCCAACGCATTCTTTTTAGGGCCAGTAAACTAAAGAATATTGGGCATCTTTACAAATGGATCTCTGAGTGGACGTGCTTTTTTTTTTTTTTTTTTGTAAGAGGGGGAGGTGGGAGAGAGAGAGGTAGACACTGGGCAGGCTCTACATGTTTTGCAGAGCATGACACAGGGCTCGATCTCACAACACTGAGATCATCACCTCAGCCAAAATCAAGAGAGTCAGTAAGAAGGTCACTCACATAGAGTAGAGAAGACATGAGGAGGTAGAGTGTATGCCCATTTCCTGTAGGAATTCCATATCACTGATGAATCAGGGTAGATGAGTGAGAACATGTTTCTAATATGAAGATTCTAGGAGAAGTAAGCATCGCTAAGATGGTCATGTGAAATGCAGTTGTAATAGGGTTTCTGCAAGTCTTCTCTTTGGTTTTGGGAGCAGCGGGAAGTTTATTTAGTCTCTTGTCACTAGTTGCCAGTGGTGGTTGACGTCTGGGTCACGTTTTGTCCTACACGCTCCTCCTTTCGTCTGGCATAGACATCATGGAACTCCTGGTAGCCAGATTTGGAAGTGGAGGGACTGAGGGAGAGAGAGACCCTTAAGCAGGCTCCACATGCTGTGCAGAGCATGACACATGTCACGGGCTCGATCTGACAACCCTGAGATCAGGACCTGAGCCAAAATCAAGAGTTGGTCCCTTAACTAAAAGAACCCTACAGGCATTCCTGGATGTGCTTTGTGTTTATGGAAGGCAGTGTACATACCCCGTCCTGTTCTATAATCTTCTAAATTAAGGACTATTTCCATATCGGCAGTGGTCTTACACCTTCTCAGGCTAAGAGATAAGTAACTATGTTTGGTGGTAGAGAAAAGCAGTTGGCTACCATATTCTCTCAGAGGGGGAGGTAGCACTCACTGCCTGACTCTGAACAGTACAGTTTTATTCCTGTCCTGATACACACAGTTCTTCCAAAACAGCACCTCTGTAAAAGATAAAATTAATTTGCAAGCCCCTGGGTGACACAGTTGGTTAAGCATCTGCCTTTGACTAAGGTCAGGATCCCTGGATCCTGGGGGATCAGGCCCTGCATTGGGTACGCTTCTCAGTGGGAGGCCTGCTTCCTCTCCCTCTTCCCCCCAGCTGACTCCCAACTATTCTTGATCCCTCTCTAGCTCTCTTGATCTCAAATAAGTAAAGGAATACAAGTATTTCTAAGTAAGAAATTAATTTGTAAGTCGTTTCTAATTTATGAGGATAATATTAGTAGAATTAAGGACACATGAGAGGTAGATCCCAAACCATGTGTTTGATGAATCTTGTGGCCATTCATCCTTGCGATCTACATACATCGATAGGTCAGTGTTTTTGTGAACGGACGTCGAGCACCTCGTGCTCTGAGATTCTGAGTTCACCCTCCAGTTGATGTTCTCATGGATCCCAGGCAGTGTTTCTTCCTGGGATCCCACTTCCTACCAAGAGACAGTACCCGTGTCAGTTGTGAGAGCTCGTAAAGGAAAAGTCCCCCGTTCTTACTCGGCACAGTGTGCACGGTTGTGAGACCCCCCCCCCCACGCCTGTTCGGGGATCCTGGCCTTTGTGCAAGTACTGATGGATCGGAGCAGATGTGCTTGATTTCTAGCGATTGGTTACTGGAATAGCGCATTGTGCATCCCTCAGCACGGGACCCAGTTGTATGTGTTTGCAGCGTCTGAGTTTGTATCTCAGTGTCACCCTAAGAAATTCCTTGGGAGGTCTTTGCCCAGTGATTTTCGGATGGGAGTGTCCGGGGAAGGGTTTCCCCGCGTTGCGCTGGGATCAGGGATTCCTCGGCGTGAGGGTGTCGTTGCTGGCTAAGGAAGAAGGGATACCTGAGCCCATTCCTTTCCTCATCACACCGGGAGGATTTTCTTGCGTGGGAATCCTCCCAGGGCCTTCCCGTGTTGGCTCCGTGAGGAATGGGATTCCCACATGGATCTCACCGGCATTCAGCCGCAGCGATGACGCAGGGGGTCCCGGGAGGTGCCTGCGCCTTCGCTCCCGTGGGAGGGATGACGCGCACTCTGAGATGGTAGCGGGAGCTCAGGCCCGAGCCCCAGTTGAAGCTTCTCCCACCAGGCTACAGCGCTCGTGGTTCTCCCCGTGTGAGTTCTGTGGTGTTGGGAAGGGGCCCGCTTCTGGCAGAAGGCTCTGCCTCCGTGACGGGAGACATGGTGTCTCCCCTGTGTGGTTTCTGTGGTGGTGAGAAAGGTGGGCGCTCTGGGTCCACGCGGGAGCCCAGTGATGACAGACCCAGGTTCCTCTGCTCTGACTTGTCAGGTGTCTCCAAATGTGAGAGCTGTATCGAACGTCTCTCCCACGTTGACCGCATCGGTCGGGGTTCCCGCCGGTGTGGATCCTCGGATGCTGGCTCAGGGTGTGTCTGGACTAAATGCTTTCCCCCGAAGGTGGCATTCAACCAGTTTCTGTCTGCGGGAACGTGCCCATGGCCTCGAAGGGATGCGTGTTGCTGCGAGCTCTCGTGCAGCAGTCCCACCACATGGCTTCTACCCCGTGGGAGGTGCTGGGCGTGAATGTGAGCAGAGCTCTCCGAAGGAAGGGTCTCCCACCTTCGTTCCCTCCCTAAAGGGCCTCTCCGGTGGTCTTGCTGTGTACCGAGGTGAGCACTGCCCTGCAATTGTTTGCCCCATGCGTGTCATGTCTCCTTTCCTCGGAAGGGTGAGTTCTCTCGTGTCTCGCGAGGGGAGAGCCCCGAGTCAAGGCTCTCCCACCCTGGGGAGAGGGGTGTGGTGCGATCCAGGATGAACGAGCCCTGATGTCCTTGGCACCGGGGACACATGGCCGAAGGCTCTTCCACATTGTCAGTAAATACAAGGCGTGTCTTCCCGGGACACAACACACATGGAGCGAGGTGAGGGATGTGAGACATCTCCCTCCTGGGCCCCAGCATTGGCCGGGTTCCTGGGCAGTGTGAACCCTCTGCTAATGGCCAGAACAGGAGGGGCTGTGGAAGGCTTGCTCCCTCATGTCCCTCCCTTCCCGCCTCAACGTACGCATTGCAGCCCCTCCCTTCAGGAACGGTCTCTGCGTCTACCTCTGCAAGCCGCTTGTAGTCGGGTGCCGTGTGCCTTTCCCGAATTCAGATAGACCTTTCTACACGGTAGCCTCACTCCCACGTCAACTGCTGCTTCAATTTTAGATGTTTCCGTTTCAAAGACTATATACCTGTGAGTCATGTTGAAGGCAGTGACTTTTCCAGACACTCGGGTGGTGGCTCGCCTTGAGGCCCATTTCAGCCGAGAAATGAAACTCTTCCGATTTCTGGTGGGACAGCCCGTATGCTCGGGGTCTTGGAAGACAGGAGAGTGTGGGGAATGCTTAGCGTAGCCCATGTCCAGCTGTGGTGTGGAAGGCCAGGGTTCATGACCCTGAAGCCTCCCGTTGACTTGCAGAGAAGCAGACCTTTGAGATGCCCCCGTGCGGGTATCCCTTCATCCTTTCTGATAGGGAAAGTATCGCCGTGAGCTCCTGGGTCTTCTACAGACAGAATGAGTCACGGAACACTAGGTGAAGAAGTCCTGAAGGGCTGTATGGGGGCTACCAAAACAGAACGAAAGAAGGAAAGAGGGGGAGGGAGGAAGGAATACAAAGAACAAAAAGGTACTGCAGGGGAGGAAGGGAGGGAGGGCGGGCGGGCGGCCTTGAAAAAGGGAGAAGAGAACCTGGTAGAGAGGCATTAGGGGAAAGAAGAATTTTGAAAGTTGTGAGACAAACATCTGAGAGTAAAGGTTTGAGCTTGATGACAAAGGGAAGGAATGGAGTCCTCTACTCAGGAGCAGAAACCTGTTCTAGGGTCTTGGTGAGGAGACCCTATGGACCAGACAAAGATGCGAGAAAAAGAAGGTGAGGACGGGATGCTGGGGCGTTTCAGATGGGCAAACTCGACCACGTCGAGGACGGAAAGAGGTGCCGTGTGAGGGTTTCAGTGCAAGAATCACAGAAGTGTCCTGTCCTCGGAGGACACGGAACGTGCAGTGGGTTAGGTGGATGGAGTCGGAAGAGTTGACAGACATGGGCCCGTGTGGCAGGGTTGTTTCCACAGGAGCCCTACAAGAGACAGGACCGATGTAGGAAAGACGTCAGCGTTCAAGACCGATGGTCAGGAAAGAAGTCTGGAGACGGCTTTGCTGGCAGGAGGTGATTTTTATTAAAGCACAGGGACACGGCCCGTGGGTAGAAAGGGTTGCTTGCTGGGGTGGTGACGGGAGGCTGACTCTCTGGGATGGCACTGGGGGAGGTCAGGACAAAGGGAGGTTTTACAAGAACGTTGCAGGAGGACAGAGGACACTCAGGATACCGGAGGCTTTGCTCTTGTCAAGGGAAGGTGGTTTTTCCTCCTAGGAAGGCATTAATTGAGAGATGGTGGGGGGCTTCCTGGAGGAATGTTGCCTTCCTCCTCTCACAGGTCCTTCTCAAGGGACTGCAGGTTGGAAAAGAAACTCTTGTCTTACGGACATTTCCTTCGGCCTCAGCCTCCCTCAGTGTCGTGGAGGGGAGGGAGATGTCAGGGCTTCAGGAAACGGAGATCCGGGTCTCTGGAAGGTCGCTAGCCTCTGGTTAAGCAAGCCTCTTCGTGCAGAATCACGGGGACGTTGACAAAGCGAGGGAGACTCCGGTCTTGCTGGGTTTGGATCTCCATCGGTGGAGAATCTGTTTTGTTTGTCCCTTTCCGTAGCTATTGGGCCGTCAGAGTGCCTTGAGGAATGTCCTCTGTTATCACAGTTTGGGGGGCGGTGTGGCGTGCCACCTCCTGCTTGGTGCTCAGCTAGCCTTCTCCTCCCTCCTCGTGTGCCCCTGACCAGTGTAGAGCCTTGCGTGGTTAAGGTCGTTGAAGGAGGATGGTCTCATCTTCTGTAACTTCTTCCTGCTGAATAGGGGCGTAGAGCTGTCCCTACCCATGGGTCATTCCTGGTCAGCTGGGGGAGGCCTCTGTTGTCAGAGCTGTAAAAGGAAGAGGCCGTGGAGTGCAGGGGAGAAGTTGTGACTGGATCTTCCTGAGCGGAAAGGACCATCTGTCCTCTGAACGTTCCTGCAGTGAAGGGTTCCTGGCACCACCTGCAGAGACGGGGCGGGGGGTGGGAAACAACACAACAGGGTTAGAAGAAGAGAGACCCGTGAAGGGTCCTTTGATAGTGGGTGAGAACCCTCCCCCAGGCCAAGAGTTGAGCCAGTCCTTAAAGAGAGGGATCCTTGGAAGTGCGGATTGGAGCAGTGGTGTCTGTGTGTGTGTGTGTTAGGAACCCAGAAGTCTCTTTGTGATCGTGAGGAATGTACGCCCAGCATTGTGTGTTTCGACGGGCCCAGGCTCCACCTTGTGCAGCAGTGACAACATCCGAAGCCTTTGTGTTTTGTAGCACAGCTCTGTGCGTTGGGATCATTCCCGTATCTCATTGAGAAATCCTGTTTGGGGTGACACGTAGGGCCTTGACTGTGGACTGGGTAAGGTGTTCCCCATGCCCCACGACGTCCTCCATTCCCAAAGAGGGGCAAAGATGGATGCTCGGTGGCCACGTCAGTGGAACGGAGCCCACGTGCACCGTTGTTTGAAAGGGGGAAGGTCGGCTGGGTCGGGGATGGTTCTCATAAGGCGCCCGGGCCTTTGGCCCACCCCAAGTGTCTGGTGGCCTCCGGAGCTTGGGGAAGCCATGGGCCCAGGTTCGAGCTTCATGGCCATTGGGTCCCAGCTAGGGGCCCTTATCTAATCCCGAGTCTCCTTGAACCACAGTCAGGCTTTCAAGGGCTCCTCCCTCGGGCTGGGAGGGCCGTTTCAGGCCCATATTGGGTTGGCGGGTTATGGCTTGGGAAGAGCCTTTTCTGTCAATTGCTTCACGGGCGAAGAGGACGAGGAAGGCCTGTCGGAGCCCGGATAAATACTTGGGTGATTTTTTTGCCAATTAGAACCGACGGGTGGGCCCTAGGATCTCTGCTGTGGGGGCAGCCATGTTTGCTGACAGGCTTTGGCCTCAGCGGTCTGAGTTCGACTGATGACAGCGTCCCTGGTTCTTCTTACCCCCTTTCCATGAAACTGTTGCCGTTGCTAAAGCACCTGTCCTCTGCACTTTGGGAGGGGCATCTTCAGTCGGGTGGACCTAAGACCCTTTCCGGAGTTAGGAGCCATGGGCGTGGAGGGGTCGGGTGCAGGCCTGAGGGTCGCTGGGTTTCAAGTTGGGCTGCGTTCGGGGGTTAGTTCGGGCGTATCTGGGAGCGTAAGGTGGTACTTGATAAATCGGCCTCCCGTCATGGTTCGGCGGCCTTTGTTCTCTGTGACGCTCTGGAGCTGATGCCAAGTCCTTAGAGTCAGGGGCCATCCCCGTAGCAACTGGGAGGTTCCTTTGCCCAGGAGGGCCGTTGGATGCTTAGCCGAAACCTTTGTTTGCCATCGTACCTGAATAGGGGGGGCTTCTTGCATCAGTAGGACTGGGAGGGAAGAAACCATTCCAGGAAGCCCTTTGGATTGGAGGTCGCGCCGGCAGATCCTCGTTAGGAGGAGTCGCTGGTAAGTGGGAGCAAACTTGTCCGGGAGATCAGGGCACCCCAAGTGCACCCTCCACTCCAGTTAGAGAGCGGGGTCCTTGATTGGCTCTGTAAGTCCCCAGAGAACCCTGTGGAGTGGTGTATGTTCTCTGGCTTTGAGGGAAAGAGTTTCTCACCCCAGCCCCATCCAGTTGGTCTCGGTGCTCGTTGAGTTCTACAGTCGTGGGGGAATCAATGGCATGTTCCAGTTGCGGAAGGAACCCTGAGCCCGTGGGGTCTCGGTATTATGCGCACAGAATAAGAAGCAAGGGGACTGCCTGTCCACGAGCTAATGTGGAAATGTTTCTGAAGGTGAGCTCAGGTCGTCTGGCTTAGTTGAGCAACACCTACGGAAAGGCCACCAGAGTGAGACGCGAGCGTCCACAAAGGCGGGTTCGTGAAACGTACTTTTCCTCTTCCAGAGAACACTCCCCTCCAGAGATAGCCAACTCAGGGCTCATGTCCTTGGCGAGCAAGCCCCGCTTTAACCCACGTGGCCCAGTTCCCGACTTGAGCTCAGCAAGCCTAGTGATCGATCCCGAGTGACGGCTTAGAATCTGCATCCCTGGGACTTTTCCGAGGAATCTGTAACCGTCGTCTCTCTAGGCCAGAATCCAAGGGAAGGGCTTGCCATCAGACGTGCCTGCCATACCTGTGGATTTGGGCAGGTTCCTTTTCCTGAGGTGCCTGATAGATCCTGAGGTCCCTGCACCTGCCAGGAAGTGACACCCTATCTGCTCCTGGTGAGGCGGTGGGTCGTCTGGAGGCAAGGGGTCAGGCCAGCCTTCCCGAGGGGCTTGATGGCCGCCGGCGTTCCGAAAGGCAGCCTCAGGCCCTGAAAGGCCTTTGGTCCCGTCTGGGTCTCTGCCTAGCTGTCTCCATAGGACAGTCCCATCCAAGCCTTGGTCAGATCACCCATATTTCCAGGGATGCCCCGTTCCAAGCAGAAGAGAGTCTTATGGAACATCGGGAGATGGTGAGGGTTGCCATGGGAGATGAAGTGCTTCCCGAGACCTTTGGACTCGGAGGGCTCAGGTAGAGTGAAACGTGCCACGCTTTCACGTGCTGCCAAAGGAATGTTGGGTCCCATTCCTGTACGTCCTAGATGTGTAGCATTGCCGTCCTTGAGGCCCAAGTTTTCCGCGAGGTGCAGCGTGGTGCTTGGGGCCCCGGTTCCTCTGCCGTGGTGTCTGGGTGCTGCGGAGTTGGAGCTCAGGTGAGGGACAGCCTCTCCTCTTCTCCGCGGGGCAGCGGGGAAGCGACGGCTCGGGGTGGTGGGCCGGTGGGCGGTGGCTGGGGTGAAGGGGTGGGGAGGTGGGGAGGCCAACACTGATACAGAGGCGCGAGGTGGGACGCACCTGGGCCTCAAGGGGCCGAGGGAATGAGGCGGCACGAGGGAGGCATGGCGGGGGAGGCAAGGATTTGGCGGGGGCAGCCAGGCAGTAGCAGCAGGGGACGGGAGGCGGGAACAGCGGGGTGGGAGCCCTTGAAAACGGGGAGGGCAGCAGGGCAGCACTTGGGGGTGGGGAGTGAAGCTAGACAGTAGCTCGCAGGGAGGAGAGGGGACCGGGGAGGGGGATGGAGGCGAGGCCACGCCTGGCGTGGTGGGCTGGACAACAGGCATGTGAAGGGGGCGGGGCTGCGAAGCCGGCGCGACAGCAGCATCTGTACCTGGGACAGCAGAACATCGGCAGTGAGGCGGCGGTAAGGGTCACAGGGACAGAGAAGTGGCGGGGGGAAGGGTTTGCTGGGGCCACATGGAGGGCGGGGCGTGCAGCCGGGCCAGGAAGCAGGGGAGGGCGGGCAGCGGGGAGGCAGTGTCACTGGGTCGCAGTCGCAGAGGTGTTGGGGAGGTGCGGTGCGGTGGCAGTGGCGTTGGCGGGGCACAGTGGGTCGGCAGCAGAGTGGGGGGGCGAGGCAGGACAGTACTGGGGTGGGGGTTAATGGTGGGGGGTGGGCGGGACCAGCGGGGCGGCGGTCTCATGGTAGTGGGGCGGCGGTCTCATGGTAGTGGGGCACGGCAGGTGCAGCAGGGCCACCAAGGAAGGGGCGGTGGCCTTGGAGACCCTGGCAGCAGCAGCAGGCCGCCGGGTGGTGGGGCGGGGATGGGGGCGGGGGCAGGGCGGCAAGAAGGGGCAACGTGGGCAGTAGCTTGGGGACGGCTGCAGCGGCGCTGGGCAGATGTGCAGCGGGACAGCAGGTCCTGGGGTGCGGTAGATATGGGGGGTGGGGCGTGGCAGCGGGAATCAAGGGCAACTCAGTGGGGCAATGGGGCAGTCATGGCATGGGGTGGTAGGTGGGGCCGTGGGGCTGCCCAGGCGGGAGGTGGTGGCAACCAGGTGATGACCCTATGGTCGGGGGGCGGGACCGGTGGGGGAGGGAGCCGGGGTCCCCAGAGCCAGGTGAGGGGACAACCAGGCGGTAGTGGCACAGGAGCGGTGGCGGGTTGTGGTGGGGGAGCTGTGTGACAGCCAAGTGGGGCAGCCAGGCGGCGACTGGGCGGGGGGTGGAATCTAGACAGCAGCACCGGAGTGGGGGTGGGACCAGCCCGGAGGCGGCGGCGGGGCAGCGGCAGCAGCAGCAGCATTGGGGCTGGCGTGGTGGGCGGGCCCATCGTGCCTGTCAAGGGGGCGGGGCAGCAGCAGTGCGGAGGGCGCGGTGGGCGGGCCCACGGTGCACGTCAAGGGGGCGGGGCAGCAGCAGTGCGGAGGGCGCGGTGGGCGGGCCCACGGTGCACGTCATGGGGGCGGGGCAGCAGCAGTGCGGAGGGCGCGGTGGGCGGGCCCATGGTGCACGTCAAGGGGGCGGGGCAGCGGCAGTGCGGAGGGCGTGGTGGGCGGGCCCACGGTGCACGTAAGGGGGCGGGGCGGTGAAGCGCGGAAGAGGCCGGGGCATAGGGCTGCAGCGGAGCGACGGCAGCTGAGGTAAGGGGGCCGGTGTGAGGGGCGCAGCAGGGTGGCAGGGGTGCACGTGGCGGTAGCATGTGGTGGAAGCCCGGGGAGGGGGGCGGATATTCAGGGCGCTAGTAGTGAGGTAATACGCCTGGCAGCGGGGAGGCAACGGAGCAGGGGGGAGGGGGAAGCCGTCAGGCGGTAGTGGGGGGTTCGGGGGCGGGACGGGCCGGGCGTCCGCGAGGCGTCAACGTCACGGCGTGGTGGGCGGGGCTGCATGGGCCTGCGGAGTTGGCAGCCGTGAGACAACACTGAGGTGGGGGGACGGGATCACGGGGAGGGAGCAGGGGTCACCAGAGGCGGGGAAGGGGGCAGGCAGTAGCGGCACAGGGAGGGGTGGGAGCTGCGTGGCACCCGAGTGGGGCAGCCGTGCGGAACCTGTGGGGGATGGGCGGAATCTAGGCGGCAGCAGAGGGGGTGTGGGGGGGGGAGCAGCCCCAGGCAGTGGTGCAGCAGCAGTAAGGCGGGCGCGGTGGGCGGACCCACGGTTAACGTCAAGGGGGCGGGGCAGCAGCAGTTCGGAGGGCGCGGTGGGCGGGGCCATCGTGCGTGTCAAGGGGGCGGGGCAGCAACAGCGTGGTTGGGCGCGGTGGGCGGACCCATCGTGCGCGTCAAGGGGGCGGGGCAGCAACAGCGGGTCGGGCGCGGTGGGCGGACCCACAGTGCACGTCAACGGGGCGGTGTGGCGAGGCTTGGCCGAGGCTGTCGGCCCAGGGCCGCGGCAGAGCGGCTGCAGCTGAGGAAAGGGGGCAGTGTGAGGGGCACAGCAGGGTGGCAGGGGTGCATGTGGGCGGTGGCAATGTGCTGGAAGCGTGGGGAGGGGGGCGGATATTCAGGGCGGTAGCAGCGCGGTAATGCAGTGTCAGGGGGGCAGGGGACCAGGCGTGCGAAGGAGTAACGCACGTGGCAGCGGGGAGGCAATGGAGCCAGGGGAGGGGGAAGCAGATGGGCGGTCGTGGAGGGGAGGGACCAGCCTGGCATCATCAGGAGGCCAGTGTCTTGGCGTGGTGGGCGGGGTAGCAGGGCTGCAAGGGTGCCAGGAGGTGTCAGGAGAAAACGCTCAGGTATGGGGGCGGGACCAGCGGGGGAGAGAGCTGGGGTCACCAGGGTCGGGGAGGGGGCAACCAGTCAGTAGTGGCACAGGGAGGGGTAGCGGCCCGTGGGTCGGGAGCTGTGTGCCATCTGAGTGGGTCAGCAGTGTGGCACCTGGAGGGGGTGGGTGGAATATAGGCGGCAGGGCAGCGTAGGGAGGGTGGGACCAGCCCTGAGGCAGCAGCACAGAGACAGCTTGGCTGGCTTGCTGGGCCTGCTCATAGTGCATGCCAACGAGGTGAGGCAGCGAAGCCCAGCAGAGGCCGGGGGCATAGGACAGAGGCAGCGCAGCAGTAAGGGGGCCTGTGTGGGGTGCACAGCAGGGCAGCAGGGGTGCATTTTTGGGGGGCAGCAAGCTGGTAGCAGCGCGGGGGGTGGTGGATGTGCTGGGCAGCCACACGCTTGGCAGCCAGGAGGCATCGGAGTGGGGGGTTAGTAGCTAGGCGGTAGTGTCGCTTGGGGGTGGGCAGGACTAGCTGGGTATAAGCGGAATGTCAGTGTCATGGCGTGGTGCGTCAGGCAGCAAAGCAAGGGCTTGGCTTTGCTGGACTTGATGCATGTGTACAGGGCGACACCACTGTTAGCAACAGCAGCGAAGACCCAGGGCAGCAGTTGAGAGGCAATGGTGGTTTTAAGTGGGGGCGCTGTGGACGGGGGTGCAGCGTGGTGGGTGCGGCTCATGTTGTGGGGGCAGCCTGGTGGTACCAGTGCAGGGAAGGTGAAGTACTTGGGGCGGCAGCAGCGTGGCAACAGGGGTAGGGAATCGGGAAAGCTCCAGAGTGGGGGGCAGGGGTAGCGGCTAGGTGGTAGCTGCAGGGAGGGGTGGGCAGGAACAGCAGGGGGCAGCGTGGCAAGTGGGGCAGTCATGCAAGTCAATAGGGCAGGCCTGCGTAGGGATGGGCTACAAAGACCAGCAGCTGCAGGACCCAGGAAAGCAGCGGGACGTATAGGGCAAGAGTGGGACACAGGGTGGCAGCAGATCAGAAGCAGGGTAGCGGTAAGGGGGCAGTGATGGCGAGGGGCAGAGGATTGGTAGTGGGGGTGTGGTGTACTCGGCAGGGTAAAGGTGTGGGGAGAGCAGAGAGGGGTAGATGCAGCAATGCGGTGGGGCAGCAGGACAGTAATGAGCATGCTGGTGGGCGGGGTGGGACAGCGTGGCTGCACGGGTGCATGTGGGGTGGCCGGCAAGTGGTGGCATGTGAAGGGGGGACGGAATCAGCTGGGAGGCAGCGGCACAGCAACTGCACAGGAAGGGCATGAAGGGTGGGGTAGGGCCTTAATGCATGTCAATGGGGTTGGACAGTGAAGTCTGTAGTGGCCTGGGGCACAGGGCAGAAGTTTAGCTGCAGCAGCGGTGGTAAGGTGGACAGTAGGAGGGGTGTGCTGTGGACTGCAGGGTCACGAGGCAGGGGCACCCAGGTGGTGGCAGCATTGCGAGAAGGCTGGGATGAGTGGGGCGGCAGCAGCAGGTCAACGGGGAGGGAATCTGGAGGCACCGGAGCAGGGGTAGGGGGGCCAACAGGTGGTAGCTGTTCAGGGGTGTTTGGTGGGACCAGCAGGGCAAGAGCATCAGGTTCATAGCTGTGTGGGCAGGGCAGTGGCTCTGCACAGCCGCGGCAGCAAGGGGACAGTATGCAGTGAAGAAATGGCGCGGGGGGAGGGGCAGTGAGGCAGCAGTGACTTGAGGAAGGAAGTGACTTGAGGAAGCGCAGTTGGATGGCAGCAGACGTGGAGGCAAAGCAGAGAGGCAAAGCGGGGAGGGATTGGCCCAGATGTGGTTGGGAGGGACTAGTGGCGCAGCAGGTACGTGGCAATGGTGCGGCATGGCTTGGGGGCCGGGTGGGGCAGTGGAGATGGGCGGGAGCAGCAGGGTGACCGCGGTAGCAGTGGTGGTGCTGTTGGAAACAACAGGCACCAGGGCAGTAGAAGCACTGGAGGGTGGCGCAGCAGGGTGGCAGAGTGCTGGGAGGTGCACACGGGAGCGGTAAGGGCAATGGGGGTGGCACAGCAGGGCATCAGTTGCAGCAGGCAGGGCAGCAGGGCGGCTATGGCGAGGGTTAGCCGTTGTGGGACAAAGAGGCAGTGCTGTGGAGTAGCAGGGTGGAGGGTGGCAGCGCTGGTGGCAGCGGCCTGTCGGGAATGGGGGGTGGAAGGGACCTTGGCGGGTGTGTGGGGCGCAGCAGGGTGGCAGTGGGGGGATGGCACAGTGGTGTGGCAGTGGTATGGGGTGTGGGGATGAGCCAGGTGGCAGAAGCACAGGTGGGGGGGGGGCAGTGATTTGGTAGCAACGCTATCAAATGCTTTTTGTGCATCTGTTGAGATGGTCCTATGACGTCGACCCTTCGTTTTGTGAATGCGGCACATTAGTTTGATTTGTGGATGTTGAACCACTGTGGCATCCCTGAAATAAATCTTACGGGTTCGTACCTCTTCCTGTATTGTAGAATTTGGTTTGCTGATATTTGGGTGAGGATTTTTATGTTTACGTTCATCACAGATAATAGTCTGTCACTTTCTTGGGGCACCTTGGGAGGTTTCGATAAGGGCCATGCTGGCCTCATAAAATGAGGTGGGGAGCCTTCCTTCCTCTTGTTTTTCTGGCAGAGTTTGAGAAGGATTGGTATTCATTTTTTTCTGTGTATGATTCATAGAATTCACTGGTGAAACCATGGGGTCCTGGACTTTTGTTTGTTAGAAGTTTTTGATTTCTTATTTAATCTCCCTACTGGTCATTGGTCTGTTCGGATTTCTGTTTCTTCAGGATTCAGTCTTGGCAGGTTGTATGTTTCTGGGAATGTCTCCTTTTCTTTTGGATTATCCAGCTTGTTGGGGTGTAATTGTTCATAGTACTTTCTTATGAGCCTTTGCATATTTATGGTATCAGGGAACATCTCTTTCATTTCTGATGATGAGTCCTCTTTTTTGTTAGCTTGAGTCTGGCTGAGACTCTGTCAGCTTTGTTCTTTTCAAAGAACCAGCTCTTTGTTGATCTGTTTTTTTTAAATATCTTTCTGTTGTCTTTTTAGTCTGTATTTCATTTATTTCAGTTCTGATGTGTTCCTTTCTTCTACCAACTTTGGACTTTATTTGTTCTTTTTCTGTTTCCCTGAGGTATCAAGTTAGGTTGCTTATTTGAGATGTTTCTTGTTTCTTGAGTTAGGCCTGTATCAGTATACACTTCCTTCTTAGAACCACTTTTTTTTTTAAAGTTAGCTCTAAGGGGTGCCTGTGTGGCTCAGTCTGTTAGTTGTTGGCCTTTGGCTCAAGTCATGAATTTAGGGTCCTGGAATGGAGCCCTGCATCAGCTCCCTGGTCAGCACGGGGAGCCATTCTCTCCCTCTTCTACTGCCTGCTGCTCCTTCTACTCTGCTCAGTCTGTCTGCCTCTGTCTCTCTCTCTCCCGCTCTGTGTCAAATAAATAAATGACATCTTTAAAAAAATAAAGTGAGCTCTATGCCCAGCGTGAGGTTGAAACTCCAAACCATAAGATCAGGCGTCACAGAGCTCCACCGACTGATCGACTCGACTAATCGACTAATCGGGTGCCCCATTTTAGAACCTGTTTTACTGCATTCAGTAAATTTTGTTTCATTGTATGATTTTTTCATTTGCCTCAAAGTATTTCTGTGTTCCTATTTTGGTTTGCCCATGAACCCAGTTGGTTGTTCAGTAGCATGTTGTTTAGTCTCTGTGTTTATGAATTTCCAGTTTTCTTCTTGTAATTGATTTCTAGTTCTATATCACTGTGGTTGGAAAAGATGGTTGATTTGATTTCAGTCATCATTTGGGAAAATTCTAGGCTTCTGGAGTTTATTGACTCGTCTTGTGGCCTCATATATGACCTATGGTGGAGAATGTTCTAGGTGTACTTGAGAGGAAAGTATTCCATGTGCTGCTTTTGGATGGAGGGTTCTGTGTGTATCTGTCAAGTCCATCTAAGTAACGGGTTGTCTGAGGCCGATGTTTCCGTTGTGATCTTCTGTCTGGATGGTGTATCATTGAGATAAGTGTGTGGTATTAAAGTTCCCTATGGTATTTGTGCTGATTGCTTCTCTTAGGTTTGTTCATATATGCTCTACATATTTAGTTGCTCCACCGTTGGGTGGGTAAGTATTTATAAATGTTGCATCGTCTTACTGCACTGATTCCATTAGCAATTTGTAGTGCCCTTCATTGGCTCTTGTTACAGTGTTTGGATTTTTTCTTTTTCTCCTCCATTGGACTGAAAATCAGAAGATCATCTCTTAGCTCTGCAGCCATGAACAAAGCACACCCCTGCTCTAAGTCCGGTTTTCTTTTTTTTCCTCTGTAAATAAACACAACAAATTCTTCTCCCAGGACCATATCCTGACTCCAATAAGACAATGTGTATAAAAGCGCTTTGTAAACGAGGAGATACTGCCCAGTTATGAAAACGATTATGCAACCACCAAATGTTCAGGATGAGATTTTTTAAGACATACTTATTTATTGTAGAGACAGAAAGAGAGTGCATGCACAAGCATATGCTAGAGAGGGGAGGGTCAGAGGGAGAGAGGGAATCCTCCAGCAGCGTCCCCGCTGAGTGTGGACCCTGGTGCGGGGCTCTCTCCCAGGAGCTTGGGATCTTGATTTGAGACAAAATCAAGAGTCAGCTGCTTAACTGACTGTGCCACCCAGGTACCCCAAGAATCAGATTTTTTAAAGCATTTTTTGAGGGCTTACTCTCATAGGTACTATTCTAAGTGACCTCTATTTCATTCAATTCTAAAAACTATTCTTAAATTAAAAATAGAAGCTGTTCTAAAAGCAAATATTCATAATATCCTCAGAGGTGGGCAAACAGGCGGAAAAGGGGTTAAGTAGGGGCACTGGGGTGGTTCAGTCGTTGAAGCTTCTGCCTTCGGCTCAGGACATAATCCCAGGTTCCTGGGATCGAACCCTAGGTCAGGCTCCCTGCTCATTGCAGAGTCGTCTTCTCCCTCTCCCTCTGTCCCTCCCCCTGCTTGTGTCCCCCCCTTCTCTGTCTCTCAAATAAAAAATTAAAAAGGTAAGTTACTTGCTCAGTGACATGATAAATATTAGAACTAGATAGAGTCCTGAGTGTGTCACCCTGAAGAATGTGTTTTTTCATTTTTACATTTACCAAAAAATACCTAGCTCTCAAAATACTATAGATTCAATTAGTTTCCTCTTTCTCCATACATTGAGTATCGGAAGATGCTACAATTCCAGGACCCTGGCTGGCTGGGTCGGTGGAGTGTCTGACTCTTAATCTCCGGGTTACGAGTTTAAGCCATGTTGGTGGTACAGATTACTTAATTGAAAAAAAAAAAAAAGATGCGATAGTTGGGCTTGTTTTCTTTTTTCCTTTTGACCCCTTCACCCATTTCTCCCACCTCCAACCCCAAACTTCTGCCATCCCCCATCTGTTCTGTCTGTAAGCTCATATTTTTGTTTTTGTTTTGTTGAAGGTTCTACATGTGATTTCTAGTATTTGTCTTTCTGTCTGGCCCGTTTTACTTAGCATAATGCCTTCATGGACCACCGTGTTGTAAATCGAAAGATTTCATCCTTTATTATGGCTGAGTAGGATTCCACTGTGTTTATCGACCACAATTTCCTTATTCATTCATCCACTGATGGCATTTAGGTCGTTTCTTTATTTTCACTGTTGTAAATAATCCTGCAGTGTGCTCAGGGCTGAATATACCTTTGTGAGTTAGTGTTTTCATTTCCTTCAGATAAATACTCAGAAGGGGAATTGCTGGCTCCTTTGGGTGTTCCATTTCTCATTTTTTTGAGGAACTTTTGTATTGTTTTCCATAGTGGCCGCACCCATTTGTACTTCTAGTAATGGTGCGCTAGAGTTTTCCTCTACTCTACATCTTCACCAAAACTTGCTATTTCTTGTGTGTTTTTGATAATGGCCCTTCTGACAGGTGTGAAGTGGTGCCTCATTCTGGTTTGATTTGAATTTCCCTGATGATTAGTGACGTTGAGCATCTTTTCATGTACGTGTAGACCATCTGTATGTCTTCTTTAGGAAAATGTCTATTTGGATCTGCTCCTGTTACATTAAATTACTTGTGGAGTTTTTGTTGGTTTTGGTGCTTTTGTGTGTTTTGTTTTGTTTTTGTTTTGCTGTTGAGTTGCATGAATTCTTTATATTTTGAATATTAACCCCTTACTGGATGTATAATTTACAAATGTTTTACCTTAGGTTACCATTTTATTTTGTTGATGGCTTCCTTTGTTTGGACATTTTATAGTTTGATGTTGGCACATATTTTGCTTCTTTGTTTGTTTTTACTTTGGTATAAGCTTAAAAGCACCACTACCAAGACCTATGTCAAGGACTTTTCCAAACCCTGCGTTTTCTGCCATAAGTTTTATAGTTCCAGGACTTGAATATATTCAAGTATTTGACCCATTTTGAGTTAGTTTTTGTGTATGGTGTAAGAGAATGGTGCAGTTTTGTTCTTCTGCATGTGGCTCTCCGGTGTTCCCAGCACCATTGATGAAAGAGACTATTTTCTCCCCCTCGTTTATTCTTGGCTCCTTTGTCATAAGGTCCCGGACCATAGATGTATGTGTTTACTTCTGGGCTCTCTCCTGTCTTCTGGTGATGTGTGTGTCTGTTTTTATGGCAATGCTAGATTGTTTTGATTACTCAAGCTTTGTCATTAGTCTGAAATGAACAAGCGCAATGCCTTTAGTGTGGTTCTTCTTTCTCTAGATTGCTCTGGTATTGTGTCTTTTGTGACATCATACAAATTTTTAGATCCTTTGTTCTCTTTCTGTGAAAAGTGTCCTTAGAATTTTGATAGGAATTGCAATGTAGATGGTTTAGGGAAGTATAGACATTTTACCACTATAGATTCTTCTCACCCATGAATATGCCATATCTTTCGGTTTATGTGTGTTGCCTTCGGTTTCTTTCCTTACTCTCTTGTAGTTTTCATTATACAAGATTTTACCTCTTGTTGAAGTTTATTCCTGGGTATTTTTTTAAAGGTTTTATTTATTTATTTGACAGAGAGAAAGATCACACGTAGGCAGAGAGGCAGGCGGGGGGGGGGGGAAGCAGGCTCCCTGCTGAGCAGAGAGCCTGATGTGGGGCTCGATCCCAGGAGCCTGAGATCATGACCTGAGCCGAAAGCAGAGGCTTAACCCACTGAGCCACCCAGGCGCCCCTATTTTATTCTTTTTGATGCAATTTCAGGTGGGATGATCTTCCTAATTTATTTTCTGATGATTCGTTCTTAGCGTATAGAAACACAGCAGGTTTTGGGGTAGTGATATTGTATCCAGTCCCTTTACTGAATTTAGTCATAGTTTGAACAATTTTTCATTGGCTTCTTTGAGGTTTTCCTTATATTCTGTATCATCTGCAAACAGTGACCACTTTTCTTCTTTCTTTCCAGTTTTGGTGCTTTGTGGTTATCTTCTTGCATAATTGTTCTGCCTTGGATTTTCAATATTGTGTTCAGTAAAAGTGGCAAGGATAGATCGCCAGTGTTCCTAACGTCAGCGATCTTAGAGGAAATAGTAACAGCTAAAACTTTTCGGTATGGGATGTGACATAATCTGTGCGGTTGTCACATACGGCCTTTTTAAAAAAAGATTTTATTTATTTATTTGAAAGAGAGAGAGATCACAAGTAGGCAGAGAGGCTGAGAGAGGGGGAAGCAGGCTCCCTGCTGAGCAGAGAGCTTGATGCCGGGCTTGATCCCAGGACCCTGGGATCATGACCTGAGCCGAAGGCAGAGGCTTTAACCCACTGAGCCACCCAGGTGGACCATATATGGCCTTTTTGGTGTTGAGGTATGTTCCTGGTCTATGGACTCTGTTGAGAGTTTTGATTGCAAACGGATATTAAAGTTTGTCAAATGCTTCCCTGCATCTCAAGATGATCACATCATTTTTATTCTTTATTTTGTTAATGTGCTGTATCACTTTGATCGATGTGCACCTGTAAACCATCATTGCATTCCTGCAAGATCCCACTTGATCATAGTATATGATCCTCTCAGCATATTGGTGAACTTGGGTTTCTGGTATTTTGTTGAACATTTGTGCGTCTATGGTCATCAGGGATATGGGACTGTAAGATTCTTTTCTTGGGGTGTCCTCGTTTATTTTTGTATCAGGGTAATATTGGCCTCAGCAAGTGCGTTTAGAAGCTTTCTCTCCTGTTTTTTGGAAAAGTGGGCAAAGGACTGGTATGAATCCTTCCCTGAATGGTAGAATTTACCATGAAAGGCATCTGGTTCTGGAACTTGGATTTTTGGGAGGTTTTAAATTGCTGATATGATGAGCACTGGTGTTTTATGTAAGTATTGAATCACTAAAGATGAAACTGTTTCCATATCTTGGTGGTGGGATGGATGAAGGGGAACGAGAGTCATGGGGGCCCAGCACTCAGAGGCTCCATCCGCCACTGTGGCTGTGCCATTCCTCTCAGATGCTGGCAGAGGACGAAGGACGTGGTGGAAACACGGCAGAGTGGTGGTGTCGGGAATGTGGGGTCCGAGTGGGGTGATGAGACTGATGCGTGGCCCTCCTGTCCCACCCACAGGGTATCAGATGGCCTACTGCCTGGCCAACAGCAACTCCAGCACATTAACCACAGTGGAGATGGGTGCCATGGTGAGGCGATTCACGGCCACCGAGCTGGCCCCAGAGTCAGCATACATCTTTAGGCTGATGATCAAGATGAGGCAGGGCTGGGGGAGCCCCTAGAGGCCACCATCATCACCACTGAGAAGCGAGGTAAGGCCAGAGGCCCAGGTCCACTGTCCTGGTGACATGGGGAGGATAGCTGGGC
The DNA here is from genome assembly GCF_963455335.1 of Martes martes. Lineage (NCBI taxonomy): Eukaryota > Metazoa > Chordata > Mammalia > Carnivora > Mustelidae > Martes > Martes martes. The sequence goes on along the minus strand of NC_137902.1, from coordinate 87,799,693 downwards.
CCTGTTGGGAGCCATAGACTTGCTGGGTCCACGGCTTCCTGGGGCAGGGCTTGCAGGGTAGTGTGTCTACACAGCCTGATATTTACCAGACAGGCAGGAATGTCTCTGGAGAGGAGGTTGTGTAACTGGGATCAGGGTGGCTCTGAGTCTCTGTGTTGGAGGGACGCTCCCTGAAGCCAGGTGCTTTTTCTCTGATGTTCAAGACCACATGACCAGCTGAGCCAGGTGTTCCAAAACACGTTTCCTACCAAGCAATCCTAGGGAGATGTGTCTTCATGGATGCCCCTTCTGTTCCAAGCACTGGTGTGAAGTGCTTATTGTTCATTGTCTTGGTTTATCCTCACCAAATGCTAGGGGACAGAGTGCTGTGAGGCCCAGTTCTACAAAAGACATGGGGCACAGACAAATTCTGTCATTTGCCAGGGACACAGCTGTTGACGCAGTGATGTGGACACCCTTCACAGACACTGGGTTCCCTGTTCCCACAGCAATCTGCTGTGGGTTCCCAACTCAGTGAGCCCCTGATATGCCGTCCAGCCTCATCCTGGGATCTGCCTCAGGGGGTTCCCTTCCCAGGGCCACCTCAACTACTATAGGCCCTTTTTATGCCACCTGACCTTGGAGGGACCACAGGGGTTCCAGCTTAGGTCTGAGTCAGGGCAGAGCAGGGGCAATCTGGAATGCAGAGAAGCCACTGAACCCCCACTCTGAGGCTGCCAGGAGCCTGTGTGGCTTTCAGGGCCGCGTGGTGCCTGTCAGTTTCTGTGCTACAACCAGCCCACATGCATAGTTCCCTTCGAGTTCTGGCTTCAGAATGTGTGGCTCAGGGACTGCATCCCAGTTCTCTCCACATCCAGGGAGCAGGCTGTGCTTTGGCCCTGCTGAGGTCACAGGGTAGCACACGGTTAGTAGCTTGACTCGGCCTATCCCAGGAGTGGTGTTGAGGGGAACATAGGGCTCATTTACCTCCTGTGCTCTTGAACGGAGAGCCCCATCCATGCCCCAGAGCTATCTCCCTGGACTTTGGAGCAAAATCAAAACAACAAAATGAAAGGATCCAGGATACATTTGGGCTCATTTCCCTGCAGAGGTGCTCTTGGTCTGTGGCTCATCAATGTCAGAGCAGGGCTTTTACTGGAGCACAGGTAGGCTGACAACCAGGCCTACTGCAGAGTATCTGGAAATGTTGCCGCCCTGGGAGAAACCCATTTGCTCACTACTCAAGTGTGATTTGTGCTGTTGTGCTGACTCCTCCTCTGACCCACCTGCGTACCATGAGAGGCTGAGTGAAATACAGTGCCTGGAGTGTAGATTGTGTTGGCTTCTCTATACATCTGTCCCTAGGGGTTATTCGGCTGGTGGGGTGGGGGCTAAGGGGCAGGTTATTTGGGGCCGATGTGCTTTGCTTCTGAGGAGCCCCCTGAGGTTGAGCAGGAAGGCGGGGGCTGCAGTCCGAACTGGCACCTGGGCCCACGTTGGTCACCACGGTGGTTGGGTTGAGGGGAGCGCAGGGCAGGCCAGCTGGAATCTACGGCTCCTCAACTGCCTGTTGACAGCCTGCAACCCAGGGCTCGGGGCACCGGAGCAGAGCCAGAGTCGCAGGGCCCAGCAGATGCTCATAGGGAAGGACTGGAGCCAGGGAGGGAGGCAGGCAGGCTCAGGCAGCCGCATCAGCCAGCCAGGTCGCCGGGGGGCTGAAGCCCGGCTCTGCTCTGTGCTGCACTGGAGGGTTGGCATGTCTCAGGGCAAAAAGCACACAGCGGGAAGTCTGCCATCACCACAACCCTGAAGTAGACGGTGTGGTGTGGCGCGCACTCAGGCACCTGGGTGCGGTGGGGGTGTCTCCTCATCCAGTCTCCTTTTGAATGCCTAGGTCAGCACCTGGGCGTTGGACGGAGGGCAGCTAGCTAGGGGGCGGGAGTTCTTTCTGAGGAGGCTGGCAGGTGGAATGCTGCCCCGTGGCTGGGGTGGGCAGTGGGGGTAGAGACCAAAATAGTCTGCTAAGCGCTAAGGCTTAGGATCTGTGCAAGGGGATTCTTGGAAGCGCCACAGAAGAAGAGCCCCATCTGCACGTCTCTGCAGCTCTGTTCCCCCTGCACAAACCTTGGATGGGTGCCAGGAGGGAGAAAGGGTGGGAAGGAGTATATTTGCTCCTTCCTCCCCTATGTGGGTTACCTTCTTCCAAAGAGATCCATCGAGGATATGGAACACAGAGGCCGAGCGGCCTGGTGGACACCAGGAGAGGGTGTGCTGTGCAACCGGGGTAGGAAGGGCTAGACCTGCCTGACCATGGTGGATGCAAAGGGGGCACTGAACAGGTTTGTGGGCCTGGGGCAAGGCGGTGAGCTGCAGGGCTTCACCATCATCCAGGAAGCCTCCATAAACACCGTTGCAAATCCTTTACAACCCCTCTGGTTTTTGCCTTGGGAGAAAATTCTAGAAGCAGAACCCTTAGCTCAGAAGACATGAGCGTGTTTGGCTTGGAGATATGGAAACTCATGGACACGCCATGCCCTGGCGACCAGGATGCAGGTCTTGTGGCCTCTCTGCTTCCATGGTGATGTCTTGCCTTCTGTGTTTGGTGAAAATACATCTCATTAAGCGTGTGTCCGCAGGTCCTTCCTCCCTACTTTGCCATTAAATGCCTGTGACTGTACCCGGTGATGTATCTTGTGGGGTCTTAGTGTCTGATTGTGAAAATTCTCAAACTCACCTGGGTACGGATTTGCAGAACTCATGGAAAAGCTGCATTCAAGCCAAACAAGAATTAATAAGCGGGGACTGAGTGAGCTGAGGATCGTGAGTCTACCTTTGTGACTCTTGTTTGAAACCTTGCTGGTTCTTTAATGTTTCTTCTTCCAGATCGAGGGAAACTGTATCTGAAAATATCCATGATCTACAGAAATGTGATGAAACATTTCTGTGTGAACAAATGGGAGCATTTAACTTCTCTCCCTCCCTGAACCCTCCATCATTCAGGAACTCTCAGGGAGAATTCTTTCTTCCAAGGTACTTAGGATTATTGGCGTAAGTTCAGCACAAGCGCCTTTTTCTTGTAACAGGACACCGCTGGAAACGTTGGTTATTTTACCAAGAGATTGAGTGAAATGTCCAATTTGAGAGTAACGTGTATAGACTCGGATAACGACCAGACAGTTTTCAGGAATTAAGGGTGACTTTGTGGAGCCCCTTGGCAATAGCGGCTTCCCACCTCGATGACGCAGTGCCGAGGAGCCTTGCCAGATGAGTAGGGAATGTTACTTGTTGGAAGGTATGGGAACCTCAGGATATTTGGGGGACCTTGAGAAGAGGAATCCACCCAAATCGACAGGTATCGCAGTCAAGTCTGATGGGAGTATTGCGCTTGGCTTTGGCCTGGACGCACTACTGAAAGTTCACTCTAGAGATTCCTCATGAAAAGTTTCAGCACAGCAGGGTTTCAAAATCTGTATGGAATGGTCCGTCACTATGCCTGCCAGGCTTAGTTAGAATAGATGCTAAGAAACCAAGTGTGCTTGTGGCTGCCTTCTTGCATCTAAGAAACCATCCCAAATCCATTGAACTGAAATCCATCACCCATGTGGACTGGCATCTGCTGCCACCACCGCCAGGTGTTTCTGTGCCTCCAATGGGTCCCGTGAAGCTCTGAATCTATTTAGTTCACAATCCGGTTTGGGGACCTCACTTTGGAGGCTGGCAGTGTTTTCTGATTGGGAAAATCCTATCATAACTATACCCCAAATCGTCCCAGAATCCTCTAGAAGCTGGTTGTTGGAGGGCTTGCCCTTTGGGTCAGTAGCATAATCTCTGGTCAGGAGTGAAACAACTTCAATCTCCAAGGTATAGGTTATATTCATATTGGGTGGTGATTAGTTGTTGCTTTTTTTATTTCTTCTTTTGAGTTCCAGGGTCCATGAGAGGCATGTCTTAGAAAGGAAAGACCGGAGGCTCCTTTCAGCCAAATAGAGTTGTGAAAAAAGAAAGGAAGCAAGACTAACAGAGTCACTCACGTAGAGTAGAAAAGACATTGAGGAGGTAGAGTAGATGCATATCTCCTATGGGAGTTGTGTGTCATTGAAGTGACGGAGTAGGTGAATGAGAACCATGTCAAAGGTGAAAGACGATTCCAGGAGAAGTAAGCATCTCTAGGACGGTCATGCAAAATGCAGTTGAAATAGGGTTTATGCAGATTTTCTGTTTTGGTTCTGGGAGCAGCAGGAACTTTATTTAGACTCCTATCACTAGTTGCACATGGTGATGGACCTCTGGGCCATCTCCTGGCCCATATCCTCCTGCTTGGGTCTGGCAAAGATATCAAGGAACTCCCGGTAGCAAATTGACCATGTGTGTATGATTTGAAGGTCTGCCAGCAGCAATGCTGTCTTTCACAGATCGCGGGGCCCTGTGGTTTGGGCATCTTTGAGCTTGTGCTCTCTGCTGGAAGGGAGGGGCACGCTTTCAGTTTTGGGTGACATTGTGTCTTCCCGAGTGCGGGTCCTGAGACCTCAACTAAATGCTCTCCTTGTTTTTACAGGTGGTGCCTCAGGGCTCAGAGGACATGGCCTCATGGGCAGCATCCAAAAGGTCTGGCCTCTGTCTCTTCAGTGCAGATTCAAGTGCAACATGTACAGGAGTGTGACCCCTGCCGTCTCCCTGGTGGATGTACATCACAGTAGTAAGTTGTCTTGGTTTGGAACCTTCCGCCTGAGTTGAGGTTCAGGCCTTGACTTGGGTGTCTTTTTTGCTGGCTTCTGTCTTTCTTCCAGAGGGAAAGATGCCCTCTTATTGTTGATTAAATTGGAGATGTACCCTTAACCAGAATGTCTAGAGTTTGCTGCTTGGGGAAAATTACTTGGTGGCACATATGGAGAAGGTTCTGCAGGTCCCTGCCCCATACAAAACATCTTAACTCCAGGTTGCGTCTGTTAGCAGAATCCTGAGTTACTGCAGGGTTATCTTATAAATAGAAATTCTCTCCAAAATAGTGTTTTCTGCCAACGCATTCTTTTTAGGGCCAGTAAACTAAAGAATATTGGGCATCTTTACAAATGGATCTCTGAGTGGACGTGCTTTTTTTTTTTTTTTTTTGTAAGAGGGGGAGGTGGGAGAGAGAGAGGTAGACACTGGGCAGGCTCTACATGTTTTGCAGAGCATGACACAGGGCTCGATCTCACAACACTGAGATCATCACCTCAGCCAAAATCAAGAGAGTCAGTAAGAAGGTCACTCACATAGAGTAGAGAAGACATGAGGAGGTAGAGTGTATGCCCATTTCCTGTAGGAATTCCATATCACTGATGAATCAGGGTAGATGAGTGAGAACATGTTTCTAATATGAAGATTCTAGGAGAAGTAAGCATCGCTAAGATGGTCATGTGAAATGCAGTTGTAATAGGGTTTCTGCAAGTCTTCTCTTTGGTTTTGGGAGCAGCGGGAAGTTTATTTAGTCTCTTGTCACTAGTTGCCAGTGGTGGTTGACGTCTGGGTCACGTTTTGTCCTACACGCTCCTCCTTTCGTCTGGCATAGACATCATGGAACTCCTGGTAGCCAGATTTGGAAGTGGAGGGACTGAGGGAGAGAGAGACCCTTAAGCAGGCTCCACATGCTGTGCAGAGCATGACACATGTCACGGGCTCGATCTGACAACCCTGAGATCAGGACCTGAGCCAAAATCAAGAGTTGGTCCCTTAACTAAAAGAACCCTACAGGCATTCCTGGATGTGCTTTGTGTTTATGGAAGGCAGTGTACATACCCCGTCCTGTTCTATAATCTTCTAAATTAAGGACTATTTCCATATCGGCAGTGGTCTTACACCTTCTCAGGCTAAGAGATAAGTAACTATGTTTGGTGGTAGAGAAAAGCAGTTGGCTACCATATTCTCTCAGAGGGGGAGGTAGCACTCACTGCCTGACTCTGAACAGTACAGTTTTATTCCTGTCCTGATACACACAGTTCTTCCAAAACAGCACCTCTGTAAAAGATAAAATTAATTTGCAAGCCCCTGGGTGACACAGTTGGTTAAGCATCTGCCTTTGACTAAGGTCAGGATCCCTGGATCCTGGGGGATCAGGCCCTGCATTGGGTACGCTTCTCAGTGGGAGGCCTGCTTCCTCTCCCTCTTCCCCCCAGCTGACTCCCAACTATTCTTGATCCCTCTCTAGCTCTCTTGATCTCAAATAAGTAAAGGAATACAAGTATTTCTAAGTAAGAAATTAATTTGTAAGTCGTTTCTAATTTATGAGGATAATATTAGTAGAATTAAGGACACATGAGAGGTAGATCCCAAACCATGTGTTTGATGAATCTTGTGGCCATTCATCCTTGCGATCTACATACATCGATAGGTCAGTGTTTTTGTGAACGGACGTCGAGCACCTCGTGCTCTGAGATTCTGAGTTCACCCTCCAGTTGATGTTCTCATGGATCCCAGGCAGTGTTTCTTCCTGGGATCCCACTTCCTACCAAGAGACAGTACCCGTGTCAGTTGTGAGAGCTCGTAAAGGAAAAGTCCCCCGTTCTTACTCGGCACAGTGTGCACGGTTGTGAGACCCCCCCCCCCACGCCTGTTCGGGGATCCTGGCCTTTGTGCAAGTACTGATGGATCGGAGCAGATGTGCTTGATTTCTAGCGATTGGTTACTGGAATAGCGCATTGTGCATCCCTCAGCACGGGACCCAGTTGTATGTGTTTGCAGCGTCTGAGTTTGTATCTCAGTGTCACCCTAAGAAATTCCTTGGGAGGTCTTTGCCCAGTGATTTTCGGATGGGAGTGTCCGGGGAAGGGTTTCCCCGCGTTGCGCTGGGATCAGGGATTCCTCGGCGTGAGGGTGTCGTTGCTGGCTAAGGAAGAAGGGATACCTGAGCCCATTCCTTTCCTCATCACACCGGGAGGATTTTCTTGCGTGGGAATCCTCCCAGGGCCTTCCCGTGTTGGCTCCGTGAGGAATGGGATTCCCACATGGATCTCACCGGCATTCAGCCGCAGCGATGACGCAGGGGGTCCCGGGAGGTGCCTGCGCCTTCGCTCCCGTGGGAGGGATGACGCGCACTCTGAGATGGTAGTGGGAGCTCAGGCCCGAGCCCCAGTTGAAGCTTCTCCCACCAGGCTACAGCGCTCGTGGTTCTCCCCGTGTGAGTTCTGTGGTGTTGGGAAGGGGCCCGCTTCTGGCAGAAGGCTCTGCCTCCGTGACGGGAGACATGGTGTCTCCCCTGTGTGGTTTCTGTGGTGGTGAGAAAGGTGGGCGCTCTGGGTCCACGCGGGAGCCCAGTGATGACAGACCCAGGTTCCTCTGCTCTGACTTGTCAGGTGTCTCCAAATGTGAGAGCTGTATCGAACGTCTCTCCCACGTTGACCGCATCGGTCGGGGTTCCCGCCGGTGTGGATCCTCGGATGCTGGCTCAGGGTGTGTCTGGACTAAATGCTTTCCCCCGAAGGTGGCATTCAACCAGTTTCTGTCTGCGGGAACGTGCCCATGGCCTCGAAGGGATGCGTGTTGCTGCGAGCTCTCGTGCAGCAGTCCCACCACATGGCTTCTACCCCGTGGGAGGTGCTGGGCGTGAATGTGAGCAGAGCTCTCCGAAGGAAGGGTCTCCCACCTTCGTTCCCTCCCTAAAGGGCCTCTCCGGTGGTCTTGCTGTGTACCGAGGTGAGCACTGCCCTGCAATTGTTTGCCCCATGCGTGTCATGTCTCCTTTCCTCGGAAGGGTGAGTTCTCTCGTGTCTCGCGAGGGGAGAGCCCCGAGTCAAGGCTCTCCCACCCTGGGGAGAGGGGTGTGGTGCGATCCAGGATGAACGAGCCCTGATGTCCTTGGCACCGGGGACACATGGCCGAAGGCTCTTCCACATTGTCAGTAAATACAAGGCGTGTCTTCCCGGGACACAACACACATGGAGCGAGGTGAGGGATGTGAGACATCTCCCTCCTGGGCCCCAGCATTGGCCGGGTTCCTGGGCAGTGTGAACCCTCTGCTAATGGCCAGAACAGGAGGGGCTGTGGAAGGCTTGCTCCCTCATGTCCCTCCCTTCCCGCCTCAACGTACGCATTGCAGCCCCTCCCTTCAGGAACGGTCTCTGCGTCTACCTCTGCAAGCCGCTTGTAGTCGGGTGCCGTGTGCCTTTCCCGAATTCAGATAGACCTTTCTACACGGTAGCCTCACTCCCACGTCAACTGCTGCTTCAATTTTAGATGTTTCCGTTTCAAAGACTATATACCTGTGAGTCATGTTGAAGGCAGTGACTTTTCCAGACACTCGGGTGGTGGCTCGCCTTGAGGCCCATTTCAGCCGAGAAATGAAACTCTTCCGATTTCTGGTGGGACAGCCCGTATGCTCGGGGTCTTGGAAGACAGGAGAGTGTGGGGAATGCTTAGCGTAGCCCATGTCCAGCTGTGGTGTGGAAGGCCAGGGTTCATGACCCTGAAGCCTCCCGTTGACTTGCAGAGAAGCAGACCTTTGAGATGCCCCCGTGCGGGTATCCCTTCATCCTTTCTGATAGGGAACGTATCTCCGTGAGCTCCTGGGTCTTCTACAGACAGAATGAGTCACGGAACACTAGGTGAAGAAGTCCTGAAGGGCTGTATGGGGGCTACCAAAACAGAACGAAAGAAGGAAAGAGGGGGAGGGAGGAAGGAATACAAAGAACAAAAAGGTACTGCAGGGGAGGAAGGGAGGGAGGGCGGGCGGGCGGCCTTGAAAAAGGGAGAAGAGAACCTGGTAGAGAGGCATTAGGGGAAAGAAGAATTTTGAAAGTTGTGAGACAAACATCTGAGAGTAAAGGTTTGAGCTTGATGACAAAGGGAAGGAATGGAGTCCTCTACTCAGGAGCAGAAACCTGTTCTAGGGTCTTGGTGAGGAGACCCTATGGACCAGACAAAGATGCGAGAAAAAGAAGGTGAGGACGGGATGCTGGGGCGTTTCAGATGGGCAAACTCGACCACGTCGAGGACGGAAAGAGGTGCCGTGTGAGGGTTTCAGTGCAAGAATCACAGAAGTGTCCTGTCCTCGGAGGACACGGAACGTGCAGTGGGTTAGGTGGATGGAGTCGGAAGAGTTGACAGACATGGGCCCGTGTGGCAGGGTTGTTTCCACAGGAGCCCTACAAGAGACAGGACCGATGTAGGAAAGACATCAGCGTTCAAGACCGATGGTCAGGAAAGAAGTCTGGAGACGGCTTTGCTGGCAGGAGGTGATTTTTATTAAAGCACAGGGACACGGCCCGTGGGTAGAAAGGGTTGCTTGCTGGGGTGGTGACGGGAGGCTGACTCTCTGGGATGGCACTGGGGGAGGTCAGGACAAAGGGAGGTTTTACAAGAACGTTGCAGGAGGACAGAGGACACTCAGGATACCGGAGGCTTTGCTCTTGTCAAGGGAAGGTGGTTTTTCCTCCTAGGAAGGCATTAATTGAGAGATGGTGGGGGGCTTCCTGGAGGAATGTTGCCTTCCTCCTCTCACAGGTCCTTCTCAAGGGACTGCAGGTTGGAAAAGAAACTCTTGTCTTACGGACATTTCCTTCGGCCTCAGCCTCCCTCAGTGTCGTGGAGGGGAGGGAGATGTCAGGGCTTCAGGAAACGGAGATCCGGGTCTCTGGAAGGTCGCTAGCCTCTGGTTAAGCAAGCCTCTTCGTGCAGAATCACGGGGACGTTGACAAAGCGAGGGAGACTCCGGTCTTGCTGGGTTTGGATCTCCATCGGTGGAGAATCTGTTTTGTTTGTCCCTTTCCGTAGCTATTGGGCCGTCAGAGTGCCTTGAGGAATGTCCTCTGTTATCACAGTTTGGGGGGCGGTGTGGCGTGCCACCTCCTGCTTGGTGCTCAGCTAGCCTTCTCCTCCCTCCTCGTGTGCCCCTGACCAGTGTAGAGCCTTGCGTGGTTAAGGTCGTTGAAGGAGGATGGTCTCATCTTCTGTAACTTCTTCCTGCTGAATAGGGGCGTAGAGCTGTCCCTACCCATGGGTCATTCCTGGTCAGCTGGGGGAGGCCTCTGTTGTCAGAGCTGTAAAAGGAAGAGGCCGTGGAGTGCAGGGGAGAAGTTGTGACTGGATCTTCCTGAGCGGAAAGGACCATCTGTCCTCTGAACGTTCCTGCAGTGAAGGGTTCCTGGCACCACCTGCAGAGACGGGGCGGGGGGTGGGAAACAACACAACAGGGTTAGAAGAAGAGAGACCCGTGAAGGGTCCTTTGATAGTGGGTGAGAACCCTCCCCCAGGCCAAGAGTTGAGCCAGTCCTTAAAGAGAGGGATCCTTGGAAGTGCGGATTGGAGCAGTGGTGTCTGTGTGTGTGTGTGTTAGGAACCCAGAAGTCTCTTTGTGATCGTGAGGAATGTACGCCCAGCATTGTGTGTTTCGACGGGCCCAGGCTCCACCTTGTGCAGCAGTGACAACATCCGAAGCCTTTGTGTTTTGTAGCACAGCTCTGTGCGTTGGGATCATTCCCGTATCTCATTGAGAAATCCTGTTTGGGGTGACACGTAGGGCCTTGACTGTGGACTGGGTAAGGTGTTCCCCATGCCCCACGACGTCCTCCATTCCCAAAGAGGGGCAAAGATGGATGCTCGGTGGCCACGTCAGTGGAACGGAGCCCACGTGCACCGTTGTTTGAAAGGGGGAAGGTCGGCTGGGTCGGGGATGGTTCTCATAAGGCGCCCGGGCCTTTGGCCCACCCCAAGTGTCTGGTGGCCTCCGGAGCTTGGGGAAGCCATGGGCCCAGGTTCGAGCTTCATGGCCATTGGGTCCCAGCTAGGGGCCCTTATCTAATCCCGAGTCTCCTTGAACCACAGTCAGGCTTTCAAGGGCTCCTCCCTCGGGCTGGGAGGGCCGTTTCAGGCCCATATTGGGTTGGCGGGTTATGGCTTGGGAAGAGCCTTTTCTGTCAATTGCTTCACGGGCGAAGAGGACGAGGAAGGCCTGTCGGAGCCCGGATAAATACTTGGGTGATTTTTTTGCCAATTAGAACCGACGGGTGGGCCCTAGGATCTCTGCTGTGGGGGCAGCCATGTTTGCTGACAGGCTTTGGCCTCAGCGGTCTGAGTTCGACTGATGACAGCGTCCCTGGTTCTTCTTACCCCCTTTCCATGAAACTGTTGCCGTTGCTAAAGCACCTGTCCTCTGCACTTTGGGAGGGGCATCTTCAGTCGGGTGGACCTAAGACCCTTTCCGGAGTTAGGAGCCATGGGCGTGGAGGGGTCGGGTGCAGGCCTGAGGGTCGCTGGGTTTCAAGTTGGGCTGCGTTCGGGGGTTAGTTCGGGCGTATCTGGGAGCGTAAGGTGGTACTTGATAAATCGGCCTCCCGTCATGGTTCGGCGGCCTTTGTTCTCTGTGACGCTCTGGAGCTGATGCCAAGTCCTTAGAGTCAGGGGCCATCCCCGTAGCAACTGGGAGGTTCCTTTGCCCAGGAGGGCCGTTGGATGCTTAGCCGAAACCTTTGTTTGCCATCGTACCTGAATAGGGGGGGCTTCTTGCATCAGTAGGACTGGGAGGGAAGAAACCATTCCAGGAAGCCCTTTGGATTGGAGGTCGCGCCGGCAGATCCTCGTTAGGAGGAGTCGCTGGTAAGTGGGAGCAAACTTGTCCGGGAGATCAGGGCACCCCAAGTGCACCCTCCACTCCAGTTAGAGAGCGGGGTCCTTGATTGGCTCTGTAAGTCCCCAGAGAACCCTGTGGAGTGGTGTATGTTCTCTGGCTTTGAGGGAAAGAGTTTCTCACCCCAGCCCCATCCAGTTGGTCTCGGTGCTCGTTGAGTTCTACAGTCGTGGGGGAATCAATGGCATGTTCCAGTTGCGGAAGGAACCCTGAGCCCGTGGGGTCTCGGTATTATGCGCACAGAATAAGAAGCAAGGGGACTGCCTGTCCACGAGCTAATGTGGAAATGTTTCTGAAGGTGAGCTCAGGTCATCTGGCTTAGTTGAGCAACACCTACGGAAAGGCCACCAGAGTGAGACGCGAGCGTCCACAAAGGCGGGTTCGTGAAACGTACTTTTCCTCTTCCAGAGAACACTCCCCTCCAGAGATAGCCAACTCAGGGCTCATGTCCTTGGCGAGCAAGCCCCGCTTTAACCCACGTGGCCCAGTTCCCGACTTGAGCTCAGCAAGCCTAGTGATCGATCCCGAGTGACGGCTTAGAATCTGCATCCCTGGGACTTTTCCGAGGAATCTGTAACCGTCGTCTCTCTAGGCCAGAATCCAAGGGAAGGGCTTGCCATCAGACGTGCCTGCCATACCTGTGGATTTGGGCAGGTTCCTTTTCCTGAGGTGCCTGATAGATCCTGAGGTCCCTGCACCTGCCAGGAAGTGACACCCTATCTGCTCCTGGTGAGGCGGTGGGTCGTCTGGAGGCAAGGGGTCAGGCCAGCCTTCCCGAGGGGCTTGATGGCCGCCGGCGTTCCGAAAGGCAGCCTCAGGCCCTGAAAGGCCTTTGGTCCCGTCTGGGTCTCTGCCTAGCTGTCTCCATAGGACAGTCCCATCCAAGCCTTGGTCAGATCACCCATATTTCCAGGGATGCCCCGTTCCAAGCAGAAGAGAGTCTTATGGAACATCGGGAGATGGTGAGGGTTGCCATGGGAGATGAAGTGCTTCCCGAGACCTTTGGACTCGGAGGGCTCAGGTAGAGTGAAACGTGCCACGCTTTCACGTGCTGCCAAAGGAATGTTGGGTCCCATTCCTGTACGTCCTAGATGTGTAGCATTGCCGTCCTTGAGGCCCAAGTTTTCCGCGAGGTGCAGCGTGGTGCTTGGGGCCCCGGTTCCTCTGCCGTGGTGTCTGGGTGCTGCGGAGTTGGAGCTCAGGTTAGGGACAGCCTCTCCTCTTCTCCGCGGGGCAGCGGGGAAGCGACGGCTCGGGGTGGTGGGCCGGTGGGCGGTGGCTGGGGTGAAGGGGTGGGGAGGTGGGGAGGCCAACACTGATACAGAGGCGCGAGGTGGGACGCACCTGGGCCTCAAGGGGCCGAGGGAATGAGGCGGCACGAGGGAGGCATGGCGGGGGAGGCAAGGATTTGGCGGGGGCAGCCAGGCAGTAGCAGCAGGGGACGGGAGGCGGGAACAGCGGGGTGGGAGCCCTTGAAAACGGGGAGGGCAGCAGGGCAGCACTTGGGGGTGGGGAGTGAAGCTAGACAGTAGCTCGCAGGGAGGAGAGGGGACCGGGGAGGGGGATGGAGGCGAGGCCACGCCTGGCGTGGTGGGCTGGACAACAGGCATGTGAAGGGGGCGGGGCTGCGAAGCCGGCGCGACAGCAGCATCTGTACCTGGGACAGCAGAACATCGGCAGTGAGGCGGCGGTAAGGGTCACAGGGACAGAGAAGTGGCGGGGGGAAGGGTTTGCTGGGGCCACATGGAGGGCGGGGCGTGCAGCCGGGCCAGGAAGCAGGGGAGGGCGGGCAGCGGGGAGGCAGTGTCACTGGGTCGCAGTCGCAGAGGTGTTGGGGAGGTGCGGTGCGGTGGCAGTGGCGTTGGCGGGGCACAGTGGGTCGGCAGCAGAGTGGGGGGGCGAGGCAGGACAGTACTGGGGTGGGGGTTAATGGTGGGGGGTGGGCGGGACCAGCGGGGCGGCGGTCTCATGGTAGTGGGGCGGCGGTCTCATGGTAGTGGGGCACGGCAGGTGCAGCAGGGCCACCAAGGAAGGGGCGGTGGCCTTGGAGACCCTGGCAGCAGCAGCAGGCCGCCGGGTGGTGGGGCGGGGATGGGGGCGGGGGCAGGGCGGCAAGAAGGGGCAACGTGGGCAGTAGCTTGGGGACGGCTGCAGCGGCGCTGGGCAGATGTGCAGCGGGACAGCAGGTCCTGGGGTGCGGTAGATATGGGGGGTGGGGCGTGGCAGCGGGAATCAAGGGCAACTCAGTGGGGCAATGGGGCAGTCATGGCATGGGGTGGTAGGTGGGGCCGTGGGGCTGCCCAGGCGGGAGGTGGTGGCAACCAGGTGATGACCCTATGGTCGGGGGGCGGGACCGGTGGGGGAGGGAGCCGGGGTCCCCAGAGCCAGGTGAGGGGACAACCAGGCGGTAGTGGCACAGGAGCGGTGGCGGGTTGTGGTGGGGGAGCTGTGTGACAGCCAAGTGGGGCAGCCAGGCGGCGACTGGGCGGGGGGTGGAATCTAGACAGCAGCACCGGAGTGGGGGTGGGACCAGCCCGGAGGCGGCGGCGGGGCAGCGGCAGCAGCAGCAGCATTGGGGCTGGCGTGGTGGGCGGGCCCATCGTGCCTGTCAAGGGGGCGGGGCAGCAGCAGTGCGGAGGGCGCGGTGGGCGGGCCCACGGTGCACGTCAAGGGGGCGGGGCAGCAGCAGTGCGGAGGGCGCGGTGGGCGGGCCCACGGTGCACGTCATGGGGGCGGGGCAGCAGCAGTGCGGAGGGCGCGGTGGGCGGGCCCATGGTGCACGTCAAGGGGGCGGGGCAGCGGCAGTGCGGAGGGCGTGGTGGGCGGGCCCACGGTGCACGTAAGGGGGCGGGGCGGTGAAGCGCGGAAGAGGCCGGGGCATAGGGCTGCAGCGGAGCGACGGCAGCTGAGGTAAGGGGGCCGGTGTGAGGGGCGCAGCAGGGTGGCAGGGGTGCACGTGGCGGTAGCATGTGGTGGAAGCCCGGGGAGGGGGGCGGATATTCAGGGCGCTAGTAGTGAGGTAATACGCCTGGCAGCGGGGAGGCAACGGAGCAGGGGGGAGGGGGAAGCCGTCAGGCGGTAGTGGGGGGTTCGGGGGCGGGACGGGCCGGGCGTCCGCGAGGCGTCAACGTCACGGCGTGGTGGGCGGGGCTGCATGGGCCTGCGGAGTTGGCAGCCGTGAGACAACACTGAGGTGGGGGGACGGGATCACGGGGAGGGAGCAGGGGTCACCAGAGGCGGGGAAGGGGGCAGGCAGTAGCGGCACAGGGAGGGGTGGGAGCTGCGTGGCACCCGAGTGGGGCAGCCGTGCGGAACCTGTGGGGGATGGGCGGAATCTAGGCGGCAGCAGAGGGGGTGTGGGGGGGGAGCAGCCCCAGGCAGTGGTGCAGCAGCAGTAAGGCGGGCGCGGTGGGCGGACCCACGGTTAACGTCAAGGGGGCGGGGCAGCAGCAGTTCGGAGGGCGCGGTGGGCGGGGCCATCGTGCGTGTCAAGGGGGCGGGGCAGCAACAGCGTGGTTGGGCGCGGTGGGCGGACCCATCGTGCGCGTCAAGGGGGCGGGGCAGCAACAGCGGGTCGGGCGCGGTGGGCGGACCCACAGTGCACGTCAACGGGGCGGTGTGGCGAGGCTTGGCCGAGGCTGTCGGCCCAGGGCCGCGGCAGAGCGGCTGCAGCTGAGGAAAGGGGGCAGTGTGAGGGGCACAGCAGGGTGGCAGGGGTGCATGTGGGCGGTGGCAATGTGCTGGAAGCGTGGGGAGGGGGGCGGATATTCAGGGCGGTAGCAGCGCGGTAATGCAGTGTCAGGGGGGCAGGGGACCAGGCGTGCGAAGGAGTAACGCACGTGGCAGCGGGGAGGCAATGGAGCCAGGGGAGGGGGAAGCAGATGGGCGGTCGTGGAGGGGAGGGACCAGCCTGGCATCATCAGGAGGCCAGTGTCTTGGCGTGGTGGGCGGGGTAGCAGGGCTGCAAGGGTGCCAGGAGGTGTCAGGAGAAAACGCTCAGGTATGGGGGCGGGACCAGCGGGGGAGAGAGCTGGGGTCACCAGGGTCGGGGAGGGGGCAACCAGTCAGTAGTGGCACAGGGAGGGGTAGCGGCCCGTGGGTCGGGAGCTGTGTGCCATCTGAGTGGGTCAGCAGTGTGGCACCTGGAGGGGGTGGGTGGAATATAGGCGGCAGGGCAGCGTAGGGAGGGTGGGACCAGCCCTGAGGCAGCAGCACAGAGACAGCTTGGCTGGCTTGCTGGGCCTGCTCATAGTGCATGCCAACGAGGTGAGGCAGCGAAGCCCAGCAGAGGCCGGGGGCATAGGACAGAGGCAGCGCAGCAGTAAGGGGGCCTGTGTGGGGTGCACAGCAGGGCAGCAGGGGTGCATTTTTGGGGGGCAGCAAGCTGGTAGCAGCGCGGGGGGTGGTGGATGTGCTGGGCAGCCACACGCTTGGCAGCCAGGAGGCATCGGAGTGGGGGGTTAGTAGCTAGGCGGTAGTGTCGCTTGGGGGTGGGCAGGACTAGCTGGGTATAAGCGGAATGTCAGTGTCATGGCGTGGTGCGTCAGGCAGCAAAGCAAGGGCTTGGCTTTGCTGGACTTGATGCATGTGTACAGGGCGACACCACTGTTAGCAACAGCAGCGAAGACCCAGGGCAGCAGTTGAGAGGCAATGGTGGTTTTAAGTGGGGGCGCTGTGGACGGGGGTGCAGCGTGGTGGGTGCGGCTCATGTTGTGGGGGCAGCCTGGTGGTACCAGTGCAGGGAAGGTGAAGTACTTGGGGCGGCAGCAGCGTGGCAACAGGGGTAGGGAATCGGGAAAGCTCCAGAGTGGGGGGCAGGGGTAGCGGCTAGGTGGTAGCTGCAGGGAGGGGTGGGCAGGAACAGCAGGGGGCAGCGTGGCAAGTGGGGCAGTCATGCAAGTCAATAGGGCAGGCCTGCGTAGGGATGGGCTACAAAGACCAGCAGCTGCAGGACCCAGGAAAGCAGCGGGACGTATAGGGCAAGAGTGGGACACAGGGTGGCAGCAGATCAGAAGCAGGGTAGCGGTAAGGGGGCAGTGATGGCGAGGGGCAGAGGATTGGTAGTGGGGGTGTGGTGTACTCGGCAGGGTAAAGGTGTGGGGAGAGCAGAGAGGGGTAGATGCAGCAATGCGGTGGGGCAGCAGGACAGTAATGAGCATGCTGGTGGGCGGGGTGGGACAGCGTGGCTGCACGGGTGCATGTGGGGTGGCCGGCAAGTGGTGGCATGTGAAGGGGGGACGGAATCAGCTGGGAGGCAGCGGCACAGCAACTGCACAGGAAGGGCATGAAGGGTGGGGTAGGGCCTTAATGCATGTCAATGGGGTTGGACAGTGAAGTCTGTAGTGGCCTGGGGCACAGGGCAGAAGTTTAGCTGCAGCAGCGGTGGTAAGGTGGACAGTAGGAGGGGTGTGCTGTGGACTGCAGGGTCACGAGGCAGGGGCACCCAGGTGGTGGCAGCATTGCGAGAAGGCTGGGATGAGTGGGGCGGCAGCAGCAGGTCAACGGGGAGGGAATCTGGAGGCACCGGAGCAGGGGTAGGGGGGCCAACAGGTGGTAGCTGTTCAGGGGTGTTTGGTGGGACCAGCAGGGCAAGAGCATCAGGTTCATAGCTGTGTGGGCAGGGCAGTGGCTCTGCACAGCCGCGGCAGCAAGGGGACAGTATGCAGTGAAGAAATGGCGCGGGGGGAGGGGCAGTGAGGCAGCAGTGACTTGAGGAAGGAAGTGACTTGAGGAAGCGCAGTTGGATGGCAGCAGACGTGGAGGCAAAGCAGAGAGGCAAAGCGGGGAGGGATTGGCCCAGATGTGGTTGGGAGGGACTAGTGGCGCAGCAGGTACGTGGCAATGGTGCGGCATGGCTTGGGGGCCGGGTGGGGCAGTGGAGATGGGCGGGAGCAGCAGGGTGACCGCGGTAGCAGTGGTGGTGCTGTTGGAAACAACAGGCACCAGGGCAGTAGAAGCACTGGAGGGTGGCGCAGCAGGGTGGCAGAGTGCTGGGAGGTGCACACGGGAGCGGTAAGGGCAATGGGGGTGGCACAGCAGGGCATCAGTTGCAGCAGGCAGGGCAGCAGGGCGGCTATGGCGAGGGTTAGCCGTTGTGGGACAAAGAGGCAGTGCTGTGGAGTAGCAGGGTGGAGGGTGGCAGCGCTGGTGGCAGCGGCCTGTCGGGAATGGGGGGTGGAAGGGACCTTGGCGGGTGTGTGGGGCGCAGCAGGGTGGCAGTGGGGGGATGGCACAGTGGTGTGGCAGTGGTACGGGGTGTGGGGATGAGCCAGGTGGCAGAAGCACAGGTGGGGGGGGGCAGTGATTTGGTAGCAACGCTATCAAATGCTTTTTGTGCATCTGTTGAGATGGTCCTATGACGTCGACCCTTCGTTTTGTGAATGCGGCACATTAGTTTGATTTGTGGATGTTGAACCACTGTGGCATCCCTGAAATAAATCTTACGGGTTCGTACCTCTTCCTGTATTGTAGAATTCGGTTTGCTGATATTTGGGTGAGGATTTTTATGTTTACGTTCATCACAGATAATAGTCTGTCACTTTCTTGGGGCACCTTGGGAGGTTTCGATAAGGGCCATGCTGGCCTCATAAAATGAGGTGGGGAGCCTTCCTTCCTCTTGTTTTTCTGGCAGAGTTTGAGAAGGATTGGTATTCATTTTTTTCTGTGTATGATTCATAGAATTCACTGGTGAAACCATGGGGTCCTGGACTTTTGTTTGTTGGAAGTTTTTGATTTCTTATTTAATCTCCCTACTGGTCATTGGTCTGTTCGGATTTCTGTTTCTTCAGGATTCAGTCTTGGCAGGTTGTATGTTTCAGGGAATGTCTCCTTTTCTTTTGGATTATCCAGCTTGTTGGGGTGTAATTGTTCATAGTACTTTCTTATGAGCCTTTGCATATTTATGGTATCAGGGAACATCTCTTTCATTTCTGATGATGAGTCCTCTTTTTTGTTAGCTTGAGTCTGGCTGAGACTCTGTCAGCTTTGTTCTTTTCAAAGAACCAGCTCTTTGTTGATCTGTTTTTTTTTTAAATATCTTTCTGTTGTCTTTTTAGTCTGTATTTCATTTATTTCAGTTCTGATGTGTTCCTTTCTTCTACCAACTTTGGACTTTATTTGTTCTTTTTCTGTTTCCCTGAGGTATCAAGTTAGGTTGCTTATTTGAGATGTTTCTTGTTTCTTGAGTTAGGCCTGTATCAGTATACACTTCCTTCTTAGAACCACTTTTTTTTTTAAAGTTAGCTCTAAGGGGTGCCTGTGTGGCTCAGTCTGTTAGTTGTTGGCCTTTGGCTCAAGTCATGAATTTAGGGTCCTGGAATGGAGCCCTGCATCAGCTCCCTGGTCAGCACGGGGAGCCATTCTCTCCCTCTTCTACTGCCTGCTGCTCCTTCTACTCTGCTCAGTCTGTCTGCCTCTGTCTCTCTCTCTCCCGCTCTGTGTCAAATAAATAAATGACATCTTTAAAAAAATAAAGTGAGCTCTATGCCCAGCGTGAGGTTGAAACTCCAAACCATAAGATCAGGCGTCACAGAGCTCCACCGACTGATCGACTCGACTAATCGACTAATCGGGTGCCCCATTTTAGAACCTGTTTTACTGCATTCAGTAAATTTTGTTTCATTGTATGATTTTTTCATTTGCCTCAAAGTATTTCTGTGTTCCTATTTTGGTTTGCCCATGAACCCAGTTGGTTGTTCAGTAGCATGTTGTTTAGTCTCTGTGTTTATGAATTTCCAGTTTTCTTCTTGTAATTGATTTCTAGTTCTATATCACTGTGGTTGGAAAAGATGGTTGATTTGATTTCAGTCATCATTTGGGAAAATTCTAGGCTTCTGGAGTTTATTGACTCGTCTTGTGGCCTCATATATGACCTATGGTGGAGAATGTTCTAGGTGTACTTGAGAGGAAAGTATTCCATGTGCTGCTTTTGGATGGAGGGTTCTGTGTGTATCTGTCAAGTCCATCTAAGTAACGGGTTGTCTGAGGCCGATGTTTCCGTTGTGATCTTCTGTCTGGATGGTGTATCATTGAGATAAGTGTGTGGTATTAAAGTTCCCTATGGTATTTGTGCTGATTGCTTCTCTTAGGTTTGTTCATATATGCTCTACATATTTAGTTGCTCCACCGTTGGGTGGGTAAGTATTTATAAATGTTGCATCGTCTTACTGCACTGATTCCATTAGCAATTTGTAGTGCCCTTCATTGGCTCTTGTTACAGTGTTTGGATTTTTTCTTTTTCTCCTCCATTGGACTGAAAATCAGAAGATCATCTCTTAGCTCTGCAGCCATGAACAAAGCACACCCCTGCTCTAAGTCCGGTTTTCTTTTTTTTCCTCTGTAAATAAACACAACAAATTCTTCTCCCAGGACCATATCCTGACTCCAATAAGACAATGTGTATAAAAGCGCTTTGTAAACGAGGAGATACTGCCCAGTTATGAAAACGATTATGCAACCACCAAATGTTCAGGATGAGATTTTTTAAGACATACTTATTTATTGTAGAGACAGAAAGAGAGTGCATGCACAAGCATATGCTAGAGAGGGGAGGGTCAGAGGGAGAGAGGGAATCCTCCAGCAGCGTCCCCGCTGAGTGTGGACCCTGGTGCGGGGCTCTCTCCCAGGAGCTTGGGATCTTGATTTGAGACAAAATCAAGAGTCAGCTGCTTAACTGACTGTGCCACCCAGGTACCCCAAGAATCAGATTTTTTAAAGCATTTTTTGAGGGCTTACTCTCATAGGTACTATTCTAAGTGACCTCTATTTCATTCAATTCTAAAAACTATTCTTAAATTAAAAATAGAAGCTGTTCTAAAAGCAAATATTCATAATATCCTCAGAGGTGGGCAAACAGGCGGAAAAGGGGTTAAGTAGGGGCACTGGGGTGGTTCAGTCGTTGAAGCTTCTGCCTTCGGCTCAGGACATAATCCCAGGTTCCTGGGATCGAACCCTAGGTCAGGCTCCCTGCTCATTGCAGAGTCGTCTTCTCCCTCTCCCTCTGTCCCTCCCCCTGCTTGTGTCCCCCCCTTCTCTGTCTCTCAAATAAAAAATTAAAAAGGTAAGTTACTTGCTCAGTGACATGATAAATATTAGAACTAGATAGAGTCCTGAGTGTGTCACCCTGAAGAATGTGTTTTTTCATTTTTACATTTACCAAAAAATACCTAGCTCTCAAAATACTATAGATTCAATTAGTTTCCTCTTTCTCCATACATTGAGTATCGGAAGATGCTACAATTCCAGGACCCTGGCTGGCTGGGTCGGTGGAGTGTCTGACTCTTAATCTCCGGGTTACGAGTTTAAGCCATGTTGGTGGTACAGATTACTTAATTGAAAAAAAAAAAAAAAGATGCGATAGTTGGGCTTGTTTTCTTTTTTCCTTTTGACCCCTTCACCCATTTCTCCCACCTCCAACCCCAAACTTCTGCCATCCCCCATCTGTTCTGTCTGTAAGCTCATATTTTTGTTTTTGTTTTGTTGAAGGTTCTACATGTGATTTCTAGTATTTGTCTTTCTGTCTGGCCCGTTTTACTTAGCATAATGCCTTCATGGACCACCGTGTTGTAAATCGAAAGATTTCATCCTTTATTATGGCTGAGTAGGATTCCACTGTGTTTATCGACCACAATTTCCTTATTCATTCATCCACTGATGGCATTTAGGTCGTTTCTTTATTTTCACTGTTGTAAATAATCCTGCAGTGTGCTCAGGGCTGAATATACCTTTGTGAGTTAGTGTTTTCATTTCCTTCAGATAAATACTCAGAAGGGGAATTGCTGGCTCCTTTGGGTGTTCCATTTCTCATTTTTTTGAGGAACTTTTGTATTGTTTTCCATAGTGGCCGCACCCATTTGTACTTCTAGTAATG
The DNA here is from genome assembly GCF_963455335.1 of Martes martes. Taxonomy (NCBI): domain Eukaryota; kingdom Metazoa; phylum Chordata; class Mammalia; order Carnivora; family Mustelidae; genus Martes; species Martes martes. The sequence continues at coordinate 87,778,250 of NC_137902.1, read as the reverse complement.
GTGCGCTAGAGTTTTCCTCTACTCTACATCTTCACCAAAACTTGCTATTTCTTGTGTGTTTTTGATAATGGCCCTTCTGACAGGTGTGAAGTGGTGCCTCATTCTGGTTTGATTTGAATTTCCCTGATGATTAGTGACGTTGAGCATCTTTTCATGTACGTGTAGACCATCTGTATGTCTTCTTTAGGAAAATGTCTATTTGGATCTGCTCCTGTTACATTAAATTACTTGTGGAGTTTTTGTTGGTTTTGGTGCTTTTGTGTGTTTTGTTTTGTTTTTGTTTTGCTGTTGAGTTGCATGAATTCTTTATATTTTGAATATTAACCCCTTACTGGATGTATAATTTACAAATGTTTTACCTTAGGTTACCATTTTATTTTGTTGATGGCTTCCTTTGTTTGGACATTTTATAGTTTGATGTTGGCACATATTTTGCTTCTTTGTTTGTTTTTACTTTGGTATAAGCTTAAAAGCACCACTACCAAGACCTATGTCAAGGACTTTTCCAAACCCTGCGTTTTCTGCCATAAGTTTTATAGTTCCAGGACTTGAATATATTCAAGTATTTGACCCATTTTGAGTTAGTTTTTGTGTATGGTGTAAGAGAATGGTGCAGTTTTGTTCTTCTGCATGTGGCTCTCCGGTGTTCCCAGCACCATTGATGAAAGAGACTATTTTCTCCCCCTCGTTTATTCTTGGCTCCTTTGTCATAAGGTCCCGGACCATAGATGTATGTGTTTACTTCTGGGCTCTCTCCTGTCTTCTGGTGATGTGTGTGTCTGTTTTTATGGCAATGCTAGATTGTTTTGATTACTCAAGCTTTGTCATTAGTCTGAAATGAACAAGCGCAATGCCTTTAGTGTGGTTCTTCTTTCTCTAGATTGCTCTGGTATTGTGTCTTTTGTGACATCATACAAATTTTTAGATCCTTTGTTCTCTTTCTGTGAAAAGTGTCCTTAGAATTTTGATAGGAATTGCAATGTAGATGGTTTAGGGAAGTATAGACATTTTACCACTATAGATTCTTCTCACCCATGAATATGCCATATCTTTCGGTTTATGTGTGTTGCCTTCGGTTTCTTTCCTTACTCTCTTGTAGTTTTCATTATACAAGATTTTACCTCTTGTTGAAGTTTATTCCTGGGTATTTTTTTTAAAGGTTTTATTTATTTATTTGACAGAGAGAAAGATCACACGTAGGCAGAGAGGCAGGCGGGGGGGGGGGGAAGCAGGCTCCCTGCTGAGCAGAGAGCCTGATGTGGGGCTCGATCCCAGGAGCCTGAGATCATGACCTGAGCCGAAAGCAGAGGCTTAACCCACTGAGCCACCCAGGCGCCCCTATTTTATTCTTTTTGATGCAATTTCAGGTGGGATGATCTTCCTAATTTATTTTCTGATGATTCGTTCTTAGCGTATAGAAACACAGCAGGTTTTGGGGTAGTGATATTGTATCCAGTCCCTTTACTGAATTTAGTCATAGTTTGAACAATTTTTCATTGGCTTCTTTGAGGTTTTCCTTATATTCTGTATCATCTGCAAACAGTGACCACTTTTCTTCTTTCTTTCCAGTTTTGGTGCTTTGTGGTTATCTTCTTGCATAATTGTTCTGCCTTGGATTTTCAATATTGTGTTCAGTAAAAGTGGCAAGGATAGATCGCCAGTGTTCCTAACGTCAGCGATCTTAGAGGAAATAGTAACAGCTAAAACTTTTCGGTATGGGATGTGACATAATCTGTGCGGTTGTCACATACGGCCTTTTTAAAAAAAGATTTTATTTATTTATTTGAAAGAGAGAGAGATCACAAGTAGGCAGAGAGGCTGAGAGAGGGGGAAGCAGGCTCCCTGCTGAGCAGAGAGCTTGATGCCGGGCTTGATCCCAGGACCCTGGGATCATGACCTGAGCCGAAGGCAGAGGCTTTAACCCACTGAGCCACCCAGGTGGACCATATATGGCCTTTTTGGTGTTGAGGTATGTTCCTGGTCTATGGACTCTGTTGAGAGTTTTGATTGCAAACGGATATTAAAGTTTGTCAAATGCTTCCCTGCATCTCAAGATGATCACATCATTTTTATTCTTTATTTTGTTAATGTGCTGTATCACTTTGATCGATGTGCACCTGTAAACCATCATTGCATTCCTGCAAGATCCCACTTGATCATAGTATATGATCCTCTCAGCATATTGGTGAACTTGGGTTTCTGGTATTTTGTTGAACATTTGTGCGTCTATGGTCATCAGGGATATGGGACTGTAAGATTCTTTTCTTGGGGTGTCCTCGTTTATTTTTGTATCAGGGTAATATTGGCCTCAGCAAGTGCGTTTAGAAGCTTTCTCTCCTGTTTTTTGGAAAAGTGGGCAAAGGACTGGTATGAATCCTTCCCTGAATGGTAGAATTTACCATGAAAGGCATCTGGTTCTGGAACTTGGATTTTTGGGAGGTTTTAAATTGCTGATATGATGAGCACTGGTGTTTTATGTAAGTATTGAATCACTAAAGATGAAACTGTTTCCATATCTTGGTGGTGGGATGGATGAAGGGGAACGAGAGTCATGGGGGCCCAGCACTCAGAGGCTCCATCCGCCACTGTGGCTGTGCCATTCCTCTCAGATGCTGGCAGAGGACGAAGGACGTGGTGGAAACACGGCAGAGTGGTGGTGTCGGGAATGTGGGGTCCGAGTGGGGTGATGAGACTGATGCGTGGCCCTCCTGTCCCACCCACAGGGTATCAGATGGCCTACTGCCTGGCCAACAGCAACTCCAGCACATTAACCACAGTGGAGATGGGTGCCATGGTGAGGCGATTCACGGCCACCGAGCTGGCCCCAGAGTCAGCATACATCTTTAGGCTGATGATCAAGATGAGGCAGGGCTGGGGGAGCCCCTAGAGGCCACCATCATCACCACTGAGAAGCGAGGTAAGGCCAGAGGCCCAGGTCCACTGTCCTGGTGACATGGGGAGGATAGCTGGGCCCTGTTGGGAGCCATAGACTTGCTGGGTCCACGGCTTCCTGGGGCAGGGCTTGCAGGGTAGTGTGTCTACACAGCCTGATATTTACCAGACAGGCAGGAATGTCTCTGGAGAGGAGGTTGTGTAACTGGGATCAGGGTGGCTCTGAGTCTCTGTGTTGGAGGGACGCTCCCTGAAGCCAGGTGCTTTTTCTCTGATGTTCAAGACCACATGACCAGCTGAGCCAGGTGTTCCAAAACACGTTTCCTACCAAGCAATCCTAGGGAGATGTGTCTTCATGGATGCCCCTTCTGTTCCAAGCACTGGTGTGAAGTGCTTATTGTTCATTGTCTTGGTTTATCCTCACCAAATGCTGGGGGACAGAGTGCTGTGAGGCCCAGTTCTACAAAAGACATGGGGCACAGACAAATTCTGTCATTTGCCAGGGACACAGCTGTTGACGCAGTGATGTGGACACCCTTCACAGACACTGGGTTCCCTGTTCCCACAGCAATCTGCTGTGGGTTCCCAACTCAGTGAGCCCCTGATATGCCGTCCAGCCTCATCCTGGGATCTGCCTCAGGGGGTTCCCTTCCCAGGGCCACCTCAACTACTATAGGCCCTTTTTATGCCACCTGACCTTGGAGGGACCACAGGGGTTCCAGCTTAGGTCTGAGTCAGGGCAGAGCAGGGGCAATCTGGAATGCAGAGAAGCCACTGAACCCCCACTCTGAGGCTGCCAGGAGCCTGTGTGGCTTTCAGGGCCGCGTGGTGCCTGTCAGTTTCTGTGCTACAACCAGCCCACATGCATAGTTCCCTTCGAGTTCTGGCTTCAGAATGTGTGGCTCAGGGACTGCATCCCAGTTCTCTCCACATCCAGGGAGCAGGCTGTGCTTTGGCCCTGCTGAGGTCACAGGGTAGCACACGGTTAGTAGCTTGACTCGGCCTATCCCAGGAGTGGTGTTGAGGGGAACATAGGGCTCATTTACCTCCTGTGCTCTTGAACGGAGAGCCCCATCCATGCCCCAGAGCTATCTCCCTGGACTTTGGAGCAAAATCAAAACAACAAAATGAAAGGATCCAGGATACATTTGGGCTCATTTCCCTGCAGAGGTGCTCTTGGTCTGTGGCTCATCAATGTCAGAGCAGGGCTTTTACTGGAGCACAGGTAGGCTGACAACCAGGCCTACTGCAGAGTATCTGGAAATGTTGCCGCCCTGGGAGAAACCCATTTGCTCACTACTCAAGTGTGATTTGTGCTGTTGTGCTGACTCCTCCTCTGACCCACCTGCGTACCATGAGAGGCTGAGTGAAATACAGTGCCTGGAGTGTAGATTGTGTTGGCTTCTCTATACATCTGTCCCTAGGGGTTATTCGGCTGGTGGGGTGGGGGCTAAGGGGCAGGTTATTTGGGGCCGATGTGCTTTGCTTCTGAGGAGCCCCCTGAGGTTGAGCAGGAAGGCGGGGGCTGCAGTCCGAACTGGCACCTGGGCCCACGTTGGTCACCACGGTGGTTGGGTTGAGGGGAGCGCAGGGCAGGCCAGCTGGAATCTACGGCTCCTCAACTGCCTGTTGACAGCCTGCAACCCAGGGCTCGGGGCACCGGAGCAGAGCCAGAGTCGCAGGGCCCAGCAGATGCTCATAGGGAAGGACTGGAGCCAGGGAGGGAGGCAGGCAGGCTCAGGCAGCCGCATCAGCCAGCCAGGTCGCCGGGGGGCTGAAGCCCGGCTCTGCTCTGTGCTGCACTGGAGGGTTGGCATGTCTCAGGGCAAAAAGCACACAGCGGGAAGTCTGCCATCACCACAACCCTGAAGTAGACGGTGTGGTGTGGCGCGCACTCAGGCACCTGGGTGCGGTGGGGGTGTCTCCTCATCCAGTCTCCTTTTGAATGCCTAGGTCAGCACCTGGGCGTTGGACGGAGGGCAGCTAGCTAGGGGGCGGGAGTTCTTTCTGAGGAGGCTGGCAGGTGGAATGCTGCCCCGTGGCTGGGGTGGGCAGTGGGGGTAGAGACCAAAATAGTCTGCTAAGCGCTAAGGCTTAGGATCTGTGCAAGGGGATTCTTGGAAGCGCCACAGAAGAAGAGCCCCATCTGCACGTCTCTGCAGCTCTGTTCCCCCTGCACAAACCTTGGATGGGTGCCAGGAGGGAGAAAGGGTGGGAAGGAGTATATTTGCTCCTTCCTCCCCTATGTGGGTTACCTTCTTCCAAAGAGATCCATCGAGGACATGGAACACAGAGGCCGAGCGGCCTGGTGGACACCAGGAGAGGGTGTGCTGTGCAACCGGGGTAGGAAGGGCTAGACCTGCCTGACCATGGTGGATGCAAAGGGGGCACTGAACAGGTTTGTGGGCCTGGGGCAAGGCGGTGAGCTGCAGGGCTTCACCATCATCCAGGAAGCCTCCATAAACACCGTTGCAAATCCTTTACAACCCCTCTGGTTTTTGCCTTGGGAGAAAATTCTAGAAGCAGAACCCTTAGCTCAGAAGACATGAGCGTGTTTGGCTTGGAGATATGGAAACTCATGGACACGCCATGCCCTGGCGACCAGGATGCAGGTCTTGTGGCCTCTCTGCTTCCATGGTGATGTCTTGCCTTCTGTGTTTGGTGAAAATACATCTCATTAAGCGTGTGTCCGCAGGTCCTTCCTCCCTACTTTGCCATTAAATGCCTGTGACTGTACCCGGTGATGTATCTTGTGGGGTCTTAGTGTCTGATTGTGAAAATTCTCAAACTCACCTGGGTACGGATTTGCAGAACTCATGGAAAAGCTGCATTCAAGCCAAACAAGAATTAATAAGCGGGGACTGAGTGAGCTGAGGATCGTGAGTCTACCTTTGTGACTCTTGTTTGAAACCTTGCTGGTTCTTTAATGTTTCTTCTTCCAGATCGAGGGAAACTGTATCTGAAAATATCCATGATCTACAGAAATGTGATGAAACATTTCTGTGTGAACAAATGGGAGCATTTAACTTCTCTCCCTCCCTGAACCCTCCATCATTCAGGAACTCTCAGGGAGAATTCTTTCTTCCAAGGTACTTAGGATTATTGGCGTAAGTTCAGCACAAGCGCCTTTTTCTTGTAACAGGACACCGCTGGAAACGTTGGTTATTTTACCAAGAGATTGAGTGAAATGTCCAATTTGAGAGTAACGTGTATAGACTCGGATAACGACCAGACAGTTTTCAGGAATTAAGGGTGACTTTGTGGAGCCCCTTGGCAATAGCGGCTTCCCACCTCGATGACGCAGTGCCGAGGAGCCTTGCCAGATGAGTAGGGAATGTTACTTGTTGGAAGGTATGGGAACCTCAGGATATTTGGGGGACCTTGAGAAGAGGAATCCACCCAAATCGACAGGTATCGCAGTCAAGTCTGATGGGAGTATTGCGCTTGGCTTTGGCCTGGACGCACTACTGAAAGTTCACTCTAGAGATTCCTCATGAAAAGTTTCAGCACAGCAGGGTTTCAAAATCTGTATGGAACGGTCCGTCACTATGCCTGCCAGGCTTAGTTAGAATAGATGCTAAGAAACCAAGTGTGCTTGTGGCTGCCTTCTTGCATCTAAGAAACCATCCCAAATCCATTGAACTGAAATCCATCACCCATGTGGACTGGCATCCGCTGCCACCACCGCCAGGTGTTTCTGTGCCTCCAATGGGTCCCGTGAAGCTCTGAATCTATTTAGTTCACAATCTGGTTTGGGGACCTCACTTTGGAGGCTGGCAGTGTTTTCTGATTGGGAAAATCCTATCATAACTATACCCCAAATCGTCCCAGAATCCTCTAGAAGCTGGTTGTTGGAGGGCTTGCCCTTTGGGTCAGTAGCATAATCTCTGGTCAGGAGTGAAACAACTTCAATCTCCAAGGTATAGGTTATATTCATATTGGGTGGTGATTAGTTGTTGCTTTTTTTATTTCTTCTTTTGAGTTCCAGGGTCCATGAGAGGCATGTCTTAGAAAGGAAAGACCGGAGGCTCCTTTCAGCCAAATAGAGTTGTGAAAAAAGAAAGGAAGCAAGACTAACAGAGTCACTCACGTAGAGTAGAAAAGACATTGAGGAGGTAGAGTAGATGCATATCTCCTATGGGAGTTGTGTGTCATTGAAGTGACGGAGTAGGTGAATGAGAACCATGTCAAAGGTGAAAGACGATTCCAGGAGAAGTAAGCATCTCTAGGACGGTCATGCAAAATGCAGTTGAAATAGGGTTTATGCAGATTTTCTGTTTTGGTTCTGGGAGCAGCAGGAACTTTATTTAGACTCCTATCACTAGTTGCACATGGTGATGGACCTCTGGGCCATCTCCTGGCCCATATCCTCCTGCTTGGGTCTGGCAAAGATATCAAGGAACTCCGGGTAGCAAATTGACCATGTGTGTATGATTTGAAGGTCTGCCAGCAGCAATGCTGTCTTTCACAGATCGCGGGGCCCTGTGGTTTGGGCATCTTTGAGCTTGTGCTCTCTGCTGGAAGGGAGGGGCACGCTTTCAGTTTTGGGTGACATTGTGTCTTCCCGAGTGCGGGTCCTGAGACCTCAACTAAATGCTCTCCTTGTTTTTACAGGTGGTGCCTCAGGGCTCAGAGGACATGGCCTCATGGGCAGCATCCAAAAGGTCTGGCCTCTGTCTCTTCAGTGCAGATTCAAGTGCAACATGTACAGGAGTGTGACCCCTGCCGTCTCCCTGGTGGATGTACATCACAGTAGTAAGTTGTCTTGGTTTGGAACCTTCCGCCTGAGTTGAGGTTCAGGCCTTGACTTGGGTGTCTTTTTTGCTGGCTTCTGTCTTTCTTCCAGAGGGAAAGATGCCCTCTTATTGTTGATTAAATTGGAGATGTACCCTTAACCAGAATGTCTAGAGTTTGCTGCTTGGGGAAAATTACTTGGTGGCACATATGGAGAAGGTTCTGCAGGTCCCTGCCCCATACAAAATATCTTAACTCCAGGTTGCGTCTGTTAGCAGAATCCTGAGTTACTGCAGGGTTATCTTATAAATAGAAATTCTCTCCAAAATAGTGTTTTCTGCCAACACATTCTTTTTAGGGCCAGTAAACTAAAGAATATTGGGCATCTTTACAAATGGATCTCTGAGTGGACGTGCTTTTTTTTTTTTTTTTTTGTAAGAGGGGGAGGTGGGAGAGAGAGAGGTAGACACTGGGCAGGCTCTACATGTTTTGCAGAGCATGACACAGGGCTCGATCTCACAACACTGAGATCATCACCTCAGCCAAAATCAAGAGAGTCAGTAAGAAGGTCACTCACATAGATTAGAGAAGACATGAGGAGGTAGAGTGTATGCCCATTTCCTGTAGGAATTCCATATCACTGAAGAATCAGGGTAGATGAGTGAGAACATGTTTCTAATATGAAGATTCTAGGAGAAGTAAGCATCGCTAAGATGGTCATGTGAAATGCAGTTGTAATAGGGTTTCTGCAAGTCTTCTCTTTGGTTTTGGGAGCAGCAGGAAGTTTATTTAGTCTCTTGTCACTAGTTGCCAGTGGTGGTTGACGTCTGGGTCACGTTTTGTCCTACACGCTCCTCCTTTCGTCTGGCATAGACATCATGGAACTCCTGGTAGCCAGATTTGGAAGTGGAGGGACTGAGGGAGAGAGAGACCCTTAAGCAGGCTCCACATGCTGTGCAGAGCATGACACATGTCACGGGCTCGATCTGACAACCCTGAGATCAGGACCTGAGCCAAAATCAAGAGTTGGTCCCTTAACTAAAAGAACCCTACAGGCATTCCTGGATGTGCTTTGTGTTTATGGAAGGCAGTGTACATACCCCGTCCTGTTCTATAATCTTCTAAATTAAGGACTATTTCCATATCGGCAGTGGTCTTACACCTTCTCAGGCTAAGAGATAAGTAACTATGTTTGGTGGTAGAGAAAAGCAGTTGGCTACCATATTCTCTCAGAGGGGGAGGTAGCGCTCACTGCCTGACTCTGAACAGTACAGTTTTATTCCTGTCCTGATACACAAGGTTCTTCCAAAACAGCACCTCTGTAAAAGATAAAATTAATTTGCAAGCCCCTGGGTGACACAGTTGGTTAAGCATCTGCCTTTGACTAAGGTCAGGATCCCTGGATCCTGGGGGATCAGGCCCTGCATTGGGTACGCTTCTCATTGGGAGGCCTGCTTCCTCTCCCTCTTCCCCCCAGCTGACTCCCAACTATTCTTGATCCCTCTCTAGCTCTCTTGATCTCAAATAAGTAAAGGAATACAAGTATTTCTAAGTAAGAAATTAATTTGTAAGTCGTTTCTAATTTATGAGGATAATATTAGTAGAATTAAGGACACATGAGAGGTAGATCCCAAACCATGTGTTTGATGAATCTTGTGGCCATTCATCCTTGCGATCTACATACATCGATAGGTCAGTGTTTTTGTGAACGGACGTCGAGCACCTCGTGCTCTGAGATTCTGAGTTCACCCTCCAGTTGATGTTCTCATGGATCCCAGGCAGTGTTTCTTCCTGGGATCCCACTTCCTACCAAGAGACAGCACCCGTGTCAGTTGTGAGAGCTCGTAAAGGAAAAGTCCCCCGTTCTTACTTGGCACAGTGTGCACGGTTGTGAGACCCCCCCCCCACGCCTGTTCGGGGATCCTGGCCTTTGTGCAAGTACTGATGGATCGGAGCAGATGTGCTTGATTTCTAGCGATTGGTTACTGGAATAGCGCATTGTGCATCCCTCAGCACGGGACCCAGTTGTATGTGTTTGCAGCGTCTGAGTTTGTATCTCAGTGTCACCCTAAGAAATTCCTTGGGAGGTCTTTGCCCAGTGATTTTCGGATGGGAGTGTCCGGGGAAGGGTTTCCCCGCGTTGCGCTGGGATCAGGGATTCCTCGGCGTGAGGGTGTCGTTGCTGGCTAAGGAAGAAGGGATACCTGAGCCCATTCCTTTCCTCATCACACCGGGAGGATTTTCTTGCGTGGGAATCCTCCCAGGGCCTTCCCGTGTTGGCTCCGTGAGGAATGGGATTCCCACATGGATCTCACCGGCATTCAGCCGCCGCGATGACGCAGGGGGTCCCGGGAGGTGCCTGCGCCTTCGCTCCCGTGGGAGGGATGACGCGCACTCTGAGATGGTAGCGGGAGCTCAGGCCCGAGCCCCAGTTGAAGCTTCTCCCACCAGGCTACAGCGCTCGTGGTTCTCCCCGTGTGAGTTCTGTGGTGTTGGGAAGGGGCCCGCTTCTGGCAGAAGGCTCTGCCTCCGTGACGGGAGACATGGTGTCTCCCCTGTGTGGTTTCTGTGGTGGTGAGAAAGGTGGGCGCTCTGGGTCCAGGCGGGAGCCCAGTGATGACAGACCCAGGTTCCTCTGCTCTGACTTGTCAGGTGTCTCCAAATGTGAGAGCTGTATCGAACGTCTCTCCCACGTTGACCGCATCGGTCGGGGTTCCCGCCGGTGTGGATCCTCGGATGCTGGCTCAGGGTGTGTCTGGACTAAATGCTTTCCCCCGAAGGTGGCATTCAACCAGTTTCTGTCTGCGGGAACGTGCCCATGGCCTCGAAGGGATGCGTGTTGCTGCGAGCTCTCGTGCAGCAGTCCCACCACATGGCTTCTACCCCGTGGGAGGTGCTGGGCGTGAATGTGAGCAGAGCTCTCCGAAGGAAGGGTCTCCCACCTTCGTTCCCTCCCTAAAGGGCCTCTCCGGTGGTCTTGCTGTGTACCGAGGTGAGCACTGCCCTGCAATTGTTTGCCCCATGCGTGTCATGTCTCCTTTCCTCGGAAGGGTGAGTTCTCTCGTGTCTCGCGAGGGGAGAGCCCCGAGTCAAGGCTCTCCCACCCTGGGGAGAGGGGTGTGGTGCGATCCAGGATGAACGAGCCCTGATGTCCTTGGCACCGGGGACACATGGCCGAAGGCTCTTCCACATTGTCAGTAAATACAAGGCGTGTCTTCCCGGGACACAACACACATGGAGCGAGGTGAGGGATGTGAGACATCTCCCTCCTGGGCCCCAGCATTGGCCGGGTTCCTGGGCAGTGTGAACCCTCTGCTAATGGCCAGAACAGGAGGGGCTGTGGAAGGCTTGCTCCCTCATGTCCCTCCCTTCCCGCCTCAACGTACGCATTGCAGCCCCTCCCTTCAGGAACGGTCTCTGCGTCTACCTCTGCAAGCCGCTTGTAGTCGGGTGCCGTGTGCCTTTCCCGAATTCAGATAGACCTTTCTACACGGTAGCCTCACTCCCACGTCAACTGCTGCTTCAATTTTAGATGTTTCCGTTTCAAAGACTATATACCTGTGAGTCATGTTGAAGGCAGTGACTTTTCCAGACACTCGGGTGGTGGCTCGCCTTGAGGCCCATTTCAGCCGAGAAATGAAACTCTTCCGATTTCTGGTGGGACAGCCCGTATGCTCGGGGTCTTGGAAGACAGGAGAGTGTGGGGAATGCTTAGCGTAGCCCATGTCCAGCTGTGGTGTGGAAGGCCAGGGTTCATGACCCTGAAGCCTCCCGTTGACTTGCAGAGAAGCAGACCTTTGAGATGCCCCCGTGCGGGTATCCCTTCATCCTTTCTGATAGGGAACATATCTCCGTGAGCTCCTGGGTCTTCTACAGACAGAATGAGTCACGGAACACTAGGTGAAGAAGTCCTGAAGGGCTGTATGGGGGCTACCAAAACAGAACGAAAGAAGGAAAGAGGGGGAGGGAGGAAGGAATACAAAGAACAAAAAGGTACTGCAGGGGAGGAAGGGAGGGAGGGCGGGCGGGCGGCCTTGAGAAAGGGAGAAGAGAACCTGGTAGAGAGGCATTAGGGGAAAGAAGAATTTTGAAAGTTGTGAGACAAACATCTGAGAGTAAAGGTTTGAGCTTGATGACAAAGGGAAGGAATGGAGTCCTCTACTCAGGAGCAGAAACCTGTTCTAGGGTCTTGGTGAGGAGACCCTATGGACCAGACAAAGATGCGAGAAAAAGAAGGTGAGGACGGGATGCTGGGGCGTTTCAGATGGGCAAACTCGACCACGTCGAGGACGGAAAGAGGTGCCGTGTGAGGGTTTCAGTGCAAGAATCACAGAAGTGTCCTGTCCTCGGAGGACACGGAACGTGCAGTGGGTTAGGTGGATGGAGTCGGAAGAGTTGACAGACATGGGCCCGTGTGGCAGGGTTGTTTCCACAGGAGCCCTACAAGAGACAGGACCGATGTAGGAAAGACGTCAGCGTTCAAGACCGATGGTCAGGAAAGAAGTCTGGAGACGGCTTTGCTGGCAGGAGGTGATTTTTATTAAAGCACAGGGACACGGCCCGTGGGTAGAAAGGGTTGCTTGCTGGGGTGGTGACGGGAGGCTGACTCTCTGGGATGGCACTGGGGGAGGTCAGGACAAAGGGAGGTTTTACAAGAACGTTGCAGGAGGACAGAGGACACTCAGGATACCGGAGGCTTTGCTCTTGTCAAGGGAAGGTGGTTTTTCCTCCTAGGAAGGCATTAATTGAGAGATGGTGGGGGGCTTCCTGGAGGAATGTTGCCTTCCTCCTCTCACAGGTCCTTCTCAAGGGACTGCAGGTTGGAAAAGAAACTCTTGTCTTACGGACATTTCCTTCGGCCTCAGCCTCCCTCAGTGTCGTGGAGGGGAGGGAGATGTCAGGGCTTCAGGAAACGGAGATCCGGGTCTCTGGAAGGTCGCTAGCCTCTGGTTAAGCAAGCCTCTTCGTGCAGAATCACGGGGACGTTGACAAAGCGAGGGAGACTCCGGTCTTGCCGGGTTTGGATCTCCATCGGTGGAGAATCTGTTTTGTTTGTCCCTTTCCGTAGCTATTGGGCCGTCAGAGTGCCTTGAGGAATGTCCTCTGTTATCACAGTTTGGGGGGCGGTGTGGCGTGCCACCTCCTGCTTGGTGCTCAGCTAGCCTTCTCCTCCCTCCTCGTGTGCCCCTGACCAGTGTAGAGCCTTGCGTGGTTAAGGTCGTTGAAGGAGGATGGTCTCATCTTCTGTAACTTCTTCCTGCTGAATAGGGGCGTAGAGCTGTCCCTACCCGTGGGTCATTCCTGGTCAGCTGGGGGAGGCCTCTGTTGTCAGAGCTGTAAAAGGAAGAGGCCGTGGAGTGCAGGGGAGAAGTTGTGACTGGATCTTCCTGAGCGGAAAGGACCATCTGTCCTCTGAACGTTCCTGCAGTGAAGGGTTCCTGGCACCACCTGCAGAGACGGGGCGGGGGGTGGGAAACAACACAACAGGGTTAGAAGAAGAGAGACCCGTGAAGGGTCCTTTGATAGTGGGTGAGAACCCTCCCCCAGGCCAAGAGTTGAGCCAGTCCTTAAAGAGAGGGATCCTTGGAAGTGCGGATTGGAGCAGTGGTGTCTGTGTGTGTGTGTGTTAGGAACCCAGAAGTCTCTTTGTGATCGTGAGGAATGTACGCCCAGCATTGTGTGTTTCGACGGGCCCAGGCTCCACCTTGTGCAGCAGTGACAACATCCGAAGCCTTTGTGTTTTGTAGCACAGCTCTGTGCGTTGGGATCATTCCCGTATCTCATTGAGAAATCCTGTTTGGGGTGACACGTAGGGCCTTGACTGTGGACTGGGTAAGGTGTTCCCCATGCCCCACGACGTCCTCCATTCCCAAAGAGGGGCAAAGATGGATGCTCGGTGGTCACGTCAGTGGAACGGAGCCCACGTGCACCGTTGTTTGAAAGGGGGAAGGTCGGCTGGGTCGGGGATGGTTCTCATAAGGCGCCCGGGCCTTTGGCCCACCCCAAGTGTCTGGTGGCCTCCGGAGCTTGGGGAAGCCATGGGCCCAGGTTCGAGCTTCATGGCCATTGGGTCCCAGCTAGGGGCCCTTATCTAATCCCGAGTCTCCTTGAACCACAGTCAGGCTTTCAAGGGCTCCTCCCTCGGGCTGGGAGGGCCGTTTCAGGCCCATATTGGGTTGGCGGGTTATGGCTTGGGAAGAGCCTTTTCTGTCAATTGCTTCACGGGCGAAGAGGACGAGGAAGGCCTGTCGGAGCCCGGATAAATACTTGGGTGATTTTTTTGCCAATTAGAACCGACGGGTGGGCCCTAGGATCTCTGCTGTGGGGGCAGCCATGTTTGCTGACAGGCTTTGGCCTCAGCGGTCTGAGTTCGACTGATGACAGCGTCCCTGGTTCTTCTTACCCCCTTTCCATGAAACTGTTGCCGTTGCTAAAGCACCTGTCCTCTGCACTTTGGGAGGGGCATCTTCAGTCGGGTGGACCTAAGACCCTTTCCGGAGTTAGGAGCCATGGGCGTGGAGGGGTCGGGTGCAGGCCTGAGGGTCGCTGGGTTTCAAGTTGGGCTGCGTTCGGGGGTTAGTTCGGGCGTATCTGGGAGCGTGAGGTGGTACTTGATAAATCGGCCTCCCGTCATGGTTCGGCGGCCTTTGTTCTCTGTGACGCTCTGGAGCTGATGCCAAGTCCTTAGAGTCAGGGGCCATCCCCGTAGCAACTGGGAGGTTCCTTTGCCCAGGAGGGCCGTTGGATGCTTAGCCGAAGCCTTTGTTTGCCATCGTACCTGAATAGGGGGGGCTTCTTGCATCAGTAGGACTGGGAGGGAAGAAACCATTCCAGGAAGCCCTTTGGATTGGAGGTCGCGCCGGCAGATCCTCGTTAGGAGGAGTCGCTGGTAAGTGGGAGCAAACTTGTCCGGGAGATCAGGGCACCCCAAGTGCACCCTCCACTCCAGTTAGAGAGCGGGGTCCTTGATTGGCTCTGTAAGTCCCCAGAGAACCCTGTGGAGTGGTGTATGTTCTCTGGCTTTGAGGGAAAGAGTTTCTCACCCCAGCCCCATCCAGTTGGTCTCGGTGCTCGTTGAGTTCTACAGTCGTGGGGGAATCAATGGCATGTTCCAGTTGCGGAAGGAACCCTGAGCCCGTGGGGTCTCGGTATTATGCGCACAGAATAAGAAGCAAGGGGACTGCCTGTCCACGAGCTAATGTGGAAATGTTTCTGAAGGTGAGCTCAGGTCGTCTGGCTTAGTTGAGCAACACCTACGGAAAGGCCACCAGAGTGAGACGCGAGCGTCCACAAAGGCGGGTTCTTGAAACGTACTTTTCCTCTTCCAGAGAACACTCCCCTCCAGAGATAGCCAACTCAGGGCTCATGTCCTTGGCGAGCAAGCCCCGCTTTAACCCACGTGGCCCAGTTCCCGACTTGAGCTCAGCAAGCCTAGTGATCGATCCCGAGTGACGGCTTAGAATCTGCATCCCTGGGACTTTTCCGAGGAATCTGTAACCGTCGTCTCTCTAGGCCAGAATCCAAGGGAAGGGCTTGCCATCAGACGTGCCTGCCATACCTGTGGATTTGGGCAGGTTCCTTTTCCTGAGGTGCCTGATAGATCCTGAGGTCCCTGCACCTGCCAGGAAGTGACACCCTATCTGCTCCTGGTGAGGCGGTGGGTCGTCTGGAGGCAAGGGGTCAGGCCAGCCTTCCCGAGGGGCTTGATGGCCGCCGGCGTTCCGAAAGGCAGCCTCAGGCCCTGAAAGGCCTTTGGTCCCGTCTGGGTCTCTGCCTAGCTGTCTCCATAGGACAGTCCCATCCAAGCCTTGGTCAGATCACCCATATTTCCAGGGATGCCCCGTTCCAAGCAGAAGAGAGTCTTATGGAACATCGGGAGATGGTGAGGGTTGCCATGGGAGATGAAGTGCTTCCCGAGACCTTTGGACTCGGAGGGCTCAGGTAGAGTGAAACGTGCCACGCTTTCACGTGCTGCCAAAGGAATGTTGGGTCCCATTCCTGTACGTCCTAGATGTGTAGCATTGCCGTCCTTGAGGCCCAAGTTTTCCGCGAGGTGCAGCGTGGTGCTTGGGGCCCCGGTTCCTCTGCCGTGGTGTCTGGGTGCTGCGGAGTTGGAGCTCAGGTGAGGGACAGCCTCTCCTCTTCTCCGCGGGGCAGCGGGGAAGCGACGGCTCGGGGTGGTGGGCCGGTGGGCGGTGGCTGGGGTGAAGGGGTGGGGAGGTGGGGAGGCCAACACTGATACAGAGGCGCGAGGTGGGACGCACCTGGGCCTCAAGGGGCCGAGGGAATGAGGCGGCACGAGGGAGGCATGGCGGGGGAGGCAAGGATTTGGCGGGGGCAGCCAGGCAGTAGCAGCAGGGGACGGGAGGCGGGAACAGCGGGGTGGGAGCCCTTGAAAACGGGGAGGGCAGCAGGGCAGCACTTGGGGGTGGGGAGTGAAGCTAGACAGTAGCTCGCAGGGAGGAGAGGGGACCGGGGAGGGGGATGGAGGCGAGGCCACGCCTGGCGTGGTGGGCTGGACAACAGGCATGTGAAGGGGGCGGGGCTGCGAAGCCGGCGCGACAGCAGCATCTGTACCTGGGACAGCAGAACATCGGCAGTGAGGCGGCGGTAAGGGTCACAGGGACAGAGAAGTGGCGGGGGGAAGGGTTTGCTGGGGCCACATGGAGGGCGGGGCGTGCAGCCGGGCCAGGAAGCAGGGGAGGGCGGGCAGCGGGGAGGCAGTGTCACTGGGTCGCAGTCGCAGAGGTGTTGGGGAGGTGCGGTGCGGTGGCAGTGGCGTTGGCGGGGCACAGTGGGTCGGCAGCAGAGTGGGGGAGCGAGGCAGGACAGTACTGGGGTGGGGGTTAATGGTGGGGGGTGGGCGGGACCAGCGGGGCGGCGGTCTCATGGTAGTGGGGCGGCGGTCTCATGGTAGTGGGGCACGGCAGGTGCAGCAGGGCCACCAAGGAAGGGGCGGTGGCCTTGGAGACCCTGGCAGCAGCAGCAGGCCGCCGGGTGGTGGGGCGGGGATGGGGGCGGGGGCAGGGCGGCAAGAAGGGGCAACGTGGGCAGTAGCTTGGGGACGGCTGCAGCGGCGCTGGGCAGATGTGCAGCGGGACAGCAGGTCCTGGGGTGCGGTAGATATGGGGGGTGGGGCGTGGCAGCGGGAATCAAGGGCAACTCAGTGGGGCAATGGGGCAGTCATGGCATGGGGTGGTAGGTGGGGCCGTGGGGCTGCCCAGGCGGGAGGTGGTGGCAACCAGGTGATGACCCTATGGTCGGGGGGCGGGACCGGTGGGGGAGGGAGCCGGGGTCCCCAGAGCCAGGTGAGGGGACAACCAGGCGGTAGTGGCACAGGAGCGGTGGCGGGTTGTGGTGGGGGAGCTGTGTGACAGCCAAGTGGGGCAGCCAGACGGCGACTGGGCGGGGGGTGGAATCTAGACAGCAGCACCGGAGTGGGGGTGGGACCAGCCCGGAGGCGGCGGCGGGGCAGCGGCAGCAGCAGCAGCATTGGGGCTGGCGTGGTGGGCGGGCCCATCGTGCCTGTCAAGGGGGCGGGGCAGCAGCAGTGCGGAGGGCGCGGTGGGCGGGCCCACGGTGCAGGTCAAGGGGGCGGGGCAGCGGCAGTGCGGAGGGCGTGGTGGGCGGGCCCACGGTGCACGTAAGGGGGCGGGGCGGTGAAGCGCGGAAGAGGCCGGGGCATAGGGCTGCAGCGGAGCGACGGCAGCTGAGGTAAGGGGGCCGGTGTGAGGGGCGCAGCAGGGTGGCAGGGGTGCACGTGGCGGTAGCATGTGGTGGAAGCCCGGGGAGGGGCCGGATATTCAGGGCGCTAGTAGTGAGGTAATACGCCTGGCAGCGGGGAGGCAACGGAGCAGGGGGGAGGGGGAAGCCGTTAGGCGGCAGTGGGGGGTTCGGGGGTGGGACGGGCCGGGCGTCCGCGAGGCGTCAACGTCACGGCGTGGTGGGCGGGGCTGCATGGGCCTGCGGAGTTGGCAGCCGTGAGACAACACTGAGGTGGGGGGACGGGATCACGGGGAGGGAGCAGGGGTCACCAGAGGCGGGGAAGGGGGCAGGCAGTAGCGGCACAGGGAGGGGTGGGAGCTGCGTGGCACCCGAGTGGGGCAGCCGTGCGGAACCTGTGGGGGATGGGCGGAATCTAGGCGGCAGCAGAGGGGGTGTGGGGGGGGGAGCAGCCCCAGGCAGTGGTGCAGCAGCAGTAAGGCGGGCGCGGTGGGCGGACCCACGGTTAACGTCAAGGGGGCGGGGCAGCAGCAGTTCGGAGGGCGCGGTGGGCGGGGCCATCGTGCGTGTCAAGGGGGCGGGGCAGCAACAGCGTGGTTGGGCGCGGTGGGCGGACCCATCGTGCGCGTCAAGGGGGCGGGGCAGCAACAGCGGGTCGGGCGCGGTGGGCGGACCCACAGTGCACGTCAACGGGGCGGTGTGGCGAGGCTTGGCCGAGGCTGTCGGCCCAGGGCCGCGGCAGAGCGGCTGCAGCTGAGGAAAGGGGGCAGTGTGAGGGGCACAGCAGGGTGGCAGGGGTGCATGTGGGCGGTGGCAATGTGCTGGAAGCGTGGGGAGGGGGGCGGATATTCAGGGCGGTAGCAGCGCGGTAATGCAGTGTCAGGGGGGCAGGGGACCAGGCGTGCGAAGGAGTAACGCACGTGGCAGCGGGGAGGCAATGGAGCCAGGGGAGGGGGAAGCAGATGGGCGGTCGTGGAGGGGAGGGACCAGCCTGGCATCATCAGGAGGCCAGTGTCTTGGCGTGGTGGGCGGGGTAGCAGGGCTGCAAGGGTGCCAGGAGGTGTCAGGAGAAAACGCTCAGGTATGGGGGCGGGACCAGCGGGGGAGAGAGCTGGGGTCACCAGGGTCGGGGAGGGGGCAACCAGTCAGTAGTGGCACAGGGAGGGGTAGCGGCCCGTGGGTCGGGAGCTGTGTGCCATCTGAGTGGGTCAGCAGTGTGGCACCTGGAGGGGGTGGGTGGAATATAGGCGGCAGGGCAGCGTAGGGAGGGTGGGACCAGCCCTGAGGCAGCAGCACAGAGACAGCTTGGCTGGCTTGCTGGGCCTGCTCATAGTGCATGCCAACGAGGTGAGGCAGCGAAGCCCAGCAGAGGCCGGGGGCATAGGACAGAGGCAGCGCAGCAGTAAGGGGGCCTGTGTGGGGTGCACAGCAGGGCAGCAGGGGTGCATTTTTGGGGGGCAGCAAGCTGGTAGCAGCGCGGGGGGTGGTGGATGTGCTGGGCAGCCACACGCTTGGCAGCCAGGAGGCATCGGAGTGGGGGGTTAGTAGCTAGGCGGTAGTGTCGCTTGGGGGTGGGCAGGACTAGCTGGGTATAAGCGGAATGTCAGTGTCATGGCGTGGTGCGTCAGGCAGCAAAGCAAGGGCTTGGCTTTGCTGGACTTGATGCATGTGTACAGGGCGACACCACTGTTAGCAACAGCAGCGAAGACCCAGGGCAGCAGTTGAGAGGCAATGGTGGTTTTAAGTGGGGGCGCTGTGGACGGGGGTGCAGCGTGGTGGGTGCGGCTCATGTTGTGGGGGCAGCCTGGTGGTACCAGTGCAGGGAAGGTGAAGTACTTGGGGCGGCAGCAGCGTGGCAACAGGGGTAGGGAATCGGGAAAGCTCCAGAGTGGGGGGCAGGGGTAGCGGCTAGGTGGTAGCTGCAGGGAGGGGTGGGCAGGAACAGCAGGGGGCAGCGTGGCAAGTGGGGCAGTCATGCAAGTCAATAGGGCAGGCCTGCGTAGGGATGGGCTACAAAGACCAGCAGCTGCAGGACCCAGGAAAGCAGCGGGACGTATAGGGCAAGAGTGGGACACAGGGTGGCAGCAGATCAGAAGCAGGGTAGCGGTAAGGGGGCAGTGATGGCGAGGGGCAGAGGATTGGTAGTGGGGGTGTGGTGTACTCGGCAGGGTAAAGGTGTGGGGAGAGCAGAGAGGGGTAGATGCAGCAATGCGGTGGGGCAGCAGGACAGTAATGAGCATGCTGGTGGGCGGGGTGGGACAGCGTGGCTGCACGGGTGCATGTGGGGTGGCCGGCAAGTGGTGGCATGTGAAGGGGGGACGGAATCAGCTGGGAGGCAGCGGCACAGCAACTGCACAGGAAGGGCATGAAGGGTGGGGTAGGGCCTTAATGCATGTCAATGGGGTTGGACAGTGAAGTCTGTAGTGGCCTGGGGCACAGGGCAGAAGTTTAGCTGCAGCAGCGGTGGTAAGGTGGACAGTAGGAGGGGTGTGCTGTGGACTGCAGGGTCACGAGGCAGGGGCACCCAGGTGGTGGCAGCATTGCGAGAAGGCTGGGATGAGTGGGGCGGCAGCAGCAGGTCAACGGGGAGGGAATCTGGAGGCACCGGAGCAGGGGTAGGGGGGCCAACAGGTGGTAGCTGTTCAGGGGTGTTTGGTGGGACCAGCAGGGCAAGAGCATCAGGTTCATAGCTGTGTGGGCAGGGCAGTGGCTCTGCACAGCCGCGGCAGCAAGGGGACAGTATGCAGTGAAGAAATGGCGCGGGGGGAGGGGCAGTGAGGCAGCAGTGACTTGAGGAAGGAAGTGACTTGAGGAAGCGCAGTTGGATGGCAGCAGACGTGGAGGCAAAGCAGAGAGGCAAAGCGGGGAGGGATTGGCCCAGATGTGGTTGGGAGGGACTAGTGGCGCAGCAGGTACGTGGCAATGGTGCGGCATGGCTTGGGGGCCGGGTGGGGCAGTGGAGATGGGCGGGAGCAGCAGGGTGACCGCGGTAGCAGTGGTGGTGCTGTTGGAAACAACAGGCACCAGGGCAGTAGAAGCACTGGAGGGTGGCGCAGCAGGGTGGCAGAGTGCTGGGAGGTGCACACGGGAGCGGTAAGGGCAATGGGGGTGGCACAGCAGGGCATCAGTTGCAGCAGGCAGGGCAGCAGGGCGGCTATGGCGAGGGTTAGCCGTTGTGGGACAAAGAGGCAGTGCTGTGGAGTAGCAGGGTGGAGGGTGGCAGCGCTGGTGGCAGCGGCCTGTCGGGAATGGGGGGTGGAAGGGACCTTGGCGGGTGTGTGGGGCGCAGCAGGGTGGCAGTGGGGGGATGGCACAGTGGTGTGGCAGTGGTACGGGGTGTGGGGATGAGCCAGGTGGCAGAAGCACAGGTGGGGGGGGGCAGTGATTTGGTAGCAACGCTATCAAATGCTTTTTGTGCATCTGTTGAGATGGTCCTATGACGTCGACCCTTCGTTTTGTGAATGCGGCACATTAGTTTGATTTGTGGATGTTGAACCACTGTGGCATCCCTGAAATAAATCTTACGGGTTCGTACCTCTTCCTGTATTGTAGAATTCGGTTTGCTGATATTTGGGTGAGGATTTTTATGTTTACGTTCATCACAGATAATAGTCTGTCACTTTCTTGGGGCACCTTGGGAGGTTTCGATAAGGGCCATGCTGGCCTCATAAAATGAGGTGGGGAGCCTTCCTTCCTCTTGTTTTTCTGGCAGAGTTTGAGAAGGATTGGTATTCATTTTTTTCTGTGTATGATTCATAGAATTCACTGGTGAAACCATGGGGTCCTGGACTTTTGTTTGTTGGAAGTTTTTGATTTCTTATTTAATCTCCCTACTGGTCATTGGTCTGTTCGGATTTCTGTTTCTTCAGGATTCAGTCTTGGCAGGTTGTATGTTTCAGGGAATGTCTCCTTTTCTTTTGGATTATCCAGCTTGTTGGGGTGTAATTGTTCATAGTACTTTCTTATGAGCCTTTGCATATTTATGGTATCAGGGAACATCTCTTTCATTTCTGATGATGAGTCCTCTTTTTTGTTAGCTTGAGTCTGGCTGAGACTCTGTCAGCTTTGTTCTTTTCAAAGAACCAGCTCTTTGTTGATCTGTTTTTTTTTTAAATATCTTTCTGTTGTCTTTTTAGTCTGTATTTCATTTATTTCAGTTCTGATGTGTTCCTTTCTTCTACCAACTTTGGACTTTATTTGTTCTTTTTCTGTTTCCCTGAGGTATCAAGTTAGGTTGCTTATTTGAGATGTTTCTTGTTTCTTGAGTTAGGCCTGTATCAGTATACACTTCCTTCTTAGAACCACTTTTTTTTTTAAAGTTAGCTCTAAGGGGTGCCTGTGTGGCTCAGTCTGTTAGTTGTTGGCCTTTGGCTCAAGTCATGAATTTAGGGTCCTGGAATGGAGCCCTGCATCAGCTCCCTGGTCAGCACGGGGAGCCATTCTCTCCCTCTTCTACTGCCTGCTGCTCCTTCTACTCTGCTCAGTCTGTCTGCCTCTGTCTCTCTCTCTCCCGCTCTGTGTCAAATAAATAAATGACATCTTTAAAAAAATAAAGTGAGCTCTATGCCCAGCGTGAGGTTGAAACTCCAAACCATAAGATCAGGCGTCACAGAGCTCCACCGACTGATCGACTCGACTAATCGACTAATCGGGTGCCCCATTTTAGAACCTGTTTTACTGCATTCAGTAAATTTTGTTTCATTGTATGATTTTTTCATTTGCCTCAAAGTATTTCTGTGTTCCTATTTTGGTTTGCCCATGAACCCAGTTGGTTGTTCAGTAGCATGTTGTTTAGTCTCTGTGTTTATGAATTTCCAGTTTTCTTCTTGTAATTGATTTCTAGTTCTATATCACTGTGGTTGGAAAAGATGGTTGATTTGATTTCAGTCATCATTTGGGAAAATTCTAGGCTTCTGGAGTTTATTGACTCGTCTTGTGGCCTCATATATGACCTATGGTGGAGAATGTTCTAGGTGTACTTGAGAGGAAAGTATTCCATGTGTTGCTTTTGGATGGAGGGTTCTGTGTGTATCTGTCAAGTCCATCTAAGTAACGGGTTGTCTGAGGCCGATGTTTCCGTTGTGATCTTCTGTCTGGATGGTGTATCATTGAGATAAGTGTGTGGTATTAAAGTTCCCTATGGTATTTGTGCTGATTGCTTCTCTTAGGTTTGTTCATATATGCTCTACATATTTAGTTGCTCCACCGTTGGGTGGGTAAGTATTTATAAATGTTGCATCGTCTTACTGCACTGATTCCATTAGCAATTTGTAGTGCCCTTCATTGGCTCTTGTTACAGTGTTTGGATTTTTTCTTTTTCTCCTCCATTGGACTGAAAATCAGAAGATCATCTCTTAGCTCTGCAGCCATGAACAAAGCACACCCCTGCTCTAAGTCCGGTTTTCTTTTTTTTCCTCTGTAAATAAACACAACAAATTCTTCTCCCAGGACCATATCCTGACTCCAATAAGACAATGTGTATAAAAGCGCTTTGTAAACGAGGAGATACTGCCCAGTTATGAAAACGATTATGCAACCACCAAATGTTCAGGATGAGATTTTTTAAGACATACTTATTTATTGTAGAGACAGAAAGAGAGTGCATGCACAAGCATATGCTAGAGAGGGGAGGGTCAGAGGGAGAGAGGGAATCCTCCAGCAGCGTCCCCGCTGAGTGTGGACCCTGGTGCGGGGCTCTCTCCCAGGAGCTTGGGATCTTGATTTGAGACAAAATCAAGAGTCAGCTGCTTAACTGACTGTGCCACCCAGGTACCCCAAGAATCAGATTTTTTAAAGCATTTTTTGAGGGCTTACTCTCATAGGTACTATTCTAAGTGACCTCTATTTCATTCAATTCTAAAAACTATTCTTAAATTAAAAATAGAAGCTGTTCTAAAAGCAAATATTCATAATATCCTCAGAGGTGGGCAAACAGGCGGAAAAGGGGTTAAGTAGGGGCACTGGGGTGGTTCAGTCGTTGAAGCTTCTGCCTTCGGCTCAGGACATAATCCCAGGTTCCTGGGATCGAACCCTAGGTCAGGCTCCCTGCTCATTGCAGAGTCGTCTTCTCCCTCTCCCTCTGTCCCTCCCCCTGCTTGTGTCCCCCCCTTCTCTGTCTCTCAAATAAAAAATTAAAAAGGTAAGTTACTTGCTCAGTGACATGATAAATATTAGAACTAGATAGAGTCCTGAGTGTGTCACCCTGAAGAATGTGTTTTTTCATTTTTACATTTACCAAAAAATACCTAGCTCTCAAAATACTATAGATTCAATTAGTTTCCTCTTTCTCCATACATTGAGTATCGGAAGATGCTACAATTCCAGGACCCTGGCTGGCTGGGTCGGTGGAGTGTCTGACTCTTAATCTCCGGGTTACGAGTTTAAGCCATGTTGGTGGTACAGATTACTTAATTGAAAAAAAAAAAAAAGATGCGATAGTTGGGCTTGTTTTCTTTTTTCCTTTTGACCCCTTCACCCATTTCTCCCACCTCCAACCCCAAACTTCTGCCATCCCCCATCTGTTCTGTCTGTAAGCTCATATTTTTGTTTTTGTTTTGTTGAAGGTTCTACATGTGATTTCTAGTATTTGTCTTTCTGTCTGGCCCGTTTTACTTAGCATAATGCCTTCATGGACCACCGTGTTGTAAATCGAAAGATTTCATCCTTTATTATGGCTGAGTAGGATTCCACTGTGTTTATCGACCACAATTTCCTTATTCATTCATCCACTGATGGCATTTAGGTCGTTTCTTTATTTTCACTGTTGTAAATAATCCTGCAGTGTGCTCAGGGCTGAATATACCTTTGTGAGTTAGTGTTTTCATTTCCTTCAGATAAATACTCAGAAGGGGAATTGCTGGCTCCTTTGGGTGTTCCATTTCTCATTTTTTTGAGGAACTTTTGTATTGTTTTCCATAGTGGCCGCACCCATTTGTACTTCTAGTAATGGTGCGCTAGAGTTTTCCTCTACTCTACATCTTCACCAAAACTTGCTATTTCTTGTGTGTTTTTGATAATGGCCCTTCTGACAGGTGTGAAGTGGTGCCTCATTCTGGTTTGATTTGAATTTCCCTGATGATTAGTGACGTTGAGCATCTTTTCATGTACGTGTAGACCATCTGTATGTCTTCTTTAGGAAAATGTCTATTTGGATCTGCTCCTGTTACATTAAATTACTTGTGGAGTTTTTGTTGGTTTTGGTGCTTTTGTGTGTTTTGTTTTGTTTTTGTTTTGCTGTTGAGTTGCATGAATTCTTTATATTTTGAATATTAACCCCTTACTGGATGTATAATTTACAAATGTTTTACCTTAGGTTACCATTTTATTTTGTTGATGGCTTCCTTTGTTTGGACATTTTATAGTTTGATGTTGGCACATATTTTGCTTCTTTGTTTGTTTTTACTTTGGTATAAGCTTAAAAGCACCACTACCAAGACCTATGTCAAGGACTTTTCCAAACCCTGCGTTTTCTGCCATAAGTTTTATAGTTCCAGGACTTGAATATATTCAAGTATTTGACCCATTTTGAGTTAGTTTTTGTGTATGGTGTAAGAGAATGGTGCAGTTTTGTTCTTCTGCATGTGGCTCTCCGGTGTTCCCAGCACCATTGATGAAAGAGACTATTTTCTCCCCCTCGTTTATTCTTGGCTCCTTTGTCATAAGGTCCCGGACCATAGATGTATGTGTTTACTTCTGGGCTCTCTCCTGTCTTCTGGTGATGTGTGTGTCTGTTTTTATGGCAATGCTAGATTGTTTTGATTACTCAAGCTTTGTCATTAGTCTGAAATGAACAAGCGCAATGCCTTTAGTGTGGTTCTTCTTTCTCTAGATTGCTCTGGTATTGTGTCTTTTGTGACATCATACAAATTTTTAGATCCTTTGTTCTCTTTCTGTGAAAAGTGTCCTTAGAATTTTGATAGGAATTGCAATGTAGATGGTTTAGGGAAGTATAGACATTTTACCACTATAGATTCTTCTCACCCATGAATATGCCATATCTTTCGGTTTATGTGTGTTGCCTTCGGTTTCTTTCCTTACTCTCTTGTAGTTTTCATTATACAAGATTTTACCTCTTGTTGAAGTTTATTCCTGGGTATTTTTTTTAAAGGTTTTATTTATTTATTTGACAGAGAGAAAGATCACACGTAGGCAGAGAGGCAGGCGGGGGGGGGGGGAAGCAGGCTCCCTGCTGAGCAGAGAGCCTGATGTGGGGCTCGATCCCAGGAGCCTGAGATCATGACCTGAGCCGAAAGCAGAGGCTTAACCCACTGAGCCACCCAGGCGCCCCTATTTTATTCTTTTTGATGCAATTTCAGGTGGGATGATCTTCCTAATTTATTTTCTGATGATTCGTTCTTAGCGTATAGAAACACAGCAGGTTTTGGGGTAGTGATATTGTATCCAGTCCCTTTACTGAATTTAGTCATAGTTTGAACAATTTTTCATTGGCTTCTTTGAGGTTTTCCTTATATTCTGTATCATCTGCAAACAGTGACCACTTTTCTTCTTTCTTTCCAGTTTTGGTGCTTTGTGGTTATCTTCTTGCATAATTGTTCTGCCTTGGATTTTCAATATTGTGTTCAGTAAAAGTGGCAAGGATAGATCGCCAGTGTTCCTAACGTCAGCGATCTTAGAGGAAATAGTAACAGCTAAAACTTTTCGGTATGGGATGTGACATAATCTGTGCGGTTGTCACATACGGCCTTTTTAAAAAAAGATTTTATTTATTTATTTGAAAGAGAGAGAGATCACAAGTAGGCAGAGAGGCTGAGAGAGGGGGAAGCAGGCTCCCTGCTGAGCAGAGAGCTTGATGCCGGGCTTGATCCCAGGACCCTGGGATCATGACCTGAGCCGAAGGCAGAGGCTTTAACCCACTGAGCCACCCAGGTGGACCATATATGGCCTTTTTGGTGTTGAGGTATGTTCCTGGTCTATGGACTCTGTTGAGAGTTTTGATTGCAAACGGATATTAAAGTTTGTCAAATGCTTCCCTGCATCTCAAGATGATCACATCATTTTTATTCTTTATTTTGTTAATGTGCTGTATCACTTTGATCGATGTGCACCTGTAAACCATCATTGCATTCCTGCAAGATCCCACTTGATCATAGTATATGATCCTCTCAGCATATTGGTGAACTTGGGTTTCTGGTATTTTGTTGAACATTTGTGCGTCTATGGTCATCAGGGATATGGGACTGTAAGATTCTTTTCTTGGGGTGTCCTCGTTTATTTTTGTATCAGGGTAATATTGGCCTCAGCAAGTGCGTTTAGAAGCTTTCTCTCCTGTTTTTTGGAAAAGTGGGCAAAGGACTGGTATGAATCCTTCCCTGAATGGTAGAATTTACCATGAAAGGCATCTGGTTCTGGAACTTGGATTTTTGGGAGGTTTTAAATTGCTGATATGATGAGCACTGGTGTTTTATGTAAGTATTGAATCACTAAAGATGAAACTGTTTCCATATCTTGGTGGTGGGATGGATGAAGGGGAACGAGAGTCATGGGGGCCCAGCACTCAGAGGCTCCATCCGCCACTGTGGCTGTGCCATTCCTCTCAGATGCTGGCAGAGGACGAAGGACGTGGTGGAAACACGGCAGAGTGGTGGTGTCGGGAATGTGGGGTCCGAGTGGGGTGATGAGACTGATGCGTGGCCCTCCTGTCCCACCCACAGGGTATCAGATGGCCTACTGCCTGGCCAACAGCAACTCCAGCACATTAACCACAGTGGAGATGGGTGCCATGGTGAGGCGATTCACGGCCACCGAGCTGGCCCCAGAGTCAGCATACATCTTTAGGCTGATGATCAAGATGAGGCAGGGCTGGGGGAGCCCCTAGAGGCCACCATCATCACCACTGAGAAGCGAGGTAAGGCCAGAGGCCCAGGTCCACTGTCCTGGTGACATGGGGAGGATAGCTGGGCCCTGTTGGGAGCCATAGACTTGCTGGGTCCACGGCTTCCTGGGGCAGGGCTTGCAGGGTAGTGTGTCTACACAGCCTGATATTTACCAGACAGGCAGGAATGTCTCTGGAGAGGAGGTTGTGTAACTGGGATCAGGGTGGCTCTGAGTCTCTGTGTTGGAGGGACGCTCCCTGAAGCCAGGTGCTTTTTCTCTGATGTTCAAGACCACATGACCAGCTGAGCCAGGTGTTCCAAAACACGTTTCCTACCAAGCAATCCTAGGGAGATGTGTCTTCATGGATGCCCCTTCTGTTCCAAGCACTGGTGTGAAGTGCTTATTGTTCATTGTCTTGGTTTATCCTCACCAAATGCTGGGGGACAGAGTGCTGTGAGGCCCAGTTCTACAAAAGACATGGGGCACAGACAAATTCTGTCATTTGCCAGGGACACAGCTGTTGACGCAGTGATGTGGACACCCTTCACAGACACTGGGTTCCCTGTTCCCACAGCAATCTGCTGTGGGTTCCCAACTCAGTGAGCCCCTGATATGCCGTCCAGCCTCATCCTGGGATCTGCCTCAGGGGGTTCCCTTCCCAGGGCCACCTCAACTACTATAGGCCCTTTTTATGCCACCTGACCTTGGAGGGACCACAGGGGTTCCAGCTTAGGTCTGAGTCAGGGCAGAGCAGGGGCAATCTGGAATGCAGAGAAGCCACTGAACCCCCACTCTGAGGCTGCCAGGAGCCTGTGTGGCTTTCAGGGCCGCGTGGTGCCTGTCAGATTCTGTGCTACAACCAGCCCACATGCATAGTTCCCTTCGAGTTCTGGCTTCAGAATGTGTGGCTCAGGGACTGCATCCCAGTTCTCTCCACATCCAGGGAGCAGGCTGTGCTTTGGCCCTGCTGAGGTCACAGGGTAGCACACGGTTAGTAGCTTGACTCGGCCTATCCCAGGAGTGGTGTTGAGGGGAACATAGGGCTCATTTACCTCCTGTGCTCTTGAACGGAGAGCCCCATCCATGCCCCAGAGCTATCTCCCTGGACTTTGGAGCAAAATCAAAACAACAAAATGAAAGGATCCAGGATACATTTGGGCTCATTTCCCTGCAGAGGTGCTCTTGGTCTGTGGCTCATCAATGTCAGAGCAGGGCTTTTACTGGAGCACAGGTAGGCTGACAACCAGGCCTACTGCAGAGTATCTGGAAATGTTGCCGCCCTGGGAGAAACCCATTTGCTCACTACTCAAGTGTGATTTGTGCTGTTGTGCTGACTCCTCCTCTGACCCACCTGCGTACCATGAGAGGCTGAGTGAAATACAGTGCCTGGAGTGTAGATTGTGTTGGCTTCTCTATACATCTGTCCCTAGGGGTTATTCGGCTGGTGGGGTGGGGGCTAAGGGGCAGGTTATTTGGGGCCGATGTGCTTTGCTTCTGAGGAGCCCCCTGAGGTTGAGCAGGAAGGCGGGGGCTGCAGTCCGAACTGGCACCTGGGCCCACGTTGGTCACCACGGTGGTTGGGTTGAGGGGAGCGCAGGGCAGGCCAGCTGGAATCTACGGCTCCTCAACTGCCTGTTGACAGCCTGCAACCCAGGGCTCGGGGCACCGGAGCAGAGCCAGAGTCGCAGGGCCCAGCAGATGCTCATAGGGAAGGACTGGAGCCAGGGAGGGAGGCAGGCAGGCTCAGGCAGCCGCATCAGCCAGCCAGGTCGCCGGGGGGCTGAAGCCCGGCTCTGCTCTGTGCTGCACTGGAGGGTTGGCATGTCTCAGGGCAAAAAGCACACAGCGGGAAGTCTGCCATCACCACAACCCTGAAGTAGACGGTGTGGTGTGGCGCGCACTCAGGCACCTGGGTGCGGTGGGGGTGTCTCCTCATCCAGTCTCCTTTTGAATGCCTAGGTCAGCACCTGGGCGTTGGACGGAGGGCAGCTAGCTAGGGGGCGGGAGTTCTTTCTGAGGAGGCTGGCAGGTGGAATGCTGCCCCGTGGCTGGGGTGGGCAGTGGGGGTAGAGACCAAAATAGTCTGCTAAGCGCTAAGGCTTAGGATCTGTGCAAGGGGATTCTTGGAAGCGCCACAGAAGAAGAGCCCCATCTGCACGTCTCTGCAGCTCTGTTCCCCCTGCACAAACCTTGGATGGGTGCCAGGAGGGAGAAAGGGTGGGAAGGAGTATATTTGCTCCTTCCTCCCCTATGTGGGTTACCTTCTTCCAAAGAGATCCATCGAGGACATGGAACACAGAGGCCGAGCGGCCTGGTGGACACCAGGAGAGGGTGTGCTGTGCAACCGGGGTAGGAAGGGCTAGACCTGCCTGACCATGGTGGATGCAAAGGGGGCACTGAACAGGTTTGTGGGCCTGGGGCAAGGCGGTGAGCTGCAGGGCTTCACCATCATCCAGGAAGCCTCCATAAACACCGTTGCAAATCCTTTACAACCCCTCTGGTTTTTGCCTTGGGAGAAAATTCTAGAAGCAGAACCCTTAGCTCAGAAGACATGAGCGTGTTTGGCTTGGAGATATGGAAACTCATGGACACGCCATGCCCTGGCGACCAGGATGCAGGTCTTGTGGCCTCTCTGCTTCCATGGTGATGTCTTGCCTTCTGTGTTTGGTGAAAATACATCTCATTAAGCGTGTGTCCGCAGGTCCTTCCTCCCTACTTTGCCATTAAATGCCTGTGACTGTACCCGGTGATGTATCTTGTGGGGTCTTAGTGTCTGATTGTGAAAATTCTCAAACTCACCTGGGTACGGATTTGCAGAACTCATGGAAAAGCTGCATTCAAGCCAAACAAGAATTAATAAGCGGGGACTGAGTGAGCTGAGGATCGTGAGTCTACCTTTGTGACTCTTGTTTGAAACCTTGCTGGTTCTTTAATGTTTCTTCTTCCAGATCGAGGGAAACTGTATCTGAAAATATCCATGATCTACAGAAATGTGATGAAACATTTCTGTGTGAACAAATGGGAGCATTTAACTTCTCTCCCTCCCTGAACCCTCCATCATTCAGGAACTCTCAGGGAGAATTCTTTCTTCCAAGGTACTTAGGATTATTGGCGTAAGTTCAGCACAAGCGCCTTTTTCTTGTAACAGGACACCGCTGGAAACGTTGGTTATTTTACCAAGAGATTGAGTGAAATGTCCAATTTGAGAGTAACGTGTATAGACTCGGATAACGACCAGACAGTTTTCAGGAATTAAGGGTGACTTTGTGGAGCCCCTTGGCAATAGCGGCTTCCCACCTCGATGACGCAGTGCCGAGGAGCCTTGCCAGATGAGTAGGGAATGTTACTTGTTGGAAGGTATGGGAACCTCAGGATATTTGGGGGACCTTGAGAAGAGGAATCCACCCAAATCGACAGGTATCGCAGTCAAGTCTGATGGGAGTATTGCGCTTGGCTTTGGCCTGGACGCACTACTGAAAGTTCACTCTAGAGATTCCTCATGAAAAGTTTCAGCACAGCAGGGTTTCAAAATCTGTATGGAACGGTCCGTCACTATGCCTGCCAGGCTTAGTTAGAATAGATGCTAAGAAACCAAGTGTGCTTGTGGCTGCCTTCTTGCATCTAAGAAACCATCCCAAATCCATTGAACTGAAATCCATCACCCATGTGGACTGGCATCCGCTGCCACCACCGCCAGGTGTTTCTGTGCCTCCAATGGGTCCCGTGAAGCTCTGAATCTATTTAGTTCACAATCTGGTTTGGGGACCTCACTTTGGAGGCTGGCAGTGTTTTCTGATTGGGAAAATCCTATCATAACTATACCCCAAATCGTCCCAGAATCCTCTAGAAGCTGGTTGTTGGAGGGCTTGCCCTTTGGGTCAGTAGCATAATCTCTGGTCAGGAGTGAAACAACTTCAATCTCCAAGGTATAGGTTATATTCATATTGGGTGGTGATTAGTTGTTGCTTTTTTTATTTCTTCTTTTGAGTTCCAGGGTCCATGAGAGGCATGTCTTAGAAAGGAAAGACCGGAGGCTCCTTTCAGCCAAATAGAGTTGTGAAAAAAGAAAGGAAGCAAGACTAACAGAGTCACTCACGTAGAGTAGAAAAGACATTGAGGAGGTAGAGTAGATGCATATCTCCTATGGGAGTTGTGTGTCATTGAAGTGACGGAGTAGATGAATGAGAACCATGTCAAAGGTGAAAGACGATTCCAGGAGAAGTAAGCATCTCTAGGACGGTCATGCAAAATGCAGTTGAAATAGGGTTTATGCAGATTTTCTGTTTTGGTTCTGGGAGCAGCAGGAACTTTATTTAGACTCCTATCACTAGTTGCACATGGTGATGGACCTCTGGGCCATCTCCTGGCCCATATCCTCCTGCTTGGGTCTGGCAAAGATATCAAGGAACTCCCGGTAGCAAATTGACCATGTGTGTATGATTTGAAGGTCTGCCAGCAGCAATGCTGTCTTTCACAGATCGCGGGGCCCTGTGGTTTGGGCATCTTTGAGCTTGTGCTCTCTGCTGGAAGGGAGGGGCACGCTTTCAGTTTTGGGTGACATTGTGTCTTCCCGAGTGCGGGTCCTGAGACCTCAACTAAATGCTCTCCTTGTTTTTACAGGTGGTGCCTCAGGGCTCAGAGGACATGGCCTCATGGGCAGCATCCAAAAGGTCTGGCCTCTGTCTCTTCAGTGCAGATTCAAGTGCAACATGTACAGGAGTGTGACCCCTGCCGTCTCCCTGGTGGATGTACATCACAGTAGTAAGTTGTCTTGGTTTGGAACCTTCCGCCTGAGTTGAGGTTCAGGCCTTGACTTGGGTGTCTTTTTTGCTGGCTTCTGTCTTTCTTCCAGAGGGAAAGATGCCCTCTTATTGTTGATTAAATTGGAGATGTACCCTTAACCAGAATGTCTAGAGTTTGCTGCTTGGGGAAAATTACTTGGTGGCACATATGGAGAAGGTTCTGCAGGTCCCTGCCCCATACAAAATATCTTAACTCCAGGTTGCGTCTGTTAGCAGAATCCTGAGTTACTGCAGGGTTATCTTATAAATAGAAATTCTCTCCAAAATAGTGTTTTCTGCCAACACATTCTTTTTAGGGCCAGTAAACTAAAGAATATTGGGCATCTTTACAAATGGATCTCTGAGTGGACGTGCTTTTTTTTTTTTTTTGTAAGAGGGGGAGGTGGGAGAGAGAGAGGTAGACACTGGGCAGGCTCTACATGTTTTGCAGAGCATGACACAGGGCTCGATCTCACAACACTGAGATCATCACCTCAGCCAAAATCAAGAGAGTCAGTAAGAAGGTCACTCACATAGATTAGAGAAGACATGAGGAGGTAGAGTGTATGCCCATTTCCTGTAGGAATTCCATATCACTGAAGAATCAGGGTAGATGAGTGAGAACATGTTTCTAATATGAAGATTCTAGGAGAAGTAAGCATCGCTAAGATGGTCATGTGAAATGCAGTTGTAATAGGGTTTCTGCAAGTCTTCTCTTTGGTTTTGGGAGCAGCGGGAAGTTTATTTAGTCTCTTGTCACTAGTTGCCAGTGGTGGTTGACGTCTGGGTCACGTTTTGTCCTACACGCTCCTCCTTTCGTCTGGCATAGACATCATGGAACTCCTGGTAGCCAGATTTGGAAGTGGAGGGACTGAGGGAGAGAGAGACCCTTAAGCAGGCTCCACATGCTGTGCAGAGCATGACACATGTCACGGGCTCGATCTGACAACCCTGAGATCAGGACCTGAGCCAAAATCAAGAGTTGGTCCCTTAACTAAAAGAACCCTACAGGCATTCCTGGATGTGCTTTGTGTTTATGGAAGGCAGTGTACATACCCCGTCCTGTTCTATAATCTTCTAAATTAAGGACTATTTCCATATCGGCAGTGGTCTTACACCTTCTCAGGCTAAGAGATAAGTAACTATGTTTGGTGGTAGAGAAAAGCAGTTGGCTACCATATTCTCTCAGAGGGGGAGGTAGCGCTCACTGCCTGACTCTGAACAGTACAGTTTTATTCCTGTCCTGATACACAAGGTTCTTCCAAAACAGCACCTCTGTAAAAGATAAAATTAATTTGCAAGCCCCTGGGTGACACAGTTGGTTAAGCATCTGCCTTTGACTAAGGTCAGGATCCCTGGATCCTGGGGGATCAGGCCCTGCATTGGGTACGCTTCTCATTGGGAGGCCTGCTTCCTCTCCCTCTTCCCCCCAGCTGACTCCCAACTATTCTTGATCCCTCTCTAGCTCTCTTGATCTCAAATAAGTAAAGGAATACAAGTATTTCTAAGTAAGAAATTAATTTGTAAGTCGTTTCTAATTTATGAGGATAATATTAGTAGAATTAAGGACACATGAGAGGTAGATCCCAAACCATGTGTTTGATGAATCTTGTGGCCATTCATCCTTGCGATCTACATACATCGATAGGTCAGTGTTTTTGTGAACGGACGTCGAGCACCTCGTGCTCTGAGATTCTGAGTTCACCCTCCAGTTGATGTTCTCATGGATCCCAGGCAGTGTTTCTTCCTGGGATCCCACTTCCTACCAAGAGACAGCACCCGTGTCAGTTGTGAGAGCTCGTAAAGGAAAAGTCCCCCGTTCTTACTTGGCACAGTGTGCACGGTTGTGAGACCCCCCCCCCACGCCTGTTCGGGGATCCTGGCCTTTGTGCAAGTACTGATGGATCGGAGCAGATGTGCTTGATTTCTAGCGATTGGTTACTGGAATAGCGCATTGTGCATCCCTCAGCACGGGACCCAGTTGTATGTGTTTGCAGCGTCTGAGTTTGTATCTCAGTGTCACCCTAAGAAATTCCTTGGGAGGTCTTTGCCCAGTGATTTTCGGATGGGAGTGTCCGGGGAAGGGTTTCCCCGCGTTGCGCTGGGATCAGGGATTCCTCGGCGTGAGGGTGTCGTTGCTGGCTAAGGAAGAAGGGATACCTGAGCCCATTCCTTTCCTCATCACACCGGGAGGATTTTCTTGCGTGGGAATCCTCCCAGGGCCTTCCCGTGTTGGCTCCGTGAGGAATGGGATTCCCACATGGATCTCACCGGCATTCAGCCGCCGCGATGACGCAGGGGGTCCCGGGAGGTGCCTGCGCCTTCGCTCCCGTGGGAGGGATGACGCGCACTCTGAGATGGTAGCGGGAGCTCAGGCCCGAGCCCCAGTTGAAGCTTCTCCCACCAGGCTACAGCGCTCGTGGTTCTCCCCGTGTGAGTTCTGTGGTGTTGGGAAGGGGCCCGCTTCTGGCAGAAGGCTCTGCCTCCGTGACGGGAGACATGGTGTCTCCCCTGTGTGGTTTCTGTGGTGGTGAGAAAGGTGGGCGCTCTGGGTCCAGGCGGGAGCCCAGTGATGACAGACCCAGGTTCCTCTGCTCTGACTTGTCAGGTGTCTCCAAATGTGAGAGCTGTATCGAACGTCTCTCCCACGTTGA
This sequence comes from Martes martes, assembly GCF_963455335.1. NCBI lineage: Eukaryota > Metazoa > Chordata > Mammalia > Carnivora > Mustelidae > Martes > Martes martes. Next base: position 87,743,632 of record NC_137902.1, on the reverse strand, counting down.
CCGCATCGGTCGGGGTTCCCGCCGGTGTGGATCCTCGGATGCTGGCTCAGGGTGTGTCTGGACTAAATGCTTTCCCCCGAAGGTGGCATTCAACCAGTTTCTGTCTGCGGGAACGTGCCCATGGCCTCGAAGGGATGCGTGTTGCTGCGAGCTCTCGTGCAGCAGTCCCACCACATGGCTTCTACCCCGTGGGAGGTGCTGGGCGTGAATGTGAGCAGAGCTCTCCGAAGGAAGGGTCTCCCACCTTCGTTCCCTCCCTAAAGGGCCTCTCCGGTGGTCTTGCTGTGTACCGAGGTGAGCACTGCCCTGCAATTGTTTGCCCCATGCGTGTCATGTCTCCTTTCCTCGGAAGGGTGAGTTCTCTCGTGTCTCGCGAGGGGAGAGCCCCGAGTCAAGGCTCTCCCACCCTGGGGAGAGGGGTGTGGTGCGATCCAGGATGAACGAGCCCTGATGTCCTTGGCACCGGGGACACATGGCCGAAGGCTCTTCCACATTGTCAGTAAATACAAGGCGTGTCTTCCCGGGACACAACACACATGGAGCGAGGTGAGGGATGTGAGACATCTCCCTCCTGGGCCCCAGCATTGGCCGGGTTCCTGGGCAGTGTGAACCCTCTGCTAATGGCCAGAACAGGAGGGGCTGTGGAAGGCTTGCTCCCTCATGTCCCTCCCTTCCCGCCTCAACGTACGCATTGCAGCCCCTCCCTTCAGGAACGGTCTCTGCGTCTACCTCTGCAAGCCGCTTGTAGTCGGGTGCCGTGTGCCTTTCCCGAATTCAGATAGACCTTTCTACACGGTAGCCTCACTCCCACGTCAACTGCTGCTTCAATTTTAGATGTTTCCGTTTCAAAGACTATATACCTGTGAGTCATGTTGAAGGCAGTGACTTTTCCAGACACTCGGGTGGTGGCTCGCCTTGAGGCCCATTTCAGCCGAGAAATGAAACTCTTCCGATTTCTGGTGGGACAGCCCGTATGCTCGGGGTCTTGGAAGACAGGAGAGTGTGGGGAATGCTTAGCGTAGCCCATGTCCAGCTGTGGTGTGGAAGGCCAGGGTTCATGACCCTGAAGCCTCCCGTTGACTTGCAGAGAAGCAGACCTTTGAGATGCCCCCGTGCGGGTATCCCTTCATCCTTTCTGATAGGGAACATATCTCCGTGAGCTCCTGGGTCTTCTACAGACAGAATGAGTCACGGAACACTAGGTGAAGAAGTCCTGAAGGGCTGTATGGGGGCTACCAAAACAGAACGAAAGAAGGAAAGAGGGGGAGGGAGGAAGGAATACAAAGAACAAAAAGGTACTGCAGGGGAGGAAGGGAGGGAGGGCGGGCGGGCGGCCTTGAGAAAGGGAGAAGAGAACCTGGTAGAGAGGCATTAGGGGAAAGAAGAATTTTGAAAGTTGTGAGACAAACATCTGAGAGTAAAGGTTTGAGCTTGATGACAAAGGGAAGGAATGGAGTCCTCTACTCAGGAGCAGAAACCTGTTCTAGGGTCTTGGTGAGGAGACCCTATGGACCAGACAAAGATGCGAGAAAAAGAAGGTGAGGACGGGATGCTGGGGCGTTTCAGATGGGCAAACTCGACCACGTCGAGGACGGAAAGAGGTGCCGTGTGAGGGTTTCAGTGCAAGAATCACAGAAGTGTCCTGTCCTCGGAGGACACGGAACGTGCAGTGGGTTAGGTGGATGGAGTCGGAAGAGTTGACAGACATGGGCCCGTGTGGCAGGGTTGTTTCCACAGGAGCCCTACAAGAGACAGGACCGATGTAGGAAAGACGTCAGCGTTCAAGACCGATGGTCAGGAAAGAAGTCTGGAGACGGCTTTGCTGGCAGGAGGTGATTTTTATTAAAGCACAGGGACACGGCCCGTGGGTAGAAAGGGTTGCTTGCTGGGGTGGTGACGGGAGGCTGACTCTCTGGGATGGCACTGGGGGAGGTCAGGACAAAGGGAGGTTTTACAAGAACGTTGCAGGAGGACAGAGGACACTCAGGATACCGGAGGCTTTGCTCTTGTCAAGGGAAGGTGGTTTTTCCTCCTAGGAAGGCATTAATTGAGAGATGGTGGGGGGCTTCCTGGAGGAATGTTGCCTTCCTCCTCTCACAGGTCCTTCTCAAGGGACTGCAGGTTGGAAAAGAAACTCTTGTCTTACGGACATTTCCTTCGGCCTCAGCCTCCCTCAGTGTCGTGGAGGGGAGGGAGATGTCAGGGCTTCAGGAAACGGAGATCCGGGTCTCTGGAAGGTCGCTAGCCTCTGGTTAAGCAAGCCTCTTCGTGCAGAATCACGGGGACGTTGACAAAGCGAGGGAGACTCCGGTCTTGCCGGGTTTGGATCTCCATCGGTGGAGAATCTGTTTTGTTTGTCCCTTTCCGTAGCTATTGGGCCGTCAGAGTGCCTTGAGGAATGTCCTCTGTTATCACAGTTTGGGGGGCGGTGTGGCGTGCCACCTCCTGCTTGGTGCTCAGCTAGCCTTCTCCTCCCTCCTCGTGTGCCCCTGACCAGTGTAGAGCCTTGCGTGGTTAAGGTCGTTGAAGGAGGATGGTCTCATCTTCTGTAACTTCTTCCTGCTGAATAGGGGCGTAGAGCTGTCCCTACCCGTGGGTCATTCCTGGTCAGCTGGGGGAGGCCTCTGTTGTCAGAGCTGTAAAAGGAAGAGGCCGTGGAGTGCAGGGGAGAAGTTGTGACTGGATCTTCCTGAGCGGAAAGGACCATCTGTCCTCTGAACGTTCCTGCAGTGAAGGGTTCCTGGCACCACCTGCAGAGACGGGGCGGGGGGTGGGAAACAACACAACAGGGTTAGAAGAAGAGAGACCCGTGAAGGGTCCTTTGATAGTGGGTGAGAACCCTCCCCCAGGCCAAGAGTTGAGCCAGTCCTTAAAGAGAGGGATCCTTGGAAGTGCGGATTGGAGCAGTGGTGTCTGTGTGTGTGTGTGTTAGGAACCCAGAAGTCTCTTTGTGATCGTGAGGAATGTACGCCCAGCATTGTGTGTTTCGACGGGCCCAGGCTCCACCTTGTGCAGCAGTGACAACATCCGAAGCCTTTGTGTTTTGTAGCACAGCTCTGTGCGTTGGGATCATTCCCGTATCTCATTGAGAAATCCTGTTTGGGGTGACACGTAGGGCCTTGACTGTGGACTGGGTAAGGTGTTCCCCATGCCCCACGACGTCCTCCATTCCCAAAGAGGGGCAAAGATGGATGCTCGGTGGTCACGTCAGTGGAACGGAGCCCACGTGCACCGTTGTTTGAAAGGGGGAAGGTCGGCTGGGTCGGGGATGGTTCTCATAAGGCGCCCGGGCCTTTGGCCCACCCCAAGTGTCTGGTGGCCTCCGGAGCTTGGGGAAGCCATGGGCCCAGGTTCGAGCTTCATGGCCATTGGGTCCCAGCTAGGGGCCCTTATCTAATCCCGAGTCTCCTTGAACCACAGTCAGGCTTTCAAGGGCTCCTCCCTCGGGCTGGGAGGGCCGTTTCAGGCCCATATTGGGTTGGCGGGTTATGGCTTGGGAAGAGCCTTTTCTGTCAATTGCTTCACGGGCGAAGAGGACGAGGAAGGCCTGTCGGAGCCCGGATAAATACTTGGGTGATTTTTTTGCCAATTAGAACCGACGGGTGGGCCCTAGGATCTCTGCTGTGGGGGCAGCCATGTTTGCTGACAGGCTTTGGCCTCAGCGGTCTGAGTTCGACTGATGACAGCGTCCCTGGTTCTTCTTACCCCCTTTCCATGAAACTGTTGCCGTTGCTAAAGCACCTGTCCTCTGCACTTTGGGAGGGGCATCTTCAGTCGGGTGGACCTAAGACCCTTTCCGGAGTTAGGAGCCATGGGCGTGGAGGGGTCGGGTGCAGGCCTGAGGGTCGCTGGGTTTCAAGTTGGGCTGCGTTCGGGGGTTAGTTCGGGCGTATCTGGGAGCGTGAGGTGGTACTTGATAAATCGGCCTCCCGTCATGGTTCGGCGGCCTTTGTTCTCTGTGACGCTCTGGAGCTGATGCCAAGTCCTTAGAGTCAGGGGCCATCCCCGTAGCAACTGGGAGGTTCCTTTGCCCAGGAGGGCCGTTGGATGCTTAGCCGAAGCCTTTGTTTGCCATCGTACCTGAATAGGGGGGGCTTCTTGCATCAGTAGGACTGGGAGGGAAGAAACCATTCCAGGAAGCCCTTTGGATTGGAGGTCGCGCCGGCAGATCCTCGTTAGGAGGAGTCGCTGGTAAGTGGGAGCAAACTTGTCCGGGAGATCAGGGCACCCCAAGTGCACCCTCCACTCCAGTTAGAGAGCGGGGTCCTTGATTGGCTCTGTAAGTCCCCAGAGAACCCTGTGGAGTGGTGTATGTTCTCTGGCTTTGAGGGAAAGAGTTTCTCACCCCAGCCCCATCCAGTTGGTCTCGGTGCTCGTTGAGTTCTACAGTCGTGGGGGAATCAATGGCATGTTCCAGTTGCGGAAGGAACCCTGAGCCCGTGGGGTCTCGGTATTATGCGCACAGAATAAGAAGCAAGGGGACTGCCTGTCCACGAGCTAATGTGGAAATGTTTCTGAAGGTGAGCTCAGGTCGTCTGGCTTAGTTGAGCAACACCTACGGAAAGGCCACCAGAGTGAGACGCGAGCGTCCACAAAGGCGGGTTCTTGAAACGTACTTTTCCTCTTCCAGAGAACACTCCCCTCCAGAGATAGCCAACTCAGGGCTCATGTCCTTGGCGAGCAAGCCCCGCTTTAACCCACGTGGCCCAGTTCCCGACTTGAGCTCAGCAAGCCTAGTGATCGATCCCGAGTGACGGCTTAGAATCTGCATCCCTGGGACTTTTCCGAGGAATCTGTAACCGTCGTCTCTCTAGGCCAGAATCCAAGGGAAGGGCTTGCCATCAGACGTGCCTGCCATACCTGTGGATTTGGGCAGGTTCCTTTTCCTGAGGTGCCTGATAGATCCTGAGGTCCCTGCACCTGCCAGGAAGTGACACCCTATCTGCTCCTGGTGAGGCGGTGGGTCGTCTGGAGGCAAGGGGTCAGGCCAGCCTTCCCGAGGGGCTTGATGGCCGCCGGCGTTCCGAAAGGCAGCCTCAGGCCCTGAAAGGCCTTTGGTCCCGTCTGGGTCTCTGCCTAGCTGTCTCCATAGGACAGTCCCATCCAAGCCTTGGTCAGATCACCCATATTTCCAGGGATGCCCCGTTCCAAGCAGAAGAGAGTCTTATGGAACATCGGGAGATGGTGAGGGTTGCCATGGGAGATGAAGTGCTTCCCGAGACCTTTGGACTCGGAGGGCTCAGGTAGAGTGAAACGTGCCACGCTTTCACGTGCTGCCAAAGGAATGTTGGGTCCCATTCCTGTACGTCCTAGATGTGTAGCATTGCCGTCCTTGAGGCCCAAGTTTTCCGCGAGGTGCAGCGTGGTGCTTGGGGCCCCGGTTCCTCTGCCGTGGTGTCTGGGTGCTGCGGAGTTGGAGCTCAGGTGAGGGACAGCCTCTCCTCTTCTCCGCGGGGCAGCGGGGAAGCGACGGCTCGGGGTGGTGGGCCGGTGGGCGGTGGCTGGGGTGAAGGGGTGGGGAGGTGGGGAGGCCAACACTGATACAGAGGCGCGAGGTGGGACGCACCTGGGCCTCAAGGGGCCGAGGGAATGAGGCGGCACGAGGGAGGCATGGCGGGGGAGGCAAGGATTTGGCGGGGGCAGCCAGGCAGTAGCAGCAGGGGACGGGAGGCGGGAACAGCGGGGTGGGAGCCCTTGAAAACGGGGAGGGCAGCAGGGCAGCACTTGGGGGTGGGGAGTGAAGCTAGACAGTAGCTCGCAGGGAGGAGAGGGGACCGGGGAGGGGGATGGAGGCGAGGCCACGCCTGGCGTGGTGGGCTGGACAACAGGCATGTGAAGGGGGCGGGGCTGCGAAGCCGGCGCGACAGCAGCATCTGTACCTGGGACAGCAGAACATCGGCAGTGAGGCGGCGGTAAGGGTCACAGGGACAGAGAAGTGGCGGGGGGAAGGGTTTGCTGGGGCCACATGGAGGGCGGGGCGTGCAGCCGGGCCAGGAAGCAGGGGAGGGCGGGCAGCGGGGAGGCAGTGTCACTGGGTCGCAGTCGCAGAGGTGTTGGGGAGGTGCGGTGCGGTGGCAGTGGCGTTGGCGGGGCACAGTGGGTCGGCAGCAGAGTGGGGGAGCGAGGCAGGACAGTACTGGGGTGGGGGTTAATGGTGGGGGGTGGGCGGGACCAGCGGGGCGGCGGTCTCATGGTAGTGGGGCGGCGGTCTCATGGTAGTGGGGCACGGCAGGTGCAGCAGGGCCACCAAGGAAGGGGCGGTGGCCTTGGAGACCCTGGCAGCAGCAGCAGGCCGCCGGGTGGTGGGGCGGGGATGGGGGCGGGGGCAGGGCGGCAAGAAGGGGCAACGTGGGCAGTAGCTTGGGGACGGCTGCAGTGGCGCTGGGCAGATGTGCAGCGGGACAGCAGGTCCTGGGGTGCGGTAGATATGGGGGGTGGGGCGTGGCAGCGGGAATCAAGGGCAACTCAGTGGGGCAATGGGGCAGTCATGGCATGGGGTGGTAGGTGGGGCCGTGGGGCTGCCCAGGCGGGAGGTGGTGGCAACCAGGTGATGACCCTATGGTCGGGGGGCGGGACCGGTGGGGGAGGGAGCCGGGGTCCCCAGAGCCAGGTGAGGGGACAACCAGGCGGTAGTGGCACAGGAGCGGTGGCGGGTTGTGGTGGGGGAGCTGTGTGACAGCCAAGTGGGGCAGCCAGACGGCGACTGGGCGGGGGGTGGAATCTAGACAGCAGCACCGGAGTGGGGGTGGGACCAGCCCGGAGGCGGCGGCGGGGCAGCGGCAGCAGCAGCAGCATTGGGGCTGGCGTGGTGGGCGGGCCCATCGTGCCTGTCAAGGGGGCGGGGCAGCAGCAGTGCGGAGGGCGCGGTGGGCGGGCCCACGGTGCAGGTCAAGGGGGCGGGGCAGCGGCAGTGCGGAGGGCGCGGTGGGCGGGCCCACGGGGCACGTCAAGGGGGCGGGGCAGCGTCAGTGCGGAGGGCGTGGTGGGCGGGCCCACGGTGCACGTAAGGGGGCGGGGCGGTGAAGCGCGGAAGAGGCCGGGGCATAGGGCTGCAGCGGAGCGACGGCAGCTGAGGTAAGGGGGCCGGTGTGAGGGGCGCAGCAGGGTGGCAGGGGTGCACGTGGCGGTAGCATGTGGTGGAAGCCCGGGGAGGGGCCGGATATTCAGGGCGCTAGTAGTGAGGTAATACGCCTGGCAGCGGGGAGGCAACGGAGCAGGGGGGAGGGGGAAGCCGTTAGGCGGCAGTGGGGGGTTCGGGGGTGGGACGGGCCGGGCGTCCGCGAGGCGTCAACGTCACGGCGTGGTGGGCGGGGCTGCATGGGCCTGCGGAGTTGGCATCCGTGAGACAACACTGAGGTGGGGGGACGGGATCACGGGGAGGGAGCAGGGGTCACCAGAGGCGGGGAAGGGGGCAGGCAGTAGCGGCACAGGGAGGGGTGGGAGCTGCGTGGCACCCGAGTGGGGCAGCCGTGCGGAACCTGTGGGGGATGGGCGGAATCTAGGCGGCAGCAGAGGGGGTGTGGGGGGGGGAGCAGCCCCAGGCAGTGGTGCAGCAGCAGTAAGGCGGGCGCGGTGGGCGGACCCACGGTTAACGTCAAGGGGGCGGGGCAGCAGCAGTTCGGAGGGCGCGGTGGGCGGGGCCATCGTGCGTGTCAAGGGGGCGGGGCAGCAACAGCGTGGTTGGGCGCGGTGGGCGGACCCATCGTGCGCGTCAAGGGGGCGGGGCAGCAACAGCGGGTCGGGCGCGGTGGGCGGACCCACAGTGCACGTCAACGGGGCGGTGTGGCGAGGCTTGGCCGAGGCTGTCGGCCCAGGGCCGCGGCAGAGCGGCTGCAGCTGAGGAAAGGGGGCAGTGTGAGGGGCACAGCAGGGTGGCAGGGGTGCATGTGGGCGGTGGCAATGTGCTGGAAGCGTGGGGAGGGGGGCGGATATTCAGGGCGGTAGCAGCGCGGTAATGCAGTGTCAGGGGGGCAGGGGACCAGGCGTGCGAAGGAGTAACGCACGTGGCAGCGGGGAGGCAATGGAGCCAGGGGAGGGGGAAGCAGATGGGCGGTCGTGGAGGGGAGGGACCAGCCTGGCATCATCAGGAGGCCAGTGTCTTGGCGTGGTGGGCGGGGTAGCAGGGCTGCAAGGGTGCCAGGAGGTGTCAGGAGAAAACGCTCAGGTATGGGGGCGGGACCAGCGGGGGAGAGAGCTGGGGTCACCAGGGTCGGGGAGGGGGCAACCAGTCAGTAGTGGCCCAGGGAGGGGTAGCGGCCCGTGGGTCGGGAGCTGTGTGCCATCTGAGTGGGTCAGCAGTGTGGCACCTGGAGGGGGTGGGTGGAATATAGGCGGCAGGGCAGCGTAGGGAGGGTGGGACCAGCCCTGAGGCAGCAGCACAGAGACAGCTTGGCTGGCTTGCTGGGCCTGCTCATAGTGCATGCCAACGAGGTGAGGCAGCGAAGCCCAGCAGAGGCCGGGGGCATAGGACAGAGGCAGCGCAGCAGTAAGGGGGCCTGTGTGGGGTGCACAGCAGGGCAGCAGGGGTGCATTTTTGGGGGGCAGCAAGCTGGTAGCAGCGCGGGGGGTGGTGGATGTGCTGGGCAGCCACACGCTTGGCAGCCAGGAGGCATCGGAGTGGGGGGTTAGTAGCTAGGCGGTAGTGTCGCTTGGGGGTGGGCAGGACTAGCTGGGTATAAGCGGAATGTCAGTGTCATGGCGTGGTGCGTCAGGCAGCAAAGCAAGGGCTTGGCTTTGCTGGACTTGATGCATGTGTACAGGGCGACACCACTGTTAGCAACAGCAGCGAAGACCCAGGGCAGCAGTTGAGAGGCAATGGTGGTTTTAAGTGGGGGCGCTGTGGACGGGGGTGCAGCGTGGTGGGTGCGGCTCATGTTGTGGGGGCAGCCTGGTGGTACCAGTGCAGGGAAGGTGAAGTACTTGGGGCGGCAGCAGCGTGGCAACAGGGGTAGGGAATCGGGAAAGCTCCAGAGTGGGGGGCAGGGGTAGCGGCTAGGTGGTAGCTGCAGGGAGGGGTGGGCAGGAACAGCAGGGGGCAGCGTGGCAAGTGGGGCAGTCATGCAAGTCAATAGGGCAGGCCTGCGTAGGGATGGGCTACAAAGACCAGCAGCTGCAGGACCCAGGAAAGCAGCGGGACGTATAGGGCAAGAGTGGGACACAGGGTGGCAGCAGATCAGAAGCAGGGTAGCGGTAAGGGGGCAGTGATGGCGAGGGGCAGAGGATTGGTAGTGGGGGTGTGGTGTACTCGGCAGGGTAAAGGTGTGGGGAGAGCAGAGAGGGGTAGATGCAGCAATGCGGTGGGGCAGCAGGACAGTAATGAGCATGCTGGTGGGCGGGGTGGGACAGCGTGGCTGCACGGGTGCATGTGGGGTGGCCGGCAAGTGGTGGCATGTGAAGGGGGGACGGAATCAGCTGGGAGGCAGCGGCACAGCAACTGCACAGGAAGGGCATGAAGGGTGGGGTAGGGCCTTAATGCATGTCAATGGGGTTGGACAGTGAAGTCTGTAGTGGCCTGGGGCACAGGGCAGAAGTTTAGCTGCAGCAGCGGTGGTAAGGTGGACAGTAGGAGGGGTGTGCTGTGGACTGCAGGGTCACGAGGCAGGGGCACCCAGGTGGTGGCAGCATTGCGAGAAGGCTGGGATGAGTGGGGCGGCAGCAGCAGGTCAACGGGGAGGGAATCTGGAGGCACCGGAGCAGGGGTAGGGGGGCCAACAGGTGGTAGCTGTTCAGGGGTGTTTGGTGGGACCAGCAGGGCAAGAGCATCAGGTTCATAGCTGTGTGGGCAGGGCAGTGGCTCTGCACAGCCGCGGCAGCAAGGGGACAGTATGCAGTGAAGAAATGGCGCGGGGGGAGGGGCAGTGAGGCAGCAGTGACTTGAGGAAGGAAGTGACTTGAGGAAGCGCAGTTGGATGGCAGCAGACGTGGAGGCAAAGCAGAGAGGCAAAGCGGGGAGGGATTGGCCCAGATGTGGTTGGGAGGGACTAGTGGCGCAGCAGGTACGTGGCAATGGTGCGGCATGGCTTGGGGGCCGGGTGGGGCAGTGGAGATGGGCGGGAGCAGCAGGGTGACCGCGGTAGCAGTGGTGGTGCTGTTGGAAACAACAGGCACCAGGGCAGTAGAAGCACTGGAGGGTGGCGCAGCAGGGTGGCAGAGTGCTGGGAGGTGCACACGGGAGCGGTAAGGGCAATGGGGGTGGCACAGCAGGGCATCAGTTGCAGCAGGCAGGGCAGCAGGGCGGCTATGGCGAGGGTTAGCCGTTGTGGGACAAAGAGGCAGTGCTGTGGAGTAGCAGGGTGGAGGGTGGCAGCGCTGGTGGCAGCGGCCTGTCGGGAATGGGGGGTGGAAGGGACCTTGGCGGGTGTGTGGGGCGCAGCAGGGTCGCAGTGGGGGGATGGTACAGTGGTGTGGCAGTGGTACGGGGTGTGGGGATGAGCCAGGTGGCAGAAGCACAGGTGGGGGGGGGGGCAGTGATTTGGTAGCAACGCTATCAAATGCTTTTTGTGCATCTGTTGAGATGGTCCTATGACGTCGACCCTTCGTTTTGTGAATGCGGCACATTAGTTTGATTTGTGGATGTTGAACCACTGTGGCATCCCTGAAATAAATCTTACGGGTTCGTACCTCTTCCTGTATTGTAGAATTTGGTTTGCTGATATTTGGGTGAGGATTTTTATGTTTACGTTCATCACAGATAATAGTCTGTCACTTTCTTGGGGCACCTTGGGAGGTTTCAATAAGGGCCATGCTGGCCTCATAAAATGAGGTGGGGAGCCTTCCTTCCTCTTGTTTTTCTGGCAGAGTTTGAGAAGGATTGGTATTCATTTTTTTCTGTGTATGATTCATAGAATTCACTGGTGAAACCATGGGGTCCTGGACTTTTGTTTGTTGGAAGTTTTTGATTTCTTATTTAATCTCCCTACTGGTCATTGGTCTGTTCGGATTTCTGTTTCTTCAGGATTCAGTCTTGGCAGGTTGTATGTTTCAGGGAATGTCTCCTTTTCTTTTGGATTATCCAGCTTGTTGGGGTGTAATTGTTCATAGTACTTTCTTATGAGCCTTTGCATATTTATGGTATCAGGGAACATCTCTTTCATTTCTGATGATGAGTCCTCTTTTTTGTTAGCTTGAGTCTGGCTGAGACTCTGTCAGCTTTGTTCTTTTCAAAGAACCAGCTCTTTGTTGATCTGTTTTTTTTTAAATATCTTTCTGTTGTCTTTTTAGTCTGTATTTCATTTATTTCAGTTCTGATGTGTTCCTTTCTTCTACCAACTTTGGACTTTATTTGTTCTTTTTCTGTTTCCCTGAGGTATCAAGTTAGGTTGCTTATTTGAGATGTTTCTTGTTTCTTGAGTTAGGCCTGTATCAGTATACACTTCCTTCTTAGAACCACTTTTTTTTTTTAAAGTTAGCTCTAAGGGGTGCCTGTGTGGCTCAGTCTGTTAGTTGTTGGCCTTTGGCTCAAGTCATGGATTTAGGGTCCTGGAATGGAGCCCTGCATCAGCTCCCTGGTCAGCACGGGGAGCCATTCTCTCCCTCTTCTACTGCCTGCTGCTCCTTCTACTCTGCTCAGTCTGTCTGCCTCTGTCTCTCTCTCTCCCGCTCTGTGTCAAATAAATAAATGACATCTTTAAAAAAATAAAGTGAGCTCTATGCCCAGCGTGAGGTTGAAACTCCAAACCATAAGATCAGGCGTCACAGAGCTCCACCGACTGATCGACTCGACTAATCGACTAATCGGGTGCCCCATTTTAGAACCTGTTTTACTGCATTCAGTAAATTTTGTTTCATTGTATGATTTTTTCATTTGCCTCAAAGTATTTCTGTGTTCCTATTTTGGTTTGCCCATGAACCCAGTTGGTTGTTCAGTAGCATGTTGTTTAGTCTCTGTGTTTATGAATTTCCAGTTTTCTTCTTGTAATTGATTTCTAGTTCTATATCACTGTGGTTGGAAAAGATGGTTGATTTGATTTCAGTCATCATTTGGGAAAATTCTAGGCTTCTGGAGTTTATTGACTCGTCTTGTGGCCTCATATATGACCTATGGTGGAGAATGTTCTAGGTGTACTTGAGAGGAAAGTATTCCATGTGCTGCTTTTGGATGGAGGGTTCTGTGTGTATCTGTCAAGTCCATCTAAGTAACGGGTTGTCTGAGGCCGATGTTTCCGTTGTGATCTTCTGTCTGGATGGTGTATCATTGAGATAAGTGTGTGGTATTAAAGTTCCCTATGGTATTTGTGCTGATTGCTTCTCTTAGGTTTGTTCATATATGCTCTACATATTTAGTTGCTCCACCGTTGGGTGGGTAAGTATTTATAAATGTTGCATCGTCTTACTGCACTGATTCCATTAGCAATTTGTAGTGCCCTTCATTGGCTCTTGTTACAGTGTTTGGATTTTTTCTTTTTCTCCTCCATTGGACTGAAAATCAGAAGATCATCTCTTAGCTCTGCAGCCATGAACAAAGCACACCCCTGCTCTAAGTCCGGTTTTCTTTTTTTTCCTCTGTAAATAAACACAACAAATTCTTCTCCCAGGACCATATCCTGACTCCAATAAGACAATGTGTATAAAAGCGCTTTGTAAACGAGGAGATACTGCCCAGTTATGAAAACGATTATGCAACCACCAAATGTTCAGGATGAGATTTTTTAAGACATACTTATTTATTGTAGAGACAGAAAGAGAGTGCATGCACAAGCATATGCTAGAGAGGGGAGGGTCAGAGGGAGAGAGGGAATCCTCCAGCAGCGTCCCCGCTGAGTGTGGACCCTGGTGCGGGGCTCTCTCCCAGGAGCTTGGGATCTTGATTTGAGACAAAATCAAGAGTCAGCTGCTTAACTGACTGTGCCACCCAGGTACCCCAAGAATCAGATTTTTTAAAGCATTTTTTGAGGGCTTACTCTCATAGGTACTATTCTAAGTGACCTCTATTTCATTCAATTCTAAAAACTATTCTTAAATTAAAAATAGAAGCTGTTCTAAAAGCAAATATTCATAATATCCTCAGAGGTGGGCAAACAGGCGGAAAAGGGGTTAAGTAGGGGCACTGGGGTGGTTCAGTCGTTGAAGCTTCTGCCTTTGGCTCAGGACATAATCCCAGGTTCCTGGGATCGAACCCTAGGTCAGGCTCCCTGCTCATTGCAGAGTCGTCTTCTCCCTCTCCCTCTGTCCCTCCCCCTGCTTGTGTCCCCCCCTTCTCTGTCTCTCAAATAAAAAATTAAAAAGGTAAGTTACTTGCTCAGTGACATGATAAATATTAGAACTAGATAGAGTCCTGAGTGTGTCACCCTGAAGAATGTGTTTTTTCATTTTTACATTTACCAAAAAATACCTAGCTCTCAAAATACTATAGATTCAATTAGTTTCCTCTTTCTCCATACATTGAGTATCGGAAGATGCTACAATTCCAGGACCCTGGCTGGCTGGGTCGGTGGAGTGTCTGACTCTTAATCTCCGGGTTACGAGTTTAAGCCATGTTGGTGGTACAGATTACTTAATTGAAAAAAAAAAAAAAAAGATGCGATAGTTGGGCTTGTTTTCTTTTTTCCTTTTGACCCCTTCACCCATTTCTCCCACCTCCAACCCCAAACTTCTGCCATCCCCCATCTGTTCTGTCTGTAAGCTCATATTTTTGTTTTTGTTTTGTTGAAGGTTCTACATGTGATTTCTAGTATTTGTCTTTCTGTCTGGCCCGTTTTACTTAGCATAATGCCTTCATGGACCACCGTGTTGTAAATCGAAAGATTTCATCCTTTATTATGGCTGAGTAGGATTCCACTGTGTTTATCGACCACAATTTCCTTATTCATTCATCCACTGATGGCATTTAGGTCGTTTCTTTATTTTCACTGTTGTAAATAATCCTGCAGTGTGCTCAGGGCTGAATATACCTTTGTGAGTTAGTGTTTTCATTTCCTTCAGATAAATACTCAGAAGGGGAATTGCTGGCTCCTTTGGGTGTTCCATTTCTCATTTTTTTGAGGAACTTTTGTATTGTTTTCCATAGTGGCCGCACCCATTTGTACTTCTAGTAATGGTGCGCTAGAGTTTTCCTCTACTCTACATCTTCACCAAAACTTGCTATTTCTTGTGTGTTTTTGATAATGGCCCTTCTGACAGGTGTGAAGTGGTGCCTCATTCTGGTTTGATTTGAATTTCCCTGATGATTAGTGACGTTGAGCATCTTTTCATGTACGTGTAGACCATCTGTATGTCTTCTTTAGGAAAATGTCTATTTGGATCTGCTCCTGTTACATTAAATTACTTGTGGAGTTTTTGTTGGTTTTGGTGCTTTTGTGTGTTTTGTTTTGTTTTTGTTTTGCTGTTGAGTTGCATGAATTCTTTATATTTTGAATATTAACCCCTTACTGGATGTATAATTTACAAATGTTTTACCTTAGGTTACCATTTTATTTTGTTGATGGCTTCCTTTGTTTGGACATTTTATAGTTTGATGTTGGCACATATTTTGCTTCTTTGTTTGTTTTTACTTTGGTATAAGCTTAAAAGCACCACTACCAAGACCTATGTCAAGGACTTTTCCAAACCCTGCGTTTTCTGCCATAAGTTTTATAGTTCCAGGACTTGAATATATTCAAGTATTTGACCCATTTTGAGTTAGTTTTTGTGTATGGTGTAAGAGAATGGTGCAGTTTTGTTCTTCTGCATGTGGCTCTCCGGTGTTCCCAGCACCATTGATGAAAGAGACTATTTTCTCCCCCTCGTTTATTCTTGGCTCCTTTGTCATAAGGTCCCGGACCATAGATGTATGTGTTTACTTCTGGGCTCTCTCCTGTCTTCTGGTGATGTGTGTGTCTGTTTTTATGGCAATGCTAGATTGTTTTGATTACTCAAGCTTTGTCATTAGTCTGAAATGAACAAGCGCAATGCCTTTAGTGTGGTTCTTCTTTCTCTAGATTGCTCTGGTATTGTGTCTTTTGTGACATCATACAAATTTTTAGATCCTTTGTTCTCTTTCTGTGAAAAGTGTCCTTAGAATTTTGATAGGAATTGCAATGTAGATGGTTTAGGGAAGTATAGACATTTTACCACTATAGATTCTTCTCACCCATGAATATGCCATATCTTTCGGTTTATGTGTGTTGCCTTCGGTTTCTTTCCTTACTCTCTTGTAGTTTTCATTATACAAGATTTTACCTCTTGTTGAAGTTTATTCCTGGGTATTTTTTTTAAAGGTTTTATTTATTTATTTGACAGAGAGAAAGATCACAAGTAGGCAGAGAGGCAGGCGGGGGGGGGGGGGAAGCAGGCTCCCTGCTGAGCAGAGAGCCTGATGTGGGGCTCGATCCCAGGAGCCTGAGATCATGACCTGAGCCGAAAGCAGAGGCTTAACCCACTGAGCCACCCAGGCGCCCCTATTTTATTCTTTTTGATGCAATTTCAGGTGGGATGATCTTCCTAATTTATTTTCTGATGATTCGTTCTTAGCGTATAGAAACACAGCAGGTTTTGGGGTAGTGATATTGTATCCAGTCCCTTTACTGAATTTAGTCATAGTTTGAACAATTTTTCATTGGCTTCTTTGAGGTTTTCCTTATATTCTGTATCATCTGCAAACAGTGACCACTTTTCTTCTTTCTTTCCAGTTTTGGTGCTTTGTGGTTATCTTCTTGCATAATTGTTCTGCCTTGGATTTTCAATATTGTGTTCAGTAAAAGTGGCAAGGATAGATCGCCAGTGTTCCTAACGTCAGCGATCTTAGAGGAAATAGTAACAGCTAAAACTTTTCGGTATGGGATGTGACATAATCTGTGCGGTTGTCACATACGGCCTTTTTAAAAAAAGATTTTATTTATTTATTTGAAAGAGAGAGAGATCACAAGTAGGCAGAGAGGCTGAGAGAGGGGGAAGCAGGCTCCCTGCTGAGCAGAGAGCTTGATGCCGGGCTTGATCCCAGGACCCTGGGATCATGACCTGAGCCGAAGGCAGAGGCTTTAACCCACTGAGCCACCCAGGTGGACCATATATGGCCTTTTTGGTGTTGAGGTATGTTCCTGGTCTATGGACTCTGTTGAGAGTTTTGATTGCAAACGGATATTAAAGTTTGTCAAATGCTTCCCTGCATCTCAAGATGATCACATCATTTTTATTCTTTATTTTGTTAATGTGCTGTATCACTTTGATCGATGTGCACCTGTAAACCATCATTGCATTCCTGCAAGATCCCACTTGATCATAGTATATGATCCTCTCAGCATATTGGTGAACTTGGGTTTCTGGTATTTTGTTGAACATTTGTGCGTCTATGGTCATCAGGGATATGGGACTGTAAGATTCTTTTCTTGGGGTGTCCTCGTTTATTTTTGTATCAGGGTAATATTGGCCTCAGCAAGTGCGTTTAGAAGCTTTCTCTCCTGTTTTTTGGAAAAGTGGGCAAAGGACTGGTATGAATCCTTCCCTGAATGGTAGAATTTACCATGAAAGGCATCTGGTTCTGGAACTTGGATTTTTGGGAGGTTTTAAATTGCTGATATGATGAGCACTGGTGTTTTATGTAAGTATTGAATCACTAAAGATGAAACTGTTTCCATATCTTGGTGGTGGGATGGATGAAGGGGAACGAGAGTCATGGGGGCCCAGCACTCAGAGGCTCCATCCGCCACTGTGGCTGTGCCATTCCTCTCAGATGCTGGCAGAGGACGAAGGACGTGGTGGAAACACGGCAGAGTGGTGGTGTCGGGAATGTGGGGTCCGAGTGGGGTGATGAGACTGATGCGTGGCCCTCCTGTCCCACCCACAGGGTATCAGATGGCCTACTGCCTGGCCAACAGCAACTCCAGCACATTAACCACAGTGGAGATGGGTGCCATGGTGAGGCGATTCACGGCCACCGAGCTGGCCCCAGAGTCAGCATACATCTTTAGGCTGATGATCAAGATGAGGCAGGGCTGGGGGAGCCCCTAGAGGCCACCATCATCACCACTGAGAAGCGAGGTAAGGCCAGAGGCCCAGGTCCACTGTCCTGGTGACATGGGGAGGATAGCTGGGCCCTGTTGGGAGCCATAGACTTGCTGGGTCCACGGCTTCCTGGGGCAGGGCTTGCAGGGTAGTGTGTCTACACAGCCTGATATTTACCAGACAGGCAGGAATGTCTCTGGAGAGGAGGTTGTGTAACTGGGATCAGGGTGGCTCTGAGTCTCTGTGTTGGAGGGACGCTCCCTGAAGCCAGGTGCTTTTTCTCTGATGTTCAAGACCACATGACCAGCTGAGCCAGGTGTTCCAAAACACGTTTCCTACCAAGCAATCCTAGGGAGATGTGTCTTCATGGATGCCGCTTCTGTTCCAAGCACTGGTGTGAAGTGCTTATTGTTCATTGTCTTGGTTTATCCTCACCAAATGCTGGGGGACAGAGTGCTGTGAGGCCCAGTTCTACAAAAGACATGGGGCACAGACAAATTCTGTCATTTGCCAGGGACACAGCTGTTGACGCAGTGATGTGGACACCCTTCACAGACACTGGGTTCCCTGTTCCCACAGCAGTCTGCTGTGGGTTCCCAACTCAGTGAGCCCCTGATATGCCGTCCAGCCTCATCCTGGGATCTGCCTCAGGGGGTTCCCTTCCCAGGGCCACCTCAACTACTATAGGCCCTTTTTATGCCACCTGACCTTGGAGGGACCACAGGGGTTCCAGCTTAGGTCTGAGTCAGGGCAGAGCAGGGGCAATCTGGAATGCAGAGAAGCCACTGAACCCCCACTCTGAGGCTGCCAGGAGCCTGTGTGGCTTTCAGGGCCGCGTGGTGCCTGTCAGATTCTGTGCTACAACCAGCCCACATGCATAGTTCCCTTCGAGTTCTGGCTTCAGAATGTGTGGCTCAGGGACTGCATCCCAGTTCTCTCCACATCCAGGGAGCAGGCTGTGCTTTGGCCCTGCTGAGGTCACAGGGTAGCACACGGTTAGTAGCTTGACTCGGCCTATCCCAGGAGTGGTGTTGAGGGGAACATAGGGCTCATTTACCTCCTGTGCTCTTGAACGGAGAGCCCCATCCATGCCCCAGAGCTATCTCCCTGGACTTTGGAGCAAAATCAAAACAACAAAATGAAAGGATCCAGGATACATTTGGGCTCATTTCCCTGCAGAGGTGCTCTTGGTCTGTGGCTCATCAATGTCAGAGCAGGGCTTTTACTGGAGCACAGGTAGGCTGACAACCAGGCCTACTGCAGAGTATCTGGAAATGTTGCCGCCCTGGGAGAAACCCATTTGCTCACTACTCAAGTGTGATTTGTGCTGTTGTGCTGACTCCTCCTCTGACCCACCTGCGTACCATGAGAGGCTGAGTGAAATACAGTGCCTGGAGTGTAGATTGTGTTGGCTTCTCTATACATCTGTCCCTAGGGGTTATTCGGCTGGTGGGGTGGGGGCTAAGGGGCAGGTTATTTGGGGCCGATGTGCTTTGCTTCTGAGGAGCCCCCTGAGGTTGAGCAGGAAGGCGGGGGCTGCAGTCCGAACTGGCACCTGGGCCCACGTTGGTCACCACGGTGGTTGGGTTGAGGGGAGCGCAGGGCAGGCCAGCTGGAATCTACGGCTCCTCAACTGCCTGTTGACAGCCTGCAACCCAGGGCTCGGGGCACCGGAGCAGAGCCAGAGTCGCAGGGCCCAGCAGATGCTCATAGGGAAGGACTGGAGCCAGGGAGGGAGGCAGGCAGGCTCAGGCAGCCGCATCAGCCAGCCAGGTCGCCGGGGGGCTGAAGCCCGGCTCTGCTCTGTGCTGCACTGGAGGGTTGGCATGTCTCAGGGCAAAAAGCACACAGCGGGAAGTCTGCCATCACCACAACCCTGAAGTAGACGGTGTGGTGTGGCGCGCACTCAGGCACCTGGGTGCGGTGGGGGTGTCTCCTCATCCAGTCTCCTTTTGAATGCCTAGGTCAGCACCTGGGCGTTGGACGGAGGGCAGCTAGCTAGGGGGCGGGAGTTCTTTCTGAGGAGGCTGGCAGGTGGAATGCTGCCCCGTGGCTGGGGTGGGCAGTGGGGGTAGAGACCAAAATAGTCTGCTAAGCGCTAAGGCTTAGGATCTGTGCAAGGGGATTCTTGGAAGCGCCACAGAAGAAGAGCCCCATCTGCACGTCTCTGCAGCTCTGTTCCCCCTGCACAAACCTTGGATGGGTGCCAGGAGGGAGAAAGGGTGGGAAGGAGTATATTTGCTCCTTCCTCCCCTATGTGGGTTACCTTCTTCCAAAGAGATCCATCGAGGATATGGAACACAGAGGCCGAGCGGCCTGGTGGACACCAGGAGAGGGTGTGCTGTGCAACCGGGGTAGGAAGGGCTAGACCTGCCTGACCATGGTGGATGCAAAGGGGGCACTGAACAGGTTTGTGGGCCTGGGGCAAGGCGGTGAGCTGCAGGGCTTCACCATCATCCAGGAAGCCTCCATAAACACCGTTGCAAATCCTTTACAACCCCTCTGGTTTTTGCCTTGGGAGAAAATTCTAGAAGCAGAACCCTTAGCTCAGAAGACATGAGCGTGTTTGGCTTGGAGATGTGGAAACTCATGGACACGCCATGCCCTGGCGACCAGGATGCAGGTCTTGTGGCCTCTCTGCTTCCATGGTGATGTCTTGCCTTCTGTGTTTGGTGAAAATACATCTCATTAAGCGTGTGTCCGCAGGTCCTTCCTCCCTACTTTGCCATTAAATGCCTGTGACTGTACACGGTGATGTATCTTGTGGGGTCTTAGTGTCTGATTGTGAAAATTCTCAAACTCACCTGGGTACGGATTTGCAGAACTCATGGAAAAGCTGCATTCAAGCCAAACAAGAATTAATAAGCGGGGACTGAGTGAGCTGAGGATCGTGAGTCTACCTTTGTGACTCTTGTTTGAAACCTTGCTGGTTCTTTAATGTTTCTTCTTCCAGATCGAGGGAAACGGTATCTGAAAATATCCATGATCTACAGAAATGTGATGAAACATTTCTGTGTGAACAAATGGGAGCATTTAACTTCTCTCCCTCCCTGAACCCTCCATCATTCAGGAACTCTCAGGGAGAATTCTTTCTTCCAAGGTACTTAGGATTATTGGCGTAAGTTCAGCACAAGCGCCTTTTTCTTGTAACAGGACACCGCTGGAAACGTTGGTTATTTTACCAAGAGATTGAGTGAAATGTCCAATTTGAGAGTAACGTGTATAGACTCGGATAACGACCAGACAGTTTTCAGGAATTAAGGGTGACTTTGTGGAGCCCCTTGGCAATAGCGGCTTCCCACCTCGATGACGCAGTGCCGAGGAGCCTTGCCAGATGAGTAGGGAATGTTACTTGTTGGAAGGTATGGGAACCTCAGGATATTTGGGGGACCTTGAGAAGAGGAATCCACCCAAATCGACAGGTATCGCAGTCAAGTCTGATGGGAGTATTGCGCTTGGCTTTGGCCTGGACGCACTACTGAAAGTTCACTCTAGAGATTCCTCATGAAAAGTTTCAGCACAGCAGGGTTTCAAAATCTGTATGGAATGGTCCGTCACTATGCCTGCCAGGCTTAGTTAGAATAGATGCTAAGAAACCAAGTGTGCTTGTGGCTGCCTTCTTGCATCTAAGAAACCATCCCAAATCCATTGAACTGAAATCCATCACCCATGTGGACTGGCATCTGCTGCCACCACCGCCAGGTGTTTCTGTGCCTCCAATGGGTCCCGTGAAGCTCTGAATCTATTTAGTTCACAATCCGGTTTGGGGACCTCACTTTGGAGGCTGGCAGTGTTTTCTGATTGGGAAAATCCTATCATAACTATACCCCAAATCGTCCCAGAATCCTCTAGAAGCTGGTTGTTGGAGGGCTTGCCCTTTGGGTCAGTAGCATAATCTCTGGTCAGGAGTGAAACAACTTCAATCTCCAAGGTATAGGTTATATTCATATTGGGTGGTGATTAGTTGTTGCTTTTTTTATTTCTTCTTTTGAGTTCCAGGGTCCATGAGAGGCATGTCTTAGAAAGGAAAGACCGGAGGCTCCTTTCAGCCAAATAGAGTTGTGAAAAAAGAAAGGAAGCAAGACTAACAGAGTCACTCACGTAGAGTAGAAAAGACATTGAGGAGGTAGAGTAGATGCATATCTCCTATGGGAGTTGTGTGTCCTTGAAGTGACGGAGTAGGTGAATGAGAACCATGTCAAAGGTGAAAGACGATTCCAGGAGAAGTAAGCATCTCTAGGACGGTCATGCAAAATGCAGTTGAAATAGGGTTTATGCAGATTTTCTGTTTTGGTTCTGGGAGCAGCAGGAACTTTATTTAGACTCCTATCACTAGTTGCACATGGTGATGGACCTCTGGGCCATCTCCTGGCCCATATCCTCCTGCTTGGGTCTGGCAAAGATATCAAGGAACTCCCGGTAGCAAATTGACCATGTGTGTATGATTTGAAGGTCTGCCAGCAGCAATGCTGTCTTTCACAGATCGCGGGGCCCTGTGGTTTGGGCATCTTTGAGCTTGTGCTCTCTGCTGGAAGGGAGGGGCACGCTTTCAGTTTTGGGTGACATTGTGTCTTCCCGAGTGTGGGTCCTGAGACCTCAACTAAATGCTCTCCTTGTTTTTACAGGTGGTGCCTCAGGGCTCAGAGGACATGGCCTCATGGGCAGCATCCAAAAGGTCTGGCCTCTGTCTCTTCAGTGCAGATTCAAGTGCAACATGTACAGGAGTGTGACCCCTGCCGTCTCCCTGGTGGATGTACATCACAGTAGTAAGTTGTCTTGGTTTGGAACCTTCCGCCTGAGTTGAGGTTCAGGCCTTGACTTGGGTGTCTTTTTTGCTGGCTTCTGTCTTTCTTCCAGAGGGAAAGATGCCCTCTTATTGTTGATTAAATTGGAGATGTACCCTTAACCAGAATGTCTAGAGTTTGCTGCTTGGGGAAAATTACTTGGTGGCACATATGGAGAAGGTTCTGCAGGTCCCTGCCCCATACAAAACATCTTAACTCCAGGTTGCGTCTGTTAGCAGAATCCTGAGTTACTGCAGGGTTATCTTATAAATAGAAATTCTCTCCAAAATAGTGTTTTCTGCCAACACATTCTTTTTAGGGCCAGTAAACTAAAGAATATTGGGCATCTTTACAAATGGATCTCTGAGTGGACGTGCTTTTTTTTTTTTTTTTTTGTAAGAGGGGGAGGTGGGAGAGAGAGAGGTAGACACCGGGCAGGCTCTACATGTTTTGCAGAGCATGACACAGGGCTCGATCTCACAACACTGAGATCATCACCTCAGCCAAAATCAAGAGAGTCAGTAAGAAGGTCACTCACATAGATTAGAGAAGACATGAGGAGGTAGAGTGTATGCCCATTTCCTGTAGGAATTCCATATCACTGAAGAATCAGGGTAGATGAGTGAGAACATGTTTCTAATATGAAGATTCTAGGAGAAGTAAGCATCGCTAAGATGGTCATGTGAAATGCAGTTGTAATAGGGTTTCTGCAAGTCTTCTCTTTGGTTTTGGGAGCAGCAGGAAGTTTATTTAGTCTCTTGTCACTAGTTGCCAGTGGTGGTTGACGTCTGGGTCACGTTTTGTCCTACACGCTCCTCCTTTCGTCTGGCATAGACATCATGGAACTCCTGGTAGCCAGATTTGGAAGTGGAGGGACTGAGGGAGAGAGAGACCCTTAAGCAGGCTCCACATGCTGTGCAGAGCATGACACATGTCACGGGCTCGATCTGACAACCCTGAGATCAGGACCTGAGCCAAAATCAAGAGTTGGTCCCTTAACTAAAAGAACCCTACAGGCATTCCTGGATGTGCTTTGTGTTTATGGAAGGCAGTGTACATACCCCGTCCTGTTCTATAATCTTCTAAATTAAGGACTATTTCCATATCGGCAGTGGTCTTACACCTTCTCAGGCTAAGAGATAAGTAACTATGTTTGGTGGTAGAGAAAAGCAGTTGGCTACCATATTCTCTCAGAGGGGGAGGTAGCGCTCACTGCCTGACTCGGAACAGTACAGTTTTATTCCTGTCCTGATACACAAGGTTCTTCCAAAACAGCACCTCTGTAAAAGATAAAATTAATTTGCAAGCCCCTGGGTGACACAGTTGGTTAAGCATCTGCCTTTGACTAAGGTCAGGATCCCTGGATCCTGGGGGATCAGGCCCTGCATTGGGTACGCTTCTCATTGGGAGGCCTGCTTCCTCTCCCTCTTCCCCCCAGCTGACTCCCAACTATTCTTGATCCCTCTCTAGCTCTCTTGATCTCAAATAAGTAAAGGAATACAAGTATTTCTAAGTAAGAAATTAATTTGTAAGTCGTTTCTAATTTATGAGGATAATATTAGTAGAATTAAGGACACATGAGAGGTAGATCCCAAACCATGTGTTTGATGAATCTTGTGGCCATTCATCCTTGCGATCTACATACATCGATAGGTCAGTGTTTTTGTGAACGGACGTCGAGCACCTCGTGCTCTGAGATTCTGAGTTCACCCTCCAGTTGATGTTCTCATGGATCCCAGGCAGTGTTTCTTCCTGGGATCCCACTTCCTACCGAGAGACAGCACCCGTGTCAGTTGTGAGAGCTCGTAAAGGAAAAGTCCCCCGTTCTTACTTGGCACAGTGTGCACGGTTGTGAGACCCCCCCCCCCCACGCCTGTTCGGGGATCCTGGCCTTTGTGCAAGTACTGATGGATCGGAGCAGATGTGCTTGATTTCTAGCGATTGGTTACTGGAATAGCGCATTGTGCATCCCTCAGCACGGGACCCAGTTGTATGTGTTTGCAGCGTCTGAGTTTGTATCTCAGTGTCACCCTAAGAAATTCCTTGGGAGGTCTTTGCCCAGTGATTTTCGGATGGGAGTGTCCGGGGAAGGGTTTCCCCACGTTGCGCTGGGATCAGGGATTCCTCGGCGTGAGGGTGTCGTTGCTGGCTAAGGAAGAAGGGATACCTGAGCCCATTCCTTTCCTCATCACACCGGGAGGATTTTCTTGCGTGGGAATCCTCCCAGGGCCTTCCCGTGTTGGCTCCGTGAGGAATGGGATTCCCACATGGATCTCACCGGCATTCAGCCGCAGCGATGACGCAGGGGGTCCCGGGAGGTGCCTGCGCCTTCGCTCCCGTGGGAGGGATGACGCGCACTCTGAGATGGTAGTGGGAGCTCAGGCCCGAGCCCCAGTTGAAGCTTCTCCCACCAGGCTACAGCGCTCGTGGTTCTCCCCGTGTGAGTTCTGTGGTGTTGGGAAGGGGCCCACTTCTGGCAGAAGGCTCTGCCTCCGTGACGGGAGACACGGTGTCTCCCCTGTGTGGTTTCTGTGGTGGTGAGAAAGGTGGGCGCTCTGGGTCCAGGCGGGAGCCCAGTGATGACAGACCCAGGTTCCTCTGCTCTGAGTTGTCCGGTGTCTCCAAACGTGAGAGCCGTATCGAACGGCTCTCCCACGTTGACCGCATCGGTCGGGGTTCCCGCCGGTGTGGATCCTCGGATGCTGGCTCAGGGTGTGTCTGGACTAAATGCTTTCCCCCGAAGGTGGCATTCAACCAGTTTCTGTCTGCGGGAACGTGCCCATGGCCTCGAAGGGATGCGTGTTGCTGTGAGCTCTCGTGCAGCAGTCCCACCACATGGCTTCTACCCCGTGGGAGGTGCTGGGCGTGAATGAGAGCAGAGCTCTCCGAAGGAAGGGTCTCCCACCTTCGTTCCCTCCCTAAAGGGCCTCTCCGGTGGTCTTGCTGTGTACCGAGGTGAGCACTGCCCTGCAGTTGTTTGCCCCATGCGTGTCATGTCTCCTTTCCTCGGAAGGGTGAGTTCTCTAGTGTCTCCCGAGGGGAGAGCCCCGAGTCAAGGCTCTCCCACCCTGGGGAGAGGTGTGTGGTGCGATCCAGGATGAACGAGCCCTGATGTCCTTGGCACCGGGGACACGTGGCCGACGGCTCTTCCACATTGTCAGTAAATACAAGGTGTGTCTTCCCCGGACGCAACACACATGGAGCGAGGTGAGGGACGTGAGACATCTCCCTTCTGGGCCCCAGCATTGGCCGGGTTCCTGGGCAGTGTGAACCCTCTGCTAATGGCCAGAACAGGAGGGGCTGTGGAAGGCTTGCTCCCTCATGTCCCTCCCTTCCCGCCTCAACGTACGCATTGCAGCCCCTCCCTACAGGAACGGTCTCTGCGTCTACCTCTGCAAGCCGCTTGTAGTCGGGTGCCGTGTGCCTTTCCCGAATTCAGATAGATCTCTCTACACGGTAGCCTCACACACCACGTCAACTGCTGCTTCAATTTTCGATGTTTCCGTTTCAAAGACTATATACCTGTGAGTCGTGTTGAAGGCAGTGACTTTTCCAGACACTCGGGCAGTGGCTTGCCCTGAGGCCCATTTCAGCCGAGAAATGAAACTCTTCCGATTTCTGGTGGGACAGCCCGTATGCTCGGGGTCTTGGAAGACAGGAGAGTGTGGGGAATGCTTAGCGTAGCCCATGTCCAGCTGTGGTGTGGAAGGCCAGGGTTCATGACCCTGAAGCCTCCCGTTGACTTGCAGAGAAGCAGACCTTTGAGATGTCCCCGTGCGGGTATCCCTTCATCCTTTCTGATAGGGAACGTATCGCCGTGAGCTCCTGGGTCTTCTACAGACAGAATGAGTCACGGAACACTAGGCGAAAAAGTCCTGAAGGGCTGTATGGGGACTACCAGAACAGAACGAAAGAAGGAAAGATGGGGAGAGAGGAAGGAATACAAAGAACAAAAAGGTACTGCAGGGGAGGAAGGGAGGGAGGGCGGGTGGCCTTGAAAAAGGGAGAAGAGAACCTGGTAGAGAGGCACTAGGGGAAAGAAGAATTTTGAAAGTTGTGAGACAAACATCTGAGAGTGAAGGTTTGAGCTTGATGACAAAGGGAAGGAATGGAGTCCTCTACTCAGGAGCAGAAACCTGTTCTAGGGTCTTGGTGAGGAGACCCTATGGACCAGACAAAGATGCGAGAAAAAGAAGGTGAGGACGGGATGCTGGGGCGTTTCAGATGGGCAAACTCGACCACGTCGAGGACGGAAAGAGGTGCCGTGTGAGGGTTTCAGTGCAAGAATCACAGAAGTGTCCTGTCCTCGGAGGACACGGAACGTGCAGTGGGTTAGGTGGATGGAGTCGGAAGAGTTGACAGACATGGGCCCGTGTGGCAGGGTTGTTTCCACAGGAGCCCTACAAGAGACAGGACCGATGTAGGAAAGACGTCAGCATTCAAGACCGATGGTCAGGAAAGAAGTCTGGAGACGGCTTTGCTGGCAGGAGGTGATTTTTATTAAAGCACAGGGACACGGCCCGTGGGTAGAAAGGGTTGCTTGCTGGGGTGGTGACGGGAGGCTGACTCTCTGGGATGGCACTGGGGGAGGTCAGGCCAAAGGGAGGTTTTGCAAGAACGTTGCAGGAGGACAGAGGACACTCAGGATACTGGAGGCTTTGCTCCTGTCAAGGGAAGGTGGTTTTTCCTCCTAGGAAGGCATTAATTGAGAGATGGTGGGGGGCTTCCTGGAGGAATGTTGCCTTCCTCCTCTCACAGGTCCTTCTCAAGGGACTGCAGGTTGGAAAAGAAACTCTTGTCTTACGGACATTTCCTTCGGCCTCAGCCTCCCTCAGTGTCGTGGAGGGGAGGGAGATGTCAGGGCTTCAGGAAACGGAGATCTGGGTCTCTGGAAGGTCGCTAGCCTCTGGTTAAGCAAGCCTCTTCGTGCAGAATCACGGGGACGTTGACAAAGCGAGGGAGACTCCGGTCTTGCCGGGTTTGGATCTCCATCGGTGGAGAATCTGTTTTGTCCCTTTCCGTAGCTATTGGGCCGTCAGAGCGCCTTGAGGAATGTCCCCCGTTATCACAGGTTGGGGGGCGGTGTGGCGTGCCACCTCCTGCTTGGTGCTCAGCTAGCCTTCTCCTCCCTCCTCGTGTGCCCCTGACCAGTGTAGAGCCTTGCGTGGTTAAGGTCGTTGAAGGAGGATGGTCTCATCTTCTGTAACTTCTTCCTGCTGAATAGGGGCGTAGAGCTGTCCCTACCCGTGGGTCATTCCTGGTCAGCTGGGGGAGGCCTCTGTTGTCAGAGCTGTAAAAGGAAGAGGCCGTGGAGTGCAGGGGAGAAGTTGTGACTGGATCTTCCTGAGCGGAAAGGACCATCTGTCCTCTGAACGTTCCTGCAGTGAAGGGTTCCTGGCACCACCTGCAGAGACGGGGCGGGGGGTGGGAAACAACACAACAGGGTTAGAAGAAGAGAGACCCGTGAAGGGTCCTTTGATAGTGGGTGAGAACCCTCCCCCAGGCCAAGAGTTGAGCCAGTCCTTAAAGAGAGGGATCCTTGGAAGTGCGGATTGGAGCAGTGGTGTCTGTGTGTGTGTGTGTTAGGAACCCAGAAGTCTCTTTGTGATCGTGAGGAATGTACGCCCAGCATTGTGTGTTTCGACGGGCCCAGGCTCCACCTTGTGCAGCAGTGACAACATCCGAAGCCTTTGTGTTTTGTAGCACAGCTCTGTGCGTTGGGATCATTCCCGTATCTCATTGAGAAATCCTGTTTGGGGTGACACGTAGGGCCTTGACTGTGGACAGGGTAAGGTGTTCCCCATGCCCCACGACGTCCTCCATTCCCAAAGAGGGGCAAAGATGGATGCTCGGTGGCCACGTCAGTGGAACGGAGCCCACGTGCACCGTTGTTTGAAAGGGGGAAGGTCGGCTGGGTCGGGGATGGTTCTCATAAGGCGCCCGGGCCTTTGGCCCACCCCAAGTGTCTGGTGGCCTCCGGAGCTTGGGGAAGCCATGGGCCCAGGTTCGAGCTTCATGGCCATTGGGTCCCAGCTAGGGGCCCTTATCTAATCCCGAGTCTCCTTGAACCGCAGTCAGGCTTTCAAGGGCTCCTCCCTCGGGCTGGGAGGGCCGTTTCAGGCCCATATTGGGTTGGCGGGTTATGGCTTGGGAAGAAGAGCCTTTTCTGTCAATTGCTTCACGGGCGAAGAGGACGAGGAAGGCCTGTCGGAGCCCGGATAAATACTTGGGTGATTTTTTTGCCAATTAGAACCGACGGGTGGGCCCTAGGATCTCTGCTGTGGGGGCAGCCATGTTTGCTGACAGGCTTTGGCCTCAGCGGTCTGAGTTCGACTGATGACAGCGTCCCTGGTTCTTCTTACCCCCTTTCCATGAAACGGTTGCCGTTGCTAAAGCACCTGTCCTCTGCACTTTGGGAGGGGCATCTTCAGTCGGGTGGACCTAAGACCCTTTCCGGAGTTAGGGGCCATGGGCGTGGTGGGGTCGGGTGCAGGCCTGAGGGTCGCTGGGTTTCAAGTTGGGCTGCGTTCGGGGGTTAGTTCAGGCGTATCTGGGAGCGTAAGGTGGTACTTGATAAATCGGCCTCCCGTCATGGTTCGGCGGCCTTTGTTCTCTGTGACGCTCTGGAGCTGATGCCAAGTCCTTAGAGTCAGGGGCCATCCCCGTAGCAACTGGGAGGTTCCTTTGCCCAGGAGGGCCGTTGGATGCTTAGCCGAAGCCTTTGTTTGCCATCGTACCTGAATAGGGGGGGCTTCTTGCATCAGTAGGACTGGGAGGGAAGAAACCATTCCAGGAAGCCCTTTGGATTGGAGGTCGCGCCGGCAGATCCTCGTTAGGAGGAGTCGCTGGTAAGTGGGAGCAAACTTGTCCGGGAGATCAGGGCACCCCAAGTGCACCCTCCACTCCGGTTAGAGAGCGGGGTCCTTGATTGGCTCTGTAAGTCCCCAGAGAACCCTGTGGAGTGGTGTATGTTCTCTGGCTTTGAGGGAAAGAGTTCCTCACCCCAGCCCCATCCAGTTGGTCTAGGTGCTCGTTGAGTTCTACAGTCGTGGGGGAATCAATGGCATGTTCCAGTTGCGGAAGGAACCCTGAGCCTGTGGGTTCTCAGTATTATGCGCACAGAATAAGAAGCAAGGGGACTGCCTGTCCACGAGCTAATGTGGAAATGTTTCTGAAGGTGAGCTCAGGTCGTCTGGCTTAGTTGAGCAACACCTACGGAAAGGCCACCAGAGTGAGACGCGAGCGTCCACAAAGGCGGGTTCGTGAAACGTACTTTTCCTCTTCCAGAGAACACTCCCCTCCAGAGATAGCCAACTCAGGGCTCATGTCCTTGGCGAGCAAGCCCCGCTTTAACCCACGTGGCCCAGTTCCCGACTTGAGCTCAGCAAGCCTAGTGATCGATCCCGAGTGACAGCTTAGAATCTGCATCCCTGGGACTTTTCCGAGGAATCTGTAACCGTCGTCTCTCTAGGCCAGAATCCAAGGGAAGGGCTTGCCATCAGACGTGCCTGCCATACCTGTGGATTTGGGCAGGTTCCTTTTCCTGTGGTGCCTGATAGATCCTGAGGTCCCTGCACCTGCCAGGAAGTGACACCCTATCTGCTCCTGGTGAGGCGGTGGGTCGTCTGGAGGCAAGGGGTCAGGCCAGCCTTCCCGAGGGGCTTGATGGCCGCCGGCGTTCCGAAAGGCAGCCTCAGGCCCTGAAAGGCCTTTGGTCCCGTCTGGGTCTCTGCCTAGCTGTCTCCATAGGACAGTCCCATCCAAGCCTTGGTCAGATCACCCATGTTTCCAGGGATGCCCCGTTCCAAGCAGAAGAGAGTCTTATGGAACATCGGGAGATGGTGAGGGTTGCCATGGGAGATGAAGTGCTTCCCAAGACCTTTGGACTCGGAGGGCTCAGGTAGAGTGAAACGTGCCACGCTTTCACGTGCTGCCAAAGGAATGTTGGGTCCCATTCCTGTACGTCCTAGATGTGTAGCATTGCCGTCCTTGAGGCCTAAGTTTTCCGCGAGGTGCAGCGTGGTGCTTGGGGCCCCGGTTCCTCTGCCGTGGTGTCTGGGTGCTGCGGAGTTGGAGCTCAGGTGAGGGACAGCCTCTCCTCCCTACACCGACTGCTGCTGCCAAACACCCAGGCTGAGCGGGGCCCGTTCTGTGGGGCCGCTGCCAGTGTCGAGCCCAGCATTGGTCACGGTCGTGTGCGTGGAAGCGACAGGGGCGGTTCAGGGGCGGCCCCCTAGGGGAATCCAGCAGGGGTGGCCGCTGCCCCTCGAGTCGATGGCAGGGTGGTCAAGGGGCCCTGGCAGTGCTGCTTCATCCCGCCCGTGTCATGCTCTGCATGGTTGCTGGGGACTGGAGGGGACAGCGGGAGGAGGAGCAGCCCCTGCGGCCGACAGGGGAGACGACGGGAAGGCTGCTGTCCTGCCCAGTCCCAGGTGGGCCCAGTCTCACCAGACAACGGACTGTTGTAGGCCCAGATGGTAGCCTCGTGCTCCGAGAGTCAGTCCTCAGAAGGACCTGGGAAGCCAACTCTGGGTGTGGCGGCCAACCCAGAGGGTCCTCTTGCTTCGTCCTCGGGTGGGCGAGGGTCCTCTTGCCTTGCCTCGTCGTCTTCTGGTGGGCTGCCCAGAAGTCTTCTCTTTGGCCTACGGAGTTCAGGTGTAAGAGAGCCGATCCCGCAGGCGTGTTTCCTCGTATGTTCACGCCGAATTCTCGTCCGGGCCCAAATCGGAGCCGCAAGTGGTGCCCCAGGGCCCTCCTGGCTCCCTTTTTCTGAGCAGCCCAGGAGACTCTGGTGCCTCGGGGTCGTGGGCAGACTGTCCTGTGGCACAGCTGTGGAGAGAACAGGAGGAGTGGTGTGAGATAGCAAGTGGCGTGTGGCCTGGGGCAGGTCTTACCTTCTGAGGTGTTGAGGTCGAGATCTGCCTGTAGGCCCCATGTGTGACCTGAAGAGAGGGAAGTTTCCCATGGGCCCCCTGGGGCTGAATGAAGGCTCCACTGCCAGGGTCACTCAGGCCCCTTCCCTGACCGTCCTCCTCCGTGACGGCGGGGTCCCCCTCCTGCTGGGCTGTGCCCTTCCCCAGCCTCTCTGAGAGCCCTCGACATGCCCTTCTCTGTGGGAGAAGCCTTTGCCCACACGAGTGTCGCAGGTGGCGTGGCAGAGACGACGTGCTCCCGACGCCCACGGGACGTGAGTTTGCACAGTCCACCGGCTGTGGGCCCGTGGTGGGCGAGGTGGGAGCAGGCCGGGTGGCCTTTCCCTGGTGGGTCTTCCCTGCCGCCGGAGGGCTCGAGGAGAGTCTCTAGAATATGCAACTCACATAGCGAAATGGTGCCACGAGGGGACCCGCTACCTCCGACGAGGCGTCTTGGAGGCTCGGGGACTGGAGGTGTGGGTCCGATCCCACGGGAGTGGCCGGCAGACATGACTCAGCTGGAGACCGGGGCCGACTCCGTGCCCACAGGGATGCAGCGCCGGGAGGGGTGAGCTGTCCTGCTCCTGCGAGCCCGGGGGCCTGTCTTGTTTGCTCAGTTCTCAGGTGCGTGAAGTGGGAGAGGAGGCCACCCCGCCTCGGTCTCTTCCCGACTAGTGCCGCTCGGGAGCAAGCCGTCTGCTGACTTTTGCAGGGTGGGAGGGCAAGGCTTGGGTGGTGCAGTGTGAGGCGCTCAATGGGGCGTGGAGCCCTGAGGCAGAAGAGCACCGTGCCTGGGCTGCCTGGGGTCCAGTCCCTCCAGGCAGCCAGTGCCCTCCCTCCGAGATCAGTAGCTCCTGGACGACAGCGCCCAGCCACTGCAGGGAGGCGCACGGATCAGGTGGAGGTTCTCCGTGGGATGTTCTCTGGGCTTCCTCGTGCCTGCAGGGGCTGGGACCTACCTCTCCTCCCCTCGTTGCGGTCAGAGGGTAGGGCAGTGCCCCGGGTTTTGTGTGGATTCCCGAGCTGCCCACAGCAAAGTCGGGGCAACGAGGGGAACACGTGTCCATGTCCGCCTGCCCCTTTTCCTGCCCAACTCACCCCGTTCCCAAGTCCTCCTCTTCTTCTGCTTCCCTTGTTGTCTCTGCCAAGTCCACAGAAGGGAAGCTTCTTGAGAGCTGAGAGCAAGAGCAGAACGGGACATGAGCACAGATTCCCCGGCCGCAGAGAGCCAGGTGGGGACACCCAGGCCCAGCCTCCCTTGCTGAGGCCCCTCCAGCAGGGTGAGCCGTGCCCTGCCGACTCGCGGCCCTCCTCCCTGCTCTGCTGCCCGGGACTGCTTCCCAGACGCAGCGGCGAGGGGTCAGGGTGGTGCTCGGAAGAGGGTGAGGAGGGCTGCCCAGGGATTTCATGCAGCAGTCCCGACGCGAAGCCTGAGTGCCTGGCGGAGACTAGGGCCTCCAGGGTGGGTGTCCTCAAAGCAGGGAAAGGGGAAGGAGCTGGGAGGAGGCGCTATGGACAGAGGAGAGAGGAAGCCCAAGAGATAGAGGTGGAAGGGCCTTACAGGCGCAGTGTGGCTCGTTCCGTCGGAATCGTCGTCTTCTGTGGACTCCTCCTCCGGGTCAGAGAGCAGCGAGGATGCTGGCGTGGCCGAGAGAGAGGACAAAGGGCAGTTAGTGCAGCTGACGACCTCTGGCCTGTTGCTCTGGGGACGCTGGGCTCTGCCCTCCGTGGGGTGGGTCCCTAGCTCTGAGTCCTCCCTGGCCTCGGTCGCTTGATGTCCACAGGGTGCAGGTGGGTCTCTGGTTGCCCGCCTGCTCTTCGCACCTCCGCTTCTCTCCAAGCCCCGGAAGCCCGTCTGTGTGACCCTCTCCCCCCCGGAGGCCGTCACTGTCCCTAAGACGGCCTCTGGGGGACTTGGCCTTCGTCGGTCCTTGTTGCTGTCCCTCCCTGCTCCCCTTCCTCCTCCTCCTCCTCCCCTGGAGATGCTCCGTGTCCTTCCCCCCTGCCAAGCTCCCCCAGTCCTATTGTTGTCCCAGAGGGGGCAGCCAAGGAAAGAGAGGAGATATCCTGGCTCCCCCGGAATCAAGCCCCTGATCCCTGTGTGCTGGGAGCAGCCGTCATGGTTCTGGGATTGCTGGGGGAAGTGCAGGGAGAGATGGCCCACCACCTCCCCACGGCCCATGTCTGCCCAGGGACTGAGATGACCTTCCCAGGGACATGGTTCAGGCTAATCTGACGCCCTCTGTTTCCTTAAGGGTTACAGAGGTTGAGTGGAGACGGGCGCACAGGAAATTCTCCAGGCGCCCTCAGCTGTTCGGGGCAGCCCTGGAAAATGTCCAGCGGGGTGGTTGGTCCCTGAAACCCAGGATTCCTGCCCGTGCTCCTGCGGAGGCTTGCAGGGAACGGACGGGGTAGGGGTGTGTGTAGGGCCCTGGGCAGGCCTGAGGAACGTTTGCCGTTGGGGCATGCCTCGGGAGTGGGGAGCGTGGCCAGGGCTGTGTGCCGGAGAGGTGGGTTTGTGAGAGGAGCCGTGACTCCCTGGCCCTGCTCCCGAGAGGCTCTGTGCTATGCCTCGACGACAGCTGGTGAGGGGTAGAGTGGACCCGGGGCAGCCAGTGGGTGAAGCAGGTCCAGCAGCCCCTTCACACAGGCCTGGGGTACCCGGGTCCGCGACAGGGCGTCTCGAGGGCGGCTGCATGGGGGCGTCCTTCCCTTGGGGACACGTCCGCAGGTCAGATTCGGCTGGGGCGTGAAGGCTGGCCGAAGCTACGGGGCACGGGAGCCTGGGTAGTGAAGCCAGGGGAAGTACGCTTGCAGTTGTGCAGCTCTGGGAGTCCCCTGGAAGGTCCAGCAGCTTGTAGAGGACCAGGACGGGTTGGTCGTGGAGGGCATGAGGGAGAGAGTTTAGACCTGTCTTCCACCTCCTGGCTCACACCCGAACGCAGTGTCCTGCTTCTCTTGCCCAGGAGAGGGTGGTTGGGGCCGCCAAGTCCTGAGCATGACCAGGTCTGGGCCCGTGCCAAGAAAGATCCAGAATCTCTTGTGCAGCATTCCCGAGAGGCCATGAGCCAAGAGACCAAGCTTTGACACGTGGCAACGGCCAAGGGAGGCACGGGCAGCTTTGACGGGAAAGATCGTTCAAGTTGCCGCGCAAGGAGTCAAGTGGTGATGACAAACCCATCCTACCCGAAAGGCCCGTGGACACAGTGTCTGTTCTTTTCGTTCAGAAACCGTGAAACGAGCAAATCCTGCCTGTTGCCAAAGCACCCCTTTCCTTGGTGGTTTGTTACCGACCTGCTTCACTCTCCAGAGCGGCAGGGGCCACCCCATGTTCCCGGGAGCCCTGTCCCACTGTTCCCATCCTCTGTGCCGTTCCCTACCTGAAGAAGAGGCTTCGTCCTCACTGTCGGAGTCGTCGCAGCTCTCAACACGCAGATCTGTCAGAACTGAAAGAGGAGCAAG
This sequence comes from Martes martes, assembly GCF_963455335.1. Classification (NCBI taxonomy): domain Eukaryota; kingdom Metazoa; phylum Chordata; class Mammalia; order Carnivora; family Mustelidae; genus Martes; species Martes martes. The sequence goes on along the minus strand of NC_137902.1, from coordinate 87,709,557 downwards.
GCTGTTAGGAGGGACACTGCCTCACCCCTTCATCCCAGGTGCGCTGGGATGTCTCTGGGCCGTGCGGCATCTGCCTGACCCTTTTGCTGCCCCGTCAGAGGTTCACGGGGCTGGTGGAGCCGGAGCCCTTGGAGGAGACGGGGATTGGAGTTTCATCCCTTCTGATGAGACCAGGATGCTGCAGCAGTCACCTCAGTGTCCGTTCTGCATGCCCATGACCGCTGTCCCCTCCCATGCCACCACCTAAACCTCCCGTCGTTATGGGACTCTTGACGTGTGGCTAGCGGGAGTGAGCAACCGGACGTTTTCGTGTCCTTGGCGATTTCCGTGGACTACATTGAGATCATAAGTGACTGTGCACCATGGATACTAGCCAGACTCTTTCCTGGATCGCTCAGCACTAGAAACCCACCAGGAGCGAGAGACAAGGCCCGGTCTCCCGCGTGTGTCTCGGGCGTCTGTGGCTGGCCCGACAGGGCCGTTGATAGGGAAGACGTTCCCGGGCTCACGCCCACCCACCAGGCACTGCGGGAGGTCTTTGGACCCTAAGAGATTAAGGCGAAGCCCCAGTTCCTAGAATGAATGGGGAACAGATTCCGTGCAGCGCTGACCCAAAGCTCAATGTGATGTTCTCGGAACAGAGAAGCTGCTAGAATAGGTAATGGAACCCCAAAGGAACCCAACGAGCCAGAACGTCTCTGATTGTGAAGAAGTAGGTGGTGGGTCCCTAGGAGCTGACCTTCCAATACCGTGGATCCCTCCCCTGAGCCAGCAGGATGGTGCTGGCATACAAATAGGCAGGGGCACCCGGGAGCGAAGTAGAAATGCCCAAAGAAAGGCGCTCGTGGTGGCATCACGATGCTTGACAGGAGGACCGCCTAGAAAAAGCATCCTCTTCTGACGCAGCGAACAGAATGAAAAGGCAGCCCACAGACTGGAGACACCGTTTGCAGTCCTTATTTCAGGACAGGTGTGCTCACTGACGAAAACGAAGAACAACAAAGAAAACCAACCAAGCAAGGGAAGACCGGGATTTCACCCGCCGAAAGAACCGAGAAAAAGGCTGCAGTAGTCTGTGCCGCGAAGGGAACGAATGACTCGGCCGGTCAAACAGACGTCGTCTGAAAAGATGCTCGACGTGAGGCATCGTGAGGGCGATGCAGATCCAAAGGACGCGGAGCTGTGGCATTGTCTGTTAGGGTAGCGAGGACCCAACCCAGGAACTCAAACCCCAAACCCATGCTGGAAGGATGCAGGGAATTGGAGACTTTGTATGGAATTCGTGGGATGCAGAACGGTGCAACTCCCCCCCAAAGCCTGTTGAGTGTCCTCAGAGAGCGGCGCAAGGTACTCACTCCCGTGGACGCGGCACATGCGAGTGAGGACAAGAGATGTCGGAAAATCAGGTTCTGTTCAAAGACGCGTTTCTCACGAGAGGAAGTCCTGTTTGCTGCCAAAGAACCCTGAAACCCTGATTTGGCTCTGTTTCCATTCCCAGGCACTGAACTCCCTGCACTTGGCTACCGGCCCAACCCTTATGAATCAGACGAGGCCCTCTTGCACGGGCAGATGCCCGCGAAACGTGTGGTGATTGTCCTGTCACACCCGTTGAGGTTTGAGGTTCTCTTTCGCCACGTTGCAATGCACAGAGCACCCTTCGTTCCTGCACGGAGGGGGCCCAGGTCCCCCCGGTGATGCTCAGTCCCTGAAGACGACCTCATTCCCACTTCGATGAGACACCTTGTGGGCCCATCTCCGAGAGCCCCAGCTAGGACCAGTGGTGGGTGTGTGCTTTCCCCTGGGAGAAGGCCAGTCGCCTTCTTAGACACAGTATCTGCAGGGAAATGGGAGATCTCCGTGGAGAAACATGGAGTGAATTGGCCCCATCTGTTCCTGGCCACTGCTCCGTCGTCAGGGTCCTCCCCGAACGGGCTGTTGCACGAGGCTGCCCCGGGAAGCGGCCGGCAGAAGGGAGGAGTGTGTCGCAGCACGCAGTGCTTCCGATGAGGTTGGGAAGACGCACCGTGGGGCCTCCGATGCAGAGATGTGTGTGTGAGTGAAGTGGCACGCGGGGGGGACTGTGACCATTCCTGCCCGAGACCTACCTTGACGGGAGAGACCCGTGGACATTGATTCAGTAACAGGGCTTGGAGAAGACACACTTGTGTCTTTGGGGCACAGACCCCCCCCCCTTCCTAGTTAGCAACGGGATTTGTTTTCTAGGGGAATTGATGTGTAAAGTGCAAGGAACGAACACCTCTTTCAGTCGTAGGTGTTGAAGAGTTTTCACGTGAATGGACGTTCGTGACGTGGCGGTGATGGGAAACGTCCCTGAGAAGGTGGACACCATTCATCGCCATGTCGAGGGGACGAGACACGTTCGAGAACATAGCAGTCACCCACCTGACACACTACACCGACCCTGAGCATCACAGCGCATGCATTCCCGTGGAAACACACCTCCTGCCCAGCACCCAATGCTACAGCACCTAAGAACAGCACGGTAGCTTCCGGGGGCAGGGTCACGAGTCCTGGGGTCTCGGTCCCGAACATGACCCTTCGTCTCGTGGCAGCGGGATCTGGATTCTGGGTGGCCCTCAAGATGGAGCCTGCAAGGAAGCCCCACCTTGCCCATGGTCCAGGTTGCTCCGAACCAAGAGTGACTCTAGAGGACAGCATACTTACCACTCTTCCTTTCCAGCAGGGCCACCTGCGATTTCAGAAAAGAAAACATGATGACCATCAAGTCATGCCTCGTCCTGTGGGCACAGCTCTTTTGTTCCCTTGGTGAGGGGCAGGGTCATGGGCAGTGATATGGAATCCACCTAGAGATTGCATGCCCTGGGTCCACTGGGTGGCAAGGCGGTGTCAGTAGTCCCCGTGAAAAAGCTCACGACCCTGTGGAGTGTAACCGAACCTGCTGTTTCCTGCAGGGTCTTGGGAATGGGGTGTCCATGGGTAACAGGCGCTCCCTCAGTAATCTCCCCACCAAGGACCTTGTACGTGCTGAGGTGTTGGGATCTGATTTCGAGCATGAGAGAAACAAGGGATGCTGTACCTCACCTGAAGAAAGGCTCACTTACCAGCTTGGTGAACAATGGGTCCTCTCCCTCTGTGCTGTCCACGTCCAGGCCATCGCACAGGCTAGCCAGGGGATCTAGGTAGATACACACAGAGGGTGTCGGGACCCTGACGGGGCCCTTCGGGAATCGCTCAGGGAGCTTTGCTTGGCGTGCACGTGCGGCCAATTGAGTGGAGGTGGGGAGCTCCTCAGTATGGACTGAGCTGCAGTTGGCCCTTCCTGGATGGAGGAGGAAAGGTCCTGGAGAGGAGCAGGGACGTGAATAGAAACTCTGCCTCCTCTTGGAGCTACAGGGCCTGGAGCAGCTGTGAAACGGTCCATCTCCAGGGCACACCTACTGCCTGCACCGAGACCTGCACCACCTAAGAGCAGCGGAGTCGTTTCCGGGGACAGGGCCGTGAGGCCACGGGTCTTTCCCCAGGAAATCCCGTTCTGTTACTCCGACCCTGCTTCTCCGTCCCGCAGGACCTGGAATCAGGGTGGTTCTCATCGTGGAGCCTGCGAGGCAGCCCCACCTTTCCCCTTTTCCAGGTGGTTGCACACAAGGGAGTGACTCTAGAGTACAGAGTACTTACCGCCGTCCCCTTCCAGCAGGGACACCTGTGATTTCAGAAAAGAAAACAGTATGAGCATCAAATCAGGCTTTGTCCTGTTTGCGTGGCTCTTTTGTTCCCTGGGGGATGGGAGAAAACCAGACGGGGAAGGGTGCTAGAGGCCCGTGAGCCCCAAAGTACGAAGAGAGCAAAATGAGTCCTGACCAATGCGCCCAGTCTTCCTACAGGTCCCCCGTTCCGGGTCCCCCTGGACAAAACAGGTGGCAAGGAGGAATAGGTGCTCCCCGTCCCAAAGCTCCCTGCCCTCCAGATGGTCGGTGACCTGCTGTGGTTGTCCCCGCCCCCCCCCCGCAATGCCTTCGGGATGAGGTGTCCTTTGGTAACACATTCTCACTCCAACTTCTCCCTACCCTGTCAGTTGTGCATGCTGAGATTTTTGTATGGGACCTTGATTAAAAAAGCCAGAAGACTTTTGTGTCTCCCACAAAGAAAGGCCAACGTACCACCCTGGTGAAAAAGGGGGCGTCTTCCTCCGTCGTTCCTGTCGAACGTTCACGCGCCTGTCCGTCCGGCGAGGCTAGGGAGACACACACAGAACGGTCAGTCCACCGGCGGGGCTCGGCAGGAAGCGCTCCGGGAGTTTAGCGTGGCGTGGGCGTGCACGGGAGTGTGTGGCGACGTTGGGTTACAGGGGTATGGACTGAGCAAGCTGCTGCTGCATCGAGAGAGGTCAGGGCAAGGAGCAGGAACGGAGAGAGAAACGTTGACTCTGAACTTGGGCTGCAGGGAATGGCATCAGGGTGAGCTCTTGCGTCCGAAAGAGGGCAAACGCTAAGATGCACGCTCCGTTGTACTGACAGGCAAGTTCCTGCAACCGGAGACTGTGTCGTGGTCATCGTCAAGACCGTTTCGTGGCCAGGACCGACCTATGCCGCTCCTACCTCTCTCTCACCTCTTCCGAGGAGATTGTATTTCTTCAGAAGAACACTGTGTGGCAGGGTTGCATTCAATGCAAGCACAAGTACCCTAGAGGTTTCTATTTGTTCCTGAGTCCTGCCTGGTCAGGAAAACCAAAGACACAGGATTTCGACGTTCTGACTTCTGTGCATTCCCACAGAGTCCCCATCCACAGAGTGCTGATTCTTCCCAGTCTCCCTTTCCTGTGGCGTGTGAGCGTGTCCTTCGAGTCCGCGGCACCCAGTTTCCCGGGACACCCCCTCCCCCCCCATCAGGAACCGTCAAGTTGATGAGAGAGTGGAGGCCAGGCGAGAGAAGGGCACTCTCTAACCTGGCCGTGTAGCAGATTGTCAGGAGGTGTGATGGGGCCCCAAGCTCATGAGGAAGCTTTCCTGGCAGTTGGCATTTGCCAGTGAGCCTTCCCTCTGTGCATTCAAGGTGTGAGCGTTTTTGTAAGGCTGGTGATGATGGGTTGGGAGACTCAAGTAGCTTCTGATTGCTTTGTGCTTCTACCCTGTCTGAGCAACGTCCCCAGCTAGGACAGATGGGGGCTCCTTCCTTTCTGCCCATCCCTGTCTGAGGAAAGGGAATCCTAAGCAACCCTCCAGGTGGAGCTGTGGTCAGCGGGGAATGTGGTGTCCTCGGGGGGTGGGCCCAGCGGGGATGCAGGAGGTTTGGCTTTGACACTTTGACCCGTGCCCTCGACTCCAGTGAGTGGGAGATGTCTTCTGACGAAAGGCACGCACTCAACACACCCACGTGCCCGGTGCCGTCGCATCGACCCCCACAAGACCGAGCCCCGACCCTGAGACGCACCAGGCACACCGCCTGAATGACCTGCTGGTTTGCAGGGATTGTAGCACAGGGTCCTGGTTTTCTACAGGACACTCCGCTTGTTCAGTCCGCCCCAGCCTCCGTTCCCAGGAGGAGCTCAGAATGGGGGACGCTCTCCAGACCAGAGGAGGAGAGACAGCCCTACCTTGTTCTTCAGCTAGATCTGTCTCCCTGAAGGGAGTGACGGGAGACCAGGTATATGGCACATATCCGGTTGCCGGCTCCTGCAGTTGGGAGAAAGGGAAAGCCAGTGAGGATCCCAGCACCCTGTGCACAGCACGTGCACACATCCCTGTGCCCTTGGTGTCGTATGCCAGCTAGGCGGGATGCAGTCATTGCGTTTATGATCCAGAGACGGAGAAAATGACCTGCAGACAAGGCCCCAGCTCGGAATGTCAAATCTCCCAAGTCCATTTTCTTCAGCAACTCATTCCAAAGCCATTTCCCATAGACAGAACGACCTGGTGGAAAATGCTGACGACCGTCCAGTGCCCAAGGAGTGGTGGTGTTGGTTTCTCAGTGCCCGTCTCCATACGGTGTCCGTGAATGGCACGAACTCACTGCCGGCTCTCAGCACCAAGGCCGTTGTCTCTCCCCTCGGGCATGTCCATGCTCCGACGTTCGTGGAAAGAGAACTCAAACACTGGTTGTCCCTCAGGAGCACAAAATGGCTTTACCGAGGTGACCGGGCGGCTCAGGACCTGAGCCTAGGTTCCTGGGACGGAGGCCCCCATCGGGCACCCGGCTCGAAAGGGGAGCCTGCTTCTTCCTCTCCCTCTGCTATTCCCCCTGCTTGCGCTCTCGTGCGCTCTCTGTCTCTCTCTCTCTCCTTCTCTGTCTTCCTGTCTTTCCCATAAACAAAATCTCGAGGAAAAAGGAGTTTACCTGAGGGAGAGTCGGAGTTTCTTCCTCGGCGCTCCAAATGGGTAGCACTGCCATCGGGTCCTCCGCGGGAGCTGGGAGGATACAGAGCCACTGTGAGGACACTGGTGTGGCTGCTCAGGAAGTAGGCAGGGAGTTTGGATGGATGAGGACAGGAGGCGAGTGTGTGCGTGTGGGTGCGTAGGAGGTACGGGTGGCACCGCCGCCGGGCCTTGTCCTTGGTGCCGAGAGGAAGGGACTGGAGAGGAGCAGGGTGGACACGCGAAGAGGGTTTTTGTCTTTCTAGCGAAAGCGAGCCCGATGAAAGCCAAACAGTCGGTCCAATACATGAGAACCCCACCCTGGCTTCTGGGTGAGGACCGAGTCCCATAACCTCTCCTGACTGACGTGCCACTAAGGTGTCCCAGGCTGCTTTTTGGAAATCAGCCCAAGACCCCCATATGCTGTGACTATATGCATCACGTGTCTGTGAGATTTTGCACGGCATCCAAAGCAGCCAAGCTTGCCGGGCTGAATTCACCCCTCAGCAAAGAAGCCTGTTAGTTTGCTTCACGCCTCATTTGTCGTCAGAAAATCCCACGTACAACGCTGGAGAACACTGACACCGTAGCTTCCGTAAACAGCCGGCACCGTCAAGGAGTCTGATAGATTCCGTCCACCATTCTTGAGCTGTCCCGTGTGTGTGGGGGGGGGGGGGGGCGCGTGCGTGTTTCCCATGAAGACAGTGGCTGTCCAAAGCCTCCCAGGTGTTGGGACCAGTGGGAAGTTCCTTACACAGAGGAGTGTCGGAGTGTGTGCTGACAGCGTGTAGGCCGGCTTTGCAGGAGATTGGCCCCGGGGGTGTTGGGGCCAAAGCTTCCAACCAAGCTTGACCTTGATTTCCTATTGGCCAGTGGTGTGTGAGCGTGTGCTTAGAGAATCTGAACCTTCCTGAGGCTTACGGAAATCTTATCGAGTACAGTGGATTCCCTCCCCGATGCTTTTCTGCCACCGGTGGTGTGTACCCAGAGACCAGCTATGACCGACGTTGCCCTGTTCTGTCCTCCACGGGTCCACACCCTTTCCAGCCATGTGGGCTTGAGCCCGAGGATGTGGCTTTTCTCTGTGCCCTTGACTCCAGGGACCAGGCTATAATCCTCTGTCCTTGCCCTGGCTTCTGTGACCTTAGAAGCCAGTGTGTCAGGTTGGGTCCTATCGGGGACCATCATAGAGGTTTTAGGACCATCTATGTTGAGTTTAGGACCATCGAGGTTTTAGGCTGTGTGCACAGATGCTGGTGGCCCTTTGCTAGCTAGCACCTAGGGTACATCATGACGCCCTGGCTGAGGGACTAACACAGGTGCGTCGGCCAGAGCGACTTTCAGATTGAAACCTGAGCTCAAATCTTGGCTTTCCACGTAGGAGGTCAAGGGTTTGGATCCTTCATCTCCTCACCATGGCCGTCTCAGGAAAGCAAAGGGAAACGTCCTCCGGGTACAGCTGTGGTGAGCAGGGGAAGGAGTATGTAAAGTGTGCCAGGGTGATGAGAGTGTTTTTGAAAGGGTGACACTTTGATTGTGATGGAAGGGTGAGAAAGATTTCCTAAGAAAGGCACACATTCGTGTTCACAAGCATGACACATGGACACACACAAACACACACACACACACACACACACACACACACACAGAGACACACCCCCGAGCACCCACGCACACAGGCCTTCATCCGACGTGCAGACAAATCACCCCTCCCCTATGTACGAGTTCTTCCAGGCCCTGTACGACGTGGTGACCGTGCCTCACTGGACAGTCTCGGTCAGTATCCCCCACCCCCATTCCTTGTTGGAACCCAGAATCGGGGGCGGCCTTCTTTGTACTCTAGATTTCCTCCCAGAGCCCGATGGTCTTAAATACGTACAGCTGTCGTTCCTCCCAGCGTCTACCTGCGATCGGGGAAAAGGAAACACAGTGAGGATCCCAGCCTCCTGTCCACTGTTGGGCCAGCTCTTTGGTTTGGGGAGGACTTCGGGCAGCGAATTGGCTGAGGTCCCGTGGTGGAGTCCATGTCCCCCCACCCGAGTGAAAGAGGACAGTTTGAATGCTGCTGGAGCTGTTCGTGGCAGATCTCCGGAGTCCATTCGGATCAACAGGCAGAACGTTCTCTCTCAAGGAGAAACCGTTCCTGCGGAAGAAGGTGTTTGACCCCATGGAGTCTGTAACGGAGGCTGTCCCGTGTCATCACCCTTTTTGGGTCCAGTGTGCGTAAGAGGTCGGACCCGGCATTCCTCCACAAGGGGAGACCGCTGCCCCCTTCCCCTGGGAGGTAAAGTGCCCGACGTTCATCAGACTCCGTTGATGGAAGAAATCAAGGAAGGACCATTTCTGTCTCTGAGAAAGAGAGGCGAGCTTACCTGAGGGCGAGCTGGGGCGCCTCCCTCCGTCCAGCCCCTCGGAAGGTCCTTGGACCGGCCCTCCACAGGGTCTAGGAGAACAGAGAGGAGCCGTCAGGACATTGGCTGCGCTACTGAGGAATGACTCGGGGAGTGAAGTGTGCTGGATGTGGATGCGGGGCCAGAGGGAACGGATGTGAAGAGTGGCCAAGCGAGGCCTGACGTGCCGCTGGGCCCACGTCCTTGGTGTCCGTAGAAACACGGAGGAGGGGAGCAGGATGGAAAAGGGAAACGGGGCCTCGGTTTTCAAACGGAGGGGACGTCACCAGCGGGTACTCCTCAGCGTCCGTCTGGGAAACGCTCCAGGCACACCGGGTTTCAGGGCGCAGTCCCCTGAGCCCTCCTGCCCACTGCGAAGCCAAGCCAGCTTGCTGCTTCTTCGCCTGGTCATGGGGCCTGTTCAGCTGTCTTCCCTGCATCTCTGCTGAGACCCTATCGGTCCTCTATTGCCTTGGAGTAGTGGGTTTTTCGGGGACGGAATCTAAGTGCCGTGGACGGTGGTATCCGTTCGTACGTGTACGTTCAGTGACACTGCTCACCTCTCTGATGCTTTGTAGACGGCGCTGCCGTCTGCGGGGAAGAACGTTGCCCTCCTATCTCATGGAACCTCTGTACCCGTGTCGACATGACCGGCCCTCCCCCTTTCCTCCCTGCACCGTCCCTTCCGGGTTCTGGGTCGACGAATGTCCCTACTCTAGGGTCCTCAAAGCCTGGGATCGCGTCACGTGCCTCTTTCCTTGTGTGCTTGCTTTCAAACTGTGTGTCAGGTTTCCAAGGTACCTCTGTGTCCTCAAATACTGGAAACCTTTGTTTCCTCGTATGCCTGAGGAGCGCTCCAGGATGTGTACGGATGCCATTGAATGTGTCCTTTCCTGCCGTGATGGATTTGGGGGCTGTGCCTGTCTGTGGCTATTGGGAACCCAGCTGTGTGAGACGTTAGCGTGCCGATTTCTGTCTGTTTCCCGAGTGAGAAGACGTCACCGAATGCATCGGCCCAGTTTGTAGAATGGTCACCCCATGGGATGTACTGGGTGCTTGAGTTCCCCAAACGTGGTGAGGTCATTGTGTTCCTTGGAAGGTACGTAGCACACACCCGTGTAAGGTGTGGCTCGTGGGCGGAAGTGGAGGGGGGGAGATCGTGAAGCCTCCTGTCGTGTTCTGTTCCATTTTTGTGTTCAGCGTTCCTGGTGGGAGACATAGCCTGTTCCTTCCTACACATCTAAGAACCCTGTTTCCTGGAGAGACCTCTGTGGGCCTGTGTGTTCCAGAAAGACCTACGATCCGTGCCTTCAGCTAGTAGACGCGTTTCCCCTGTGCCCCTTGGAGCCAGTTTGGATGAGAATTTCCTCGTGACTTGTGGACTTAATGGGGACGGACGGCATAGAGGGAAACGGCTACCAGCGAAATGGGAGGAAAATGTGTCTCAGCAGTTTAAAAAGCTTCGGTTGTGTCTGTGCTACTGAATGCGAGAATGCGTCTGCAGTCAACGTAATGAGTCAGTGTCCAAGGTACCTTCGTCGGTGTCCCCGATGGTGTAGACCTGATCCTGGAGGGAGAACCGGACCTTCTTCTTGGGTGGCCGTGGAGGGGCCGGCGCGGTTGTGGGCGGCTCCACATCCTCGGGGAGAAGCTCCTCACAGATGGCTGGGAGACGCATAGAAAGAGAGAGCAGTGTCGGCATCTTGTTGTGAGAAGCCCAGAGGGGGATTGGACATTCTTTCCTTGTAGTCCAACCGTCTCCCGCCCCTACTCGCCAGCTGCCCCGCAGGCATTCCTCCCTCCAGGTGGGCCTTCGGAAGAGGTCGCCGTGTGCTGTGCTCTGACCTCCGCCCCCTCCCACACCCACAGGTTCTGTGGGCAACGGCTCGTATTGAGGAGAGACCTGACAGAAAGGCAGCAGAGCGCCGTGCGCACGCCTGATGGCCTGGGTTCACATCCCACTGAGCAGCCACGCCTACCCGAGAGTGTTCCCGAGAACCCTCTGGGCCCCGTTTCCCTGCCCTCCGGCCTAGACGTTAGGGTGCCGTCACGGTGTCCCGAGTGATTGAGTCCAAGGAGCATTCAGAAGTGGTACGGTTTTCTGAACGTAGAAGCGATTTACGGAAGGCAGGTTCCCCGAGAAATCCCAATGAAATAACCCAGACAAACGAACAAATACAGGCATCGAACCGGGAGGAGAAATCAGAGGGTGGAAAGGAACAGCCAGAGAGAAGAAGCCGGTCTGTGTACAAGGGGGGCAGCCCGCTTGGGAGAAGAGAACTGAGAACATCGACAGGCACATACCCGTACAACAGCAGTTGAGATTTCCCATCGTGGGGACCTTTACACCTGTTCACCAAACTGCAAGGGGCTCGGCTCACAGAGTGACAGTTGAAACGGAAGGATGGGGGCGTGTCATCAGGTCACCGTGGCGATGGCTCGTGACGGAACTCTCAGAGGGAAGGCATCCCTGCACAGTGTGGGGTCATGGAGGGAAGTGGGTTGGAGAGGGGTCGAGGGGTGATGGGCATTGAAGAAGGCACTTGTCGTGACCAGCTCTGAGCAGTGGAGAGAAGTGTTGAATCCCCGAATTCTACTGCAGAACGCAATACTGCACTGTACGTTAACTACCTACCTTTTTGGACATTAAAAGAAGGATACTCCTGAGGGCACATGGGAGACTTCAAGGTTCCTTTTTTTATCTGCTCCTCTGGAAAACTCCGATTTATACGAGATTGCTTCACAAAGTCTCTCTAGGCGTTCTCGGGTGGCTCAGTGGGTTAAGTATTGGCCATCGGCTCAGGTCCCGCCCTTGGAGTCCGGGATCAAACCTAGCATCAGGCTCCCTGCTCAGGGGGAGTGCTTCTCCCTCTGCCCCACACCCAAGTCATGCCTGCTGTGTCGAATAAGGAAAATATGTATAAAAAAAAAAACAAAAAAAACAAAACGCTTCCTGCGGGGCTGCCCTCCCCAGGAATTCCCTGTGTTCCTTCCAGGAGCCCCTCGGAGCCAAGGGTGACAGTTCCTAATATTGCCTGTGGGGCGGACTGCCTGAGCCAGGAGCTGAGGATGCAAACATCTGTCTGTCCTGCAGGGGGCCACATCCATTGTAAGTCCCTGCGGGCCTGGCCACTGCCGTGTGGCCTCTTGGAAAGTGACCATTCAGAACTCCTTGGCAACAAGCCAGGGGATATAGGCATTTGCAGGCAGCAAATGTGACGTGATTTCTTTGAAATAGTTTCTGCCTGGGGCACCTGGGTTCCTCAGTCGCTTAAGCAGTTGCCTTCGCCTCAGGTCCAGGCCCTGGGATCCAGGCCGTGTCGAGCTCCCTGCTCAGGGGAGGAGCGCCTGCCTCTCCCTCTGCCTGGGTCTGTCGCTCTGCCTGCTTGGGAGCTCTATCTCTCTGCCCAAGAAGTGAGTGAATTTGTTACAAAACCAATGAACAAGTTAATGAAAAGGAAACGTAAAGGAAGATATTTTATGAGTTGTGCAACGGACTACGATGGGAGGGGGAACAAAACCAAACGAGTGCCAGCATACGTTGACACACGACAATACCATCGTCATGCTGCTTCAGGTAACACAATTAGAGGCTTTTATCGAATTGATATCTAAATAGATCATTTTTCTGGCCCAGTTTTGGAAACCTTTCTTAATGAGGCTATGAAAATACGTACCTTTAAGAAGTTAAGTTTTGAATAATATCAAGTCATCTCTGTCATTTTGGCCAATGTCGGATAACAATGAATTGGCATTTACGACTTGGCGAGGGTTTCCTTGGTGGTGGTGGTGTGAAGACAGGTACAGCTATTTAGAGTACCTGAGAGACGACGATGGAGGAAGTTGGATGGGTTTCTGACGTTCTGTCCAAAGGGACTTTTTTTTTTCTTTTTAAAGATTTGACTTCTCTATTCGACAGAGATGACAAGTAGGCAGAGGCCGGCAGAGAGAGAGGAGGAAGCAGGGTCCCTGCGGAGCAGAGAGCCCAATGTGGGGCTCGATCCCAAGACCCTGGGATCATGACCTGAGGCGAAGGCAGAGGCTTTAACCCACCGAGCCCCCCAGGCACCCCCAAAATAGACATTTTATTTCCGACAGCCGGGGCAGGTTCTTTGGAAAGAAATTTTCCAAAAAGCCTGAATCGGAAACCCATCGATTTCCGGAATCTGAATTTAAGGTGAGGTGGACTTTGGCATTTGAACGTTTCCTCTGATGTTTGCCCTCACCTGATGATGTATAAATAGCCTACCGTGGCCCTTCGCTTTGGGACATCTTCGTGTCAGTCAAGAAGTGGGTGCTGGGAAAGGAAAGCAAAAAGAAGCCGGGACCCTTCTGTTTGGGGAATTCGGGACAGCCGTCTGGGAGACACCGAGTGGAGAGAAATCCGGTGTGCTCCCGATTTTGAGCAGGGAGTACAGGCTCGTGACGGAAAAGCACAGGCACGTGTTTTGCGAGGATGAGGATGAGTGCTGGCAGCTGACAGGCGTTGCGTCGTCTCTCTTTGAGTCCGGAGTAGAAGGATGTGGACCAGGTGGTGGTGGATCTGAGCAGGTCCATGGGCCGGCAGTCAAAAGGTCACGGTGCTCGGACACTTGAAACAGGAGGTGTGCCTAGGGTTTCCTTCCTGATGGGCCTTGACACTCGCGTTTCAGAGCGGCTCTCTGAGCAAAGCTTCCATCGTTAGGAATCTTCCTTGAGAATTCTCGCCCATCTCCCTTCTGCCATCTTTCTAACAGGAAAACAGCAGTGATCCGAGTGTGATTTCCTACCATCCCCTCTCACGGTCTGGGTGGCTGGCCACGTGCTGCGGGTCCCTTCTGCCCCTGGAAGGTGGCAGTTTGCTAGTTCCCGGATCATCCGAGCTAGCTGAGTCTTCAGACTGCGTCCCGCTGAGAAGAAGGTTTGAGGACGGCCGTCCGTCCCATCTGGATGGTACTTAGGGTCTCCTTTCTGGGTAGACCTGATGGCTGACTTGCGTTCTTGGAGGAACGCTGCTTCTGACGTGTTCAGGAGTACTGCGAGGAGAAAGGCAAGGTGGAAGGCACTGGACGATGACAAATTTAAAGCACTCCAGAGTCCAAAGAGAGCGTTTCTTGCTGCGACGCTGGGGTCTTTCCCCGTCTGTTCTCACAGAGAGATTCTGGAGGGATGGCAAGACCCATGACGTTGTGTTGTGGCGCCTCTGCTCTTCCCCTGGAAGAGAGCCTGCTGTCCCCTTGACCCTGAGCGCTGAGGGGCTGGGTGGGTCTGCTGTTGTGCTGGGTGGATGCACGTGCCCGGTCAGGGAAGGAGGAGGGCGCCGCTCCACACAGACCCTCTGGGCGTGCCCGGGGCTTTCCCCGCAGAAGCTCAGTGCGGGTCCAGGAGAGGGAGGTGGTTCCGGACCCCCTGATCCCTGTCTGTTTCCAGGTGAAGGTGTGAAGAAATACCGGCACTTTGGGGTCATCCTGACGGCCTCCAAGAGCCTCGGCCTGAGCCCATCTAGCGCGCCGTGGAGGTGTTTGTGAGGGAGGCCGGTACGCTCCGGATGCCCCTGCCCTCTGGGAGTCCCGTCCTGCCTCTCGCAGGGGCCTAGCAGCGTGCCCCTGTTGAAGAGCATGGTTCCGGGGCACCGTGGGAAGGGGAGACTGTGGGTTCCAGGTCACTGGTGGGAACGAGGAGCTCTGTGGAGGGCTGGGCCACCCCAACGGACAGAGAGATGCTTCCAGTCTTGCCCTCAGAACGGAGGGGTTATTTCCCACCTGGAGGCTCCTCCTGCTTCGCGGGACGTGCTGCCCGAGAGAGGCGCTGCCTCCTGGGGAATCCAGGCACGTGCCGACCTTGGCCTCTGCCGAGAAGTCTGTGCTCGGTGGCCCACGGTGGCAGGTGGGCCCGCAGCAACCCGGTGTCCACGTCAGCCTGACCTGCTGGTCACAGCCCCTTCTCAGGTCTGAGAAAGCCCCGTGGCTCGTTGTTGATAGCCCTTTGTGATCAGATGAAGCGCCTGAGGTGGTCGTCATAGCTGCCCCTTCTGTGGCGGCTCCCAGAGGGATGTCACGTCTCGTGGGGCGCCATGTGGGCTCGTCTCTGAGCCCAGGGCCCTGTCCCTTGTCCCCTCCTCCGCTGGGGCTCCTGCTCAGGTCAGCTGGGGCAGTTAAGAGTGTCCTGCCTCTGGCCAGCAGTGATGGGAATTCCCTCTGCAGGCAGAGTCCCAGGCTGGCAGGAGAAGTGGGCGTGGTCTCCGGGCCAGCGCTGCCAAATGGGTCAGATGACCTTTCAAAATCTGGGGAGGTGAAGGGTTCCAAACCTCACGACAGCCCCCGGGCCCTAAGTTAGCCGCGTTTTTCGGGAACCATCAGACAGCCTTTGCGAGACGTGAGGACGTGTGAAATGCGCTGCCTGGAGTGGAGGTTGTGTTGGCGTCTGGGGCTTCTGTCTCGAGGGGTTATTCAGGCCGGCGGGGTGGGGGCTAAGGGGCAGGTTATCTGGGGCCGACGTGCGTTGCTTCCGAGGAGCCCCCTGTGTTTGAGCAGGAAGGCGGGGGCTGCAGTCCGAACCGGCACCTGGGCCCACGATGGTCACCACGGTGGTTGGGTTGAGGGGAGCACAGGGCCGGCCGGCTGGAGTCTGCAGCCCCTCCACTGCCTTTAGACGGCCTGCGCCCAGGGCCCACGGCACCTGGGGCAGAGCCAGAGTCGCAGGGCCCAGCAGATGCTCATAGGGAAGGACTGGAGCCAGGGAGGGAGGCAGGGAGGCTCAGGCAGCCGCATCAGCCAGCCAGGTCGCCGGGGGGCTGAAGCCCGGCTCTGCTCTGTGCTGCACTGGAGGGTTGGCATGTCTCAGGGCAAAAAGCACACAGCGGGAAGTCTGCCATCACCACAACCCTGAAGTAGACGGAGTGGTGTGGCGCGGTGCGCACTCAGGCACCTGGGTGCGGTGGGGGTGTCTCCTCATCCAGTCTCCTTTCGAATGGCTAGGTCAGCACCTGGGCGTTGGACGGAGGGCAGCTAGCTAGGGGGCGGGAGTTCTTTCTGAGGAGGCTGGCAGGTGGAATGCTGCCCCGTGGCTGCGGTGGGCAGTGGGGGTAGAGACCAAAATAGTCTGCTAAGCGCTAAGGCTTAGGATCTGTGCAAGGGGATTCTTGGAAGCGCCACAGAAGAAGAGCCCCATCTGCACGTCTCTGCAGCTCTGTTCCCCCTGCACAAACCTTGGATGGGTGCCAGGAGGGAGAAAGGGTGGGAAGGAGTATATTTGCTCCTTCCTCCCCTATGTGGGTTAGCTTCTTCCAAAGAGATCCATCGAGGACATGGAACACAGAGGCCGAGCGGCCTGGTGGACACCAGGAGAGGGTGTGCTGTGCAACCGGGGTAGGGTAGGAAGGGCTAGACCTGCCTGACCATGGTGGATGCAAAGGGGGCACTGAACAGGTTTGTGGGCCTGGGGCAAGGCGGTGAGCTGCAGGGCTTCACCATCATCCAGGAAGCCTCCATAAACGCCGCTGCAAATCCTTTACAACCCCTCTGGTTTTTGCCTTGGGAGAAAATTCTAGAAGCAGAACCCTTAGCTCAGAAGACATGAGCGTGTTTGGCTTGGAGATGTGGAAACTCATGGACACGCCATGCCCTGGCGACCAGGATGCAGGTCTTGTGGCCTCTCTGCTTCCATGGTGATGTCTTGCCTTCTGTGTTTGGTGAAAATACATCTCATTAAGCGTGTGTCCGCAGGTCCTTCCTCCCTACTTTGCCATTAAATGCCTGTGACTGTACACGGTGATGTATCTTGTGGGGTCTTAGTGTCTGATTGTGAAAATTCTCAAACTCACCTGGGTACGGATTTGCAGAACTCATGGAAAAGCTGCATTCAAGCCAAACAAGAATTAATAAGCGGGGACTGAGTGAGCTGAGGATCGTGAGTCTACCTTTGTGACTCTTGTTTGAAACCTTGCTGGTTCTTTAATGTTTCTTCTTCCAGATCGAGGGAAACGGTATCTGAAAATATCCATGATCTACAGAAATGTGATGAAACATTTCTGTGTGAACAAATGGGAGCATTTAACTTCTCTCCCTCCCTGAACCCTCCATCATTCAGGAACTCTCAGGGAGAATTCTTTCTTCCAAGGTACTTAGGATTATTGGCGTAAGTTCAGCACAAGCGCCTTTTTCTTGTAACAGGACACCGCTGGAAACATTGGTTATTTTACCAAGAGATTGAGTGAAATGTCCAATTTGAGAGTAACGTGTATAGACTCGGATAACGACCAGACAATTTTCAGGAATTAAGGGTGACTTTGTGGAGCCCCTTGGCAATAGCGGCTTCCCACCTCGATGACGCAGTGCCGAGGAGCCTTGCCAGATGAGTAGGGAATGTTACTTGTTGGAAGGTATGGGAACCTCAGGATATTTGGGGGACCTTGAGAAGAGGAATCCACCCAAATCGACAGGTATCGCAGTCAAGTCTGATGGGAGTATTGCGCTTGGCTTTGGCCTGGACGCACTACTGAAAGTTCACTCTAGAGATTCCTCATGAAAAGTTTCAGCACAGCAGGGTTTCAAAATCTGTATGGAACGGTCCG
Source organism: Martes martes (assembly GCF_963455335.1). Taxonomy (NCBI): domain Eukaryota; kingdom Metazoa; phylum Chordata; class Mammalia; order Carnivora; family Mustelidae; genus Martes; species Martes martes. Next base: position 87,692,287 of record NC_137902.1, on the reverse strand, counting down.
TCACTATGCCTGCCAGGCTTAGTTAGAATAGATGCTAAGAAACCAAGTGTGCTTGTGGCTGCCTTCTTGCATCTAAGAAACCATCCCAAATCCATTGAACTGAAATCCATCACCCATGTGGACTGGCATCCGCTGCCACCACCGCCAGGTGTTTCTGTGCCTCCAATGGGTCCCGTGAAGCTCTGAATCTATTTAGTTCACAATCCGGTCTGGGGACCTCACTTTGGAGGCTGGCAGTGTTTTCTGATTGGGAAAATCCTATCATAACTATACCCCAAATCGTCCCAGAATCCTCTAGAAGCTGGTTGTTGGAGGGCTTGCCCTTTGGGTCAGTAGCATAATCTCTGGTCAGGAGTGAAACAACTTCAATCTCCAAGGTATAGGTTATATTCATATTGGGTGGTGATTAGTTGTTGCTTTTTTTATTTCTTTTTTTTGAGTTCCAGGGTCCATGAGAGGCATGCCTTAGAAAGGAAAGACCGGAGGCTCCTTTCAGCCAAATAGAGTTGTGAAAAAAGAAAGGAAGCAAGACTAACAGAGTCACTCACGTAGAGTAGAAAAGACATTGAGGAGGTAGAGTAGATGCATATCTCCTATGGGAGTTGTGTGTCCTTGAAGTGACGGAGTAGGTGAATGAGAACCATGTCAAAGGTGAAAGACGATTCCAGGAGAAGTAAGCATCTCTAGGACGGTCATGCAAAATGCAGTTGAAATAGGGTTTATGCAGATTTTCTGTTTTGGTTCTGGGAGCAGCAGGAACTTTATTTAGACTCCTATCACTAGTTGCACATGGTGATGGACCTCTGGGCCATCTCCTGGCCCATATCCTCCTGCTTGGGTCTGGCAAAGATATCAAGGAACTCCCGGTAGCAAATTGACCATGTGTGTATGATTTGAAGGTCTGCCAGCAGCAATGCTGTCTTTCACAGATCGCGGGGCCCTGTGGTTTGGGCATCTTTGAGCTTGTGCTCTCTGCTGGAAGGGAGGGGCACGCTTTCAGTTTTGGGTGACATTGTGTCTTCCCGAGTGCAGGTCCTGAGACCTCAACTAAATGCTCTCCTTGTTTTTACAGGTGGTGCCTCAGGGTTCAGAGGACATGGCCTCATGGGCAGCATCCAAAGGGTCTGGCCTCTGTCTCTTCAGTGCAGATTCAAGTGCAACATGTACAGGAGTGTGACCCCTGCCGTCTCCCTGGTGGATGTACATCACAGTAGTAAGTTGTCTTGGTTTGGAACCTTCCGCCTGAGTTGAGGTTCAGGCCTTGACTTGGGTGTCTTTTTTGCTGGCTTCTGTCTTTCTTCCAGAGGGAAAGATGCCCTCTTATTGTTGATTAAATTGGAGATGTACCCTTAACCAGAATATCTAGAGTTTGCTGCTTGGGGAAAATTACTTGGTGGCACATATGGAGAAGGTTCTGCAGGTCCCTGCCCCATACAAAACATCTTAACTCCAGGTTGCGTCTGTTAGCAGAATCCTGAGTTACTGCAGGGTTATCTTATAAATAGAAATTCTCTCCAAAATAGTGTTTTCTGCCAACACATTCTTTTTAGGGCCAGTAAACTAAAGAATATTGGGCATCTTTACAAATGGATCTCTGAGTGGACGTGCTTTTTTTTTTTTTTTTTTTTTGTAAGAGGGGGAGGTGGGAGAGAGAGAGGTAGACACTGGGCAGGCTCTACATGTTTTGCAGAGCATGACACAGGGCTCGATCTCACAACACTGAGATCATCACCTCAGCCAAAATCAAGAGAGTCAGTAAGAAGGTCACTCACATAGAGTAGAGAAGACATGAGGAGGTAGAGTGTATGCCCATTTCCTGTAGGAATTCCGTATCACTGAAGAATCAGGGTAGATGAGTGAGAACATGTTTCTAATATGAAGATTCTAGGAGAAGTAAGCATCGCTAAGATGGTCATGTGAAATGCAGTTGTAATAGGGTTTCTGCAAGTCTTCTCTTTGGTTTTGGGAGCAGCGGGAAGTTTATTTAGTCTCTTGTCACTAGTTGCCAGTGGTGATTGACGTCTGGGTCACGTTTTGTCCTACACGCTCCTCCTTTCGTCTGGCATAGACATCATGGAACTCCTGGTAGCCAGATTTGGAAGTGGAGGGACTGAGGGAGAGAGAGACCCTTAAGCAGGCTCCACATGCTGTGCAGAGCATGACACATGTCACGGGCTCGATCTGACAACCCTGAGATCAGGACCTGAGCCAAAATCAAGAGTTGGTCCCTTAACTAAAAGAACCCTACAGGCATTCCTGGATGTGCTTTGTGTTTATGGAAGGCAGTGTACATACCCCGTCCTGTTCTATGATCTTCTAAATTAAGGACTATTTCCATATCGGCAGTGGTCTTACACCTTCTCAGGCCAAGAGATAAGTAACTATTTTTGGTGGTAGAGAAAAGCAGTTGGCTACCATATCCTCTCAGAGGGGGAGGTAGCGCTCACTGCCTGACTCTGAACAGCCCAGTTTTATTCCTGTCCTGATACACACAGTTCTTCCAAAACAGCACCTCTGTAAAAGATAAAATTAATTTGCAAGCCCCTGGGTGACACAGTTGGTTAAGCATCTGCCTTTGACTAAGGTCAGGATCCCTGGATCCTGGGGGATCAGGCCCTGCATTGGGTACCCTTCTCAGTGGGAGGCCTGCTTCCTCTCCCTCTTCCCCCCAGCTGACTCCCAACTATTCTTGATCCCTCTCTAGCTCTCTTGATCTCAAATAAGTAAAGGAATACAAGTATTTCTAAGTAAGAAATTAATTTGTAAGTCGTTTCTAATTTATGAGGATAATATTAGTAGAATTAAGGACACATGAGAGGTAGATCCCAAACCATGTGTTTGATGAATCTTGTGGCCATTCATCCTTGCGATCTACATACATCGATAGGTCAGTGTTTTTGTGAACGGACGTCGAGCACCTCGTGCTCTGAGATTCTGAGTTCACCCTCCAGTTGATGTTCTCATGGATCCCAGGCAGTGTTTCTTCCTGGGATCCCACTTCCTACCAAGAGACAGCACCCGTGTCAGTTGTGAGAGCTCGTAAAGGAAAAGTCCCCCGTTCTTACTTGGCACAGTGTGCACGGTTGTGAGACCCCCCCCCACGCCTGTTCGGGGATCCTGGCCTTTGTGCAAGTACTGATGGATCGGAGCAGATGTGCTTGATTTCTAGCGATTGGTTACTGGAATAGCGCATTGTGCATCCCTCAGCACGGGACCCAGTTGTATGTGTTTGCAGCGTCTGAGTTTGTATCTCAGTGTCACCCTAAGAAATTCCTTGGGAGGTCTTTGCCCAGTGATTTTCGGATGGGAGTGTCCGGGGACGGGTTTCCCCGCGTTGCGCTGGGATCAGGGATTCCTCGGCGTGAGGGTGTCGTTGCTGGCTAAGGAAGAAGGGATACCTGAGCCCATTCCTTTCCTCATCACACCGGGAGGATTTTCTTGTGTGGGAATCCTCCCAGGGCCTTCCCGTGTTGGCTCCGTGAGGAATGGGATTCCCACATGGATCTCACCGGCATTCAGCCGCCGCGATGACGCAGGGGGTCCCGGGAGGTGCCTGCGCCTTCGCTCCCGTGGGAGGGATGACGCGCACTCTGAGATGGTAGCGGGAGCTCAGGCCCGAGCCCCAGTTGAAGCTTCTCCCACCAGGCTACAGCGCTCGTGGTTCTCCCCGTGTGAGTTCTGTGGTGTTGGGAAGGGGCCCACTTCTGGCAGAAGGCTCTGCCTCCGTGACGGGAGACACGGTGTCTCCCCTGTGTGGTTTCTGTGGTGGTGAGAAAGGTGGGCGCTCTGGGTCCAGGCGGGAGCCCAGTGATGACAGACCCAGGTTCCTCTGCTCTGAGTTGTCGGGTGTCTCCAAACGTGAGAGCTGTATCGAACGGCTCTCCCCCGTTGACCGCATCGGTCGGGGTTCCCGCCGGTGTGGATCCTCGGATGCTGGCTCAGGGTGTGTCTGGACTAAATGCTTTCCCCCGAAGGTGGCATTCAACCAGTTTCTGTCTGCGGGAACGTGCCCATGGCCTCGAAGGGATGCGTGTTGCTGCGAGCTCTCGTGCAGCAGTCCCACCACATGGCTTCTACCCCGTGGGAGGTGCTGGGCGTGAATGAGAGCAGAGCTCTCCGAAGGAAGGGTCTCCCACCTTCGTTCCCTCCCTAAAGGGCCTCTCCGGTGGTCTTGCTGTGTACCGAGGTGAGCACTGCCCTGCAATTGTTTGCCCCATGCGTGTCATGTCTCCTTTCCTCGGAAGGGTGAGTTCTCTCGTGTCTCCCGAGGGGAGAGCCCCGAGTCAAGGCTCTCCCACCCTGGGGAGAGGTGTGTGGTGCGATCCAGGATGCACGAGCCCTGATGTCCTTGGCACCGGGGACACGTGGCCGAAGGCTCTTCCACATTGTCAGTAAATACAAGGTGTGTCTTCCCCGGACGCGACACACATGGAGCGAGGTGAGGGACGTGAGACATCTCCCTCCTGGGCCCCAGCATTGGCCGGGTTCCTGGGCAGTGTGAACCCTCTGCTCATGGCCAGAACAGGAGGGGCTGTGGAAGGATTGCTCCCTCATGTCCCTCCCTTCCCGCCTCAACGTACGCATTGCAGCCCGTTCCTTCAGGAACGGTCTCTGCGTCTACCTCTGCAAGCCGCTTGTAGTCGGGTGCCGTGTGCCTTTCCCGAATTCAGATAGATCTCTCTACACGGTAGCCTCACCCACCACGTCAACTGCTGCTTCAATTTTCGATGTTTCCGTTTCAAAGACTATATACCTGTGAGTCGTGTTGAAGGCAGTGACTTTTCCAGACACTCGGGCGGTGGCTCGCCCTGAGGCCCATTTCAGCCGAGAAATGAAACTCTTCCAATTTCTGGTGGGACAGCCCGTATGCTCGGGGTCTTGGAAGACAGGAGCGTGTGGGGAATGCTTAGCGTAGCCCATGTCCAGCTGTGGTGTGGAAGGCCAGGGTTCATGACCCTGAAGCCTCCCGTTGACTTGCAGAGAAGCAGACCTTTGAGATGCCCCCGTGCGGGTATCCCTTCATCCTTTCTGATAGGGAACTTATCGCCGTGAGCTCCTGGGTCTTCTACAGACAGAATGCGTCACGGAACACTAGGCGAAAAAGTCCTGAAGGGCTGTATGGGGACTACCAGAACAGAACGAAAGAAGGACAGATGGGGAGGGAGGAAGGAATACAAAGAACAAAAAGGTACTGCAGGGGAGGAAGGGAGGGAGGGCGGGTGGGCGGGCGGGCGGCCTTGAAAAAGGGAGAAGAGAACCTGGTAGAGAGGCATTAGGGGAAAGAAGAATTTTGAAAGTTGTGAGACAAACATCTGAGAGTGAAGGTTTGAGCTTGATGACAAAGGGAAGGAATGGAGTCCTCTACTCAGGAGCAGAAACCTGTTCTAGGGTCTTGGTGAGGAGACCCTATGGACCAGACAAAGATGCGAGAAAAAGAAGGTGAGGACGGGATGCTGGGGCGTTGCAGATGGGCAAACTCGACCACGTCGAGGACGGAAAGAGGTGCCGTGTGAGGGTTTCAGTGCAAGAATCACAGAAGTGTCCTGTCCTCGGAGGACACGGAACGTGCAGTGGGTTAGGTGGATGGAGTCGGAAGAGTTGACAGACATGGGCCCGTGTGGCAGGGTTGTTTCCACAGGAGCCCTACGAGAGACAGGACCGATGTAGGAAAGACGTCAGCGTTCAAGACCGATGGTCAGGAAAGAAGTCTGGAGACGGCTTTGCTGGCAGGAGGTGATTTTTATTAAAGCACAGGGACACGGCCCGTGGGTAGAAAGGGTTGCTTGCTGGGGTGGTGACGGGAGGCTGACTCTCTGGGATGGCACTGGGGGAGGTCAGGCCAAAGGGAGGTTTTGCAAGAACGTTGCAGGAGGACAGAGGACACTCAGGATACCGGAGGCTTTGCTCTTGTCAAGGGAAGGTGGTTTTTCCTCCTAGGAAGGCATTAATTGAGAGATGGTGGGGGGCTTCCGGGAGGAATGTTGCCTTCCTCCTCTCACAGGTCCTTCTCAAGGGACTGCAGGTTGGAAAAGAAACTCTTGTCTTACGGACATTTCCTTCGGCCTCAGCCTCCCTCAGTGTCGTGGAGGGGAGGGAGATGTCAGGGCTTCAGGAAACGGAGATCCGGGTCTCTGGAAGGTCGCTAGCCTCTGGTTAAGCAAGCCTCTTCATGCAGAATCACGGGGACGTTGACAAAGCGAGGGAGACTCCGGTCTTGCCGGGTTTGGATCTCCATCGGTGGAGAATCTGTTTTGTCCCTTTCCGTAGCTATTGGGCCGTCAGAGCGCCTTGAGGAATGTCCCCCGTTATCACAGGTTGGGGGGCGGTGTGGCGTGCCACCTCCTGCTTGGTGCTCAGCTAGCCTTCTCCTCCCTCCTCGTGTGCCCCTGACCAGTGTAGAGCCTTGCGTGGGTAAGGTCGTTGAAGGAGGATGGTCTCATCTTCTGTAACTTCTTCCTGCTGAATAGGGGCGTAGAGCTGTCCCTACCCGTGGGTCATTCCTGGTCAGCTGGGGGAGGCCTCTGTTGTCAGAGCTGTAAAAGGAAGAGGCCGCGGAGTGCAGGGGAGAAGTTGTGACTGGATCTTCCTGAGCGGAAAGGACCATCTGTCCTCTGAACGTTCCTGCAGTGAAGGGTTCCTGGCACCACCTGCAGAGACGGGGCGGGGGTTGGGAAACAACACAACAGGGTTAGAAGAAGAGAGACCCGTGAAGGGTCCTTTGATAGTGGGTGAGAACCCTCCCCCAGGCCAAGAGTTGAGCCAGTCCTTAAAGAGAGGGATCCTTGGAAGTGCGGATTGGAGCAGTGGTGTCTGTCTGTGTGTGTGTGTGTGTTAGGAACCCAGAAGTCTCTTTGTGATCGTGAGGAATGTACGCCCAGCATTGTGTGTTTCGACGGGCCCAGGCTCCACCTTGTGCAGCAGTGACAACATCCGAAGCCTTTGTGTTTTGTAGCACAGCTCTGTGCGTTGGGATCATTCCCGTATCTATCATTGAGAAATCCTGTTTGGGGTGACACGTAGGGCCTTGACTGTGGACTGGGTAAGGTGTTCCCCATGCCCCACGACGTCCTCCATTCCCAAAGAGGGGCAAAGATGGATGCTCGGTGGCCACGTCAGTGGAACGGAGCCCACGTGCACCGTTGTTTGAAAGGGGGAAGGTCGGCTGGGTCGGGGATGGTTCTCATAAGGCGGCCGTGCCTTTGGCCCACCCCAAGTGTCCGGTGGCCTCCGGAGCTTGGGGAAGCCATGGGCCCAGGTTCGAGCTTCATGGCCATTGGGTCCCAGCTAGGGGCCCTTATCTAATCCCGAGTCTCCTTGAACCGCAGTCAGGCTTTCAAGGGCTCCTCCCTCGGGCTGGGAGGGCCGTTTCAGGCCCATATTGGGTTGGCGGGTTATGGCTTGGGAAGAAGAGCCTTTTCTGTCAATTGCTTCACGGGCGAAGAGGACGGGGAAGGCCTGTCGGAGCCCGGATAAATACTTGGGTGATTTTTTTGCCAATTAGAACCAACGGGTGGGCCCTAGGATCTCTGCTGTGGGGGCAGCCATGTTTGCTGACAGGCTTTGGCCTCAGCGGTCTGAGTTCGACTGATGACAGCGTCCCTGGTTCTTCTTACCCCCTTTCCATGAAACTGTTGCCGTTGCTAAAGCACCTGTCCTCTGCACTTTGGGAGGGGCATCTTCAGTCGGGTGGACCTAAGACCCTTTCCGGAGTTAGGAGCCATGGGCGTGGAGGGGTCGGGTGCAGGCCTGAGGGTCGCTGGGTTTCAAGTTGGGCTGCGTTCGGGGGTTAGTTCGGGCGTATCTGGGAGCGTGAGGTGGTACTTGATAAATCGGCCTCCCGTCATGGTTCGGCGGCCTTTGTTCTCTGTGACGCTCTGGAGCTGATGCCAAGTCCTTAGAGTCAGGGGCCATCCCCGTAGCAACTGGGAGGTTCCTTTGCCCAGGAGGGCCGTTGGATGCTTAGCCGAAGCCTTTGTTTGCCATCGTACCTGAATAGGGGGGGCTTCTTGCATCAGTAGGACTGGGAGGGAAGAAACCATTCCAGGAAGCCCTTTGGATTGGAGGTCGCGCCGGCAGATCCTCGTTAGGAGGAGTCGCTGGTAAGTGGGAGCAAACTTGTCCGGGAGATCAGGGCACCCCAAGTGCACCCTCCACTCCGGTTAGAGAGCGGGGTCCTTGATTGGCTCTGTAAGTCCCCAGAGAACCCTGTGGAGTGGTGTATGTTCTCTGGCTTTGAGGGAAAGAGTTCCTCACCCCAGCCCCATCCACTTGGTCTAGGTGCTCGTTGAGTTCTACAGTCGTGGGGGAATCAATGGCATGTTCCAGTTGCGGAAGGAACCCTGAGCCCGTGGGGTCTCGGTATTATGCGCACAGAATAAGAAGCAAGGGGACTGCCTGTCCACGAGCTAATGTGGAAATGTTTCTGAAGGTGAGCTCAGGTCGTCTGGCTTAGTTGAGCAACACCTACGGAAAGGCCACCAGAGTGAGACGTGAGCGTCCACAAAGGCGGGTTCTTGAAACGTACTTTTCCTCTTCCAGAGAGCACTCCCCTCCAGAGATAGCCAACTCAGGGCTCATGTCCTTGGCGAGCAAGCCCCGCTTTAACCCACGTGGCCCAGTTCCCGACTTGAGCTCAGCAAGCCTAGTGATCGATCCCGAGTGACGGCTTAGAATCTGCATCCCTGGGACTTTTCCGAGGAATCTGTAACCGTCGTCTCTCTAGGCCAGAAGCCAAGGGAAGGGCTTGCCATCAGACGTGCCTGCCATACCTGTGGATTTGGGCAGGTTCCTTTTCCTGAGGTGCCTGATAGATCCTGAGGTCCCTGCACCTGCCAGGAAGTGACACCCTATCTGCTCCTGGTGAGGCGGTGGGTCGTCTGGAGGCAAGGGGTCAGGCCAGCCTTCCCGAGGGGCTTGATGGCCGCCGGCGTTCCGAAAGGCAGCCTCAGGCCCTGAAAGGCCTTTGGTCCCGTCTGGGTCTCTGCCTAGCTGTCTCCATAGGACAGTCCCATCCAAGCCTTGGTCAGATCACCCATGTTTCCAGGGATGCCCCGTTCCAAGCAGAAGAGAGTCTTATGGAACATCGGGAGATGGTGAGGGTTGCCATGGGAGATGAAGTGCTTCCCGAGACCTTTGGACTCGGAGGGCTCAGGTAGAGTGAAACATGCCACGCTTTCACGTGCTGCCAAAGGAATGTTGGGTCCCATTCCTGTACGTCCTAGATGTGTAGCATTGCCGTCCTTGAGGCCCAAGTTTTCCGCGAGGTGCAGCGTGGTGCTTGGGGCCCCAGTTCCTCTGCCGTGGTGTCTGGGTGCTACGGAGTTGGAGCTCTGGTGAGGGACAGCCTCTCCTCCCTACACCGACTGCTGCTGCCAAACACCCAGGCTGAGCGGGGCCCGTTCTGTGGGGCCGCTGCCAGTGTCGAGCCCAGCATTGGTCACGGTCGTGTGCGTGGAAGCGACAGGAGCGGTTCAGGGGCGGCCCCCTAGGGGAATCCAGCAGGGGTGGCCGCTGCCCCTCGAGTCGATGGCAGGGTGGTCAAGGGGCCCTGGCAGTGCCGCTTCATCCCGCCCGTGTCATGCTCTGCATGGTTGCTGGGGACTGGAGGGGACAGCGGGAGGAGGAGCAGCCCCTGCGGCCGACAGGGGAGACGACGGGAAAGCTGCTGTCCCGCCCAGTCCCAGGTGGGCCCAGTCTCACCAGACAACGGCCTGTTGTAGGCCCAGATGGTAGCCTCGTGCTCCGAGAGTCAGTCCTCAGCAGGACCTGGGCAGCCAACTCTGGGTGTGGCGGCCGACCCAGAGGGTCCTCTTGTGTCGTCCTCGGGTGGGCGAGGGTCCTCTTGCCTTGCCTCGTCGTCTTCTGGTGCGCTGCCCAGAAGTCTTCTCTTTGGCCTACGGAGTTCAGGTGTAAGAGAGCCGATCCCGCAGGCGTGTTTCCTCGTATGTTCACGCCGAATTCTCGTCCGGGCCCAAATCGGAGCCGCAAGTGGTGCCCCAGGGCCCTCCTGGCTCCCTTTTTCTGAGCAGCCCAGGAGACTCTGGTGCCTCGGGGTCGTGGGCAGACTGTCCTGTGGCACAGCTGTGGAGAGAACAGGAGGAGTGGTGTGAGATAGCAAGTGGCGTGTGGCCTGGGGCAGGTCTTACCTTCTGAGGTGTTGAGGTCGAGATCTGCCTGTAGGCCCCATGTGTGACCTGAAGAAAGGGAAGTTTCCCATGGGCCCCCTGGGGCTGAATGAAGGCTCCACTGCCAGGGTCACTCAGGCCCCTTCCCTGACCGTCCTCCTCCGTGACGGCGGGGTCCCCCTCCTGCTGGGCTGTGCCCTTCCCCAGCCTCTCTGAGAGCCCTCGACATGCCCTTCTCTGTGGGAGAAGCCTTTGCCCACACGAGTGTCGCAGGTGGCGTGGCAGAGACGACGTGCTCCCGACGCCCACGGGACGTGAGTTTGCACAGTCCACCGGCTGTGGGCCCGTGGTGGGCGAGGTGGGAGCAGGCCGGGTGGCCTTTCCCTGGTGGGTCTTCCCTGCCGCCAGAGGGCTCGAGGAGAGTCTCTAGAATATGCAACTCACATAGCGAAATGGTGCCACGAGGGGACCCGCTACCTCCGACGAGGCGTCTTGGAGGCTCGGGGACTGGAGGTGTGGGTCCGATCCCACGGGAGTGGCCGGCAGACATGACTCAGCTGGAGACCGGGGCCGACTCCGTGCCCACAGGGATGCAGCGCCGGGAGGGGTGAGCTGTCCTGCTCCTGCGAGCCCGGGGGCCTGTCTTGTTTGCTCAGTTCTCAGGTGCGTGAAGTGGGAGAGGAGGCCACCCCGCCTCGGTCTCTTCCCGACTAGTGCCGCTCGGGAGCAAGCCGTCTGCTGACTTTTGCAGGGTGGGAGGGCAAGGCTTGGGTGGTGCAGTGTGAGGCGCTCAATGGGGCGTGGAGCCCTGAGGCAGAAGGGCACCGTGCCTGGGCTGCCTGGGGTCCAGTCCCTCCAGGCAGCCAGTGCCCTCCCTCCGAGATCAGTAGCTCCTGGACGGCAGCGCCCAGCCACCGCAGGGAGGCGCACGGATCAGGTGGAGGTTCTCCGTGGGATGTTCTCTGGGCTTCCTCGTGCCTGCAGGGGCTGGGACCTACCTCTCCTCCCCTCGTTGCGGTCAGAGGGTAGGGCAGCGCCCCGGGTTTTGTGTGGATTCCCGAGCTGCCCACAGCAAAGTCGGGGCAACGAGGGGAACACGTGTCCATGTCCGCCTGCCCCTTTTCCTGCCCAACTCACCCCGTTCCCAAGTCCTCCTCTTCTTATGCTTCCCTTGTTGTCTCTGCCAAGTCCACAGAAGGGAAGCTTCTTGAGAGCTGAGAGCAAGAGCAGAACGGGACATGAGCACAGATTCCCCGGCCGCAGAGAGCCAGGTGGGGACACCCAGGCCCAGCCTCCCTTGCTGAGGCCCCTCCAGCAGGGTGAGCCGTGCCCTGCCGACTCCCGGCCCTCCTCCCTGCTCTGCTGCCCGGGACTGCCTCCCAGACGCAGCGGCGAGGGGTCAGGGTGGTGCTCGGAAGAGGGTGAGGAGGGCTGCCCAGGGATTTCATGCAGCAGTCCCGACGCGAAGCCTGAGTGCCTGGCGGACACTAGGGCCTCCAGGGTGGGTGTCCTCAAAGCAGGGAAAGGGGAAGGAGCTGGGAGGAGGCGCTATGGACAGAGGAGAGAGGAAGCCCAAGAGATAGAGGTGGAAGGGCCTTACAGGCGCAGTGTGGCTCGTTCCGTCGGAATCGTCGTCTTCCGTGGACGACTCCTCCGGGTCAGAGAGCAGCGAGGATGCTGGCGTGGCCGAGAGAGAGGACAAAGGGCAGTTAGTGCAGCTGACGACCTCTGGCCTGTTGCTCTGGGGACGCTGGGCTCTGCCCTCCGTGGGGTGGGTCCCTAGCTCTGAGTCCTCCCTGGCCTCGGTCGCTTGATGTCCACAGGGTGCAGGTGGGTCTCTGGTTGCCCGCCTGCTCTTCGCACCTCCGCTTCTCTCCAAGCCCCGGAAGCCCGTCTGTGTGACCCTCTCCCCCCCGGAGGCCGTCACTGTCCCTAAGACGGCCTCTGGGGGACTTGGCCTTCGTCGGTCCTTGTTGCTGTCCCTCCCTGCTCCCCTTCCTCCTCCTCCTCCTCCCCTGGAGATGCTCCGTGTCCTTCCCCCCTGCCAAGCTCCCCCAGTCCTATTGTTGTCCCAGAGGGGGCAGCCAAGGAAAGAGAGGAGATATCCTGGCTCCCCCGGAATCAAGCCCCTGATCCCTGTGTGCTGGGAGCAGCCGTCATGGTTCTGGGATTGCTGGGGGAAGTGCAGGGAGAGATGGCCCACCACCTCCCCACGGCCCATGTCTGCCCAGGGACTGAGATGACCTTCCCAGGGACGTGGTTCAGGCTAATCTGACGCCCTCTGTTTCCTTAAGGGTTACAGAGGTTGAGTGGAGACGGGCGCACAGGAAATTCTCCAGGCGCCCTCAGCTGTTCGGGGCAGCCCTGGAAAATGTCCAGCGGGGTGGTTGGTCCCTGAAACCCAGGATTCCTGCCCGTGCTCCTGCGGAGGCTTGCAGGGAACGGACGGGGTAGGGGTGTGTGTAGGGCCCTGGGCAGGCCTGAGGAACGTTTGCCGTTGGGGCATGCCTCGGGAGTGGGGAGCGTGGCCAGGGCTGTGTGCCGGAGAGGTGGGTTTGTGAGAGGAGCCGTGACTCCCTGGCCCTGCTCCCGAGAGGCTCTGTGCTATGCCTCGACGACAGCTGGTGAGGGGTAGAGTGGACCCGGGGCAGCCAGTGGGTGAAGCAGGTCCAGCAGCCCCTTCACACAGGCCTGGGGTACCCGGGCCCGCGACAGGGCGTCTCGAGGGCGGCTGCATGGGGGCGTCCTTCCCTTGGGGACACGTCCGCAGGTCAGATTCGGCTTGGGCGTGAAGGCTGGCCGAAGCTACGGGGCACGGGAGCCTGGGTAGTGAAGCCAGGGGAAGTACGCTTGCAGTTGTGCAGCTCTGGGAGTCCCCTGGAAGGTCCAGCAGCTTGGAGAGGACCAGGACGGGTTGGTCGTGGAGGGCATGAGGGAGAGAGTTTAGACCTGTCTTCCACCTCCTGGCTCACACCCGAACGCAGTGTCCTGCTTCTCTTGCCCAGGAGAGGGTGGTTGGGGCCGCCAAGTCCTGAGCATGACCAGGTCTGGGCCCGTGCCGAGAAAGATCCAGAATCTCTTGTGCAGCATTCCCGAGAGGCCATGAGCCAAGAGACCAAGCTTTGACACGTGGCAACGGCCAAGGGAGGCACGGGCAGCTTTGACGGGAAAGATCGTTCAAGTTGCCGCGCAAGGAGTCGAGTGGTGATGACAAACCCATCCTACCCGAAAGGCCCGTGGACACAGTGTCTGTTCTTTTCGTTCAGAAACCGTGAAACGAGCAAATCCTGCCTGTTGCCAAAGCACCCCTTTCCTTGGTGGTTTGTTACCGACCTGCTTCACTCTCCAGAGCGGCAGGGGCCACCCCATGTTCCCGGGAGCCCTGTCCCACTGTTCCCGTCCTCTGTGCCGTTCCCTACCTGAAGAAGAGGCTTCGTCCTCACTGTCGGAGTCGTCGCAGCTCTCAACACGCAGATCTGTCAGAACTGAAAGAGGAGCAAGGCTGTTAGGAGGGACACTGCCTCACCCCTTCATCCCAGGTGCGCTGGGATGTCTCTGGGCCGTGCGGCATCTGCCTGACCCTTTTGCTGCCCCGTCAGAGGTTCACGGGGCTGGTGGAGCCGGAGCCCTTGGAGGAGACGGGGATTGGAGTTTCATCCCTTCTGATGAGACCAGGATGCTGCAGCAGTCACCTCAGTGTCCGTTCTGTGTGCCCATGACCGCTGTCCCCTCCCATGCCACCACCTAAACCTCCCGTCGTTATGGGACTCTTGACGTGTGGCTAGCGGGAGTGAGCAACCGGACGTTTTCGTGTCCTTGGCGATTTCCGTGGACTACATTGAGATCATAAGTGACTGTGCACCATGGATACTAGCCAGACTCTTTCCTGGATCGCTCAGCACTAGAAACCCACCAGGAGCGAGAGACAAGGCCCGGTCTCCCGCGTGTGTCTCGGGCGTCCGTGGCTGGCCCGACAGGGCCGTTGATAGGGAAGACGTTCCCGGGCTCACGCCCACCCACCAGGCACTGCGGGAGGTCTTTGGACCCTAAGAGATTAAGGCGAAGCCCCAGTTCCTAGAATGAATGGGGAACAGATTCCGTGCAGCGCTGACCCAAAGCTCAATGTGATGTTCTCGGAACAGAGAAGCTGCTAGAATAGGTAATGGAACCCCAAAGGAACCCAACGAGCCAGAACGTCTCTGAATGTGAAGAAGTAGGTGGTGGGTCCCTAGGAGCTGACCTTCCAATACCGTGGATCCCTCCCCTGAGCCAGCAGGATGGTGCTGGCATACAAATAGGCAGGGGCACCCGGGAGCGAAGTAGAAATGCCCAAAGAAAGGCGCTCATGGTGGCATCACGATGCTTGACAGGAGGACCGCCTAGAAAAAGCATCCTCTTCTGACGCAGCGAACAGAATGAAAAGGCAGCCCACAGACTGGAGACACCGTTTGCAGTCCTTATTTCAGGACAGGTGTGCTCACTGACGAAAACGAAGAACAACAAAGAAAACCAACCAAGCAAAGGTAGACCGGGATTTCACCCGCCGAAAGAACCGAGAAAAAGGCTGCAGTAGTCTGTGCCGCGAAGGGAACGAATGACTCGGCCGGTCAAACAGACGTCGTCTGAAAAGATGCTCGACGTGAGGCATCGTGAGGGCGATGCAGATCCAAAGGACGCGGAGCTGTGGCATTGTCTGTTAGGGTAGCGAGGACCCAACCCAGGAACTCAAACCCCAAACCCATGCTGGAAGGATGCAGGAAATTGGAGGCTTTGTATGCAATTCGTGGGATGCAGAACGGTGCAACTCCCCCCCAAAGCCTGTTGAGTGTCCTCAGAGAGCGGCGCAAGGTACTCACTCCCGTGGACGCGGCACATGCGAGTGAGGACAAGAGATGTCGGAAAATCAGGTTCTGTTCAAAGACGCGTTTCTCACGAGAGGAAGTCCTGTTTGCTGCCAAAGAACCCTGAAACCCTGATTTGGCTCTGTTTCCATTCCCAGGCACTGAACTCCCTGCACTTGGCTATCGGCCCAACCCTTCCGAATCAGACGAGGCCCTCTTGCACGGGCAGATGCCCGCGAAACGTGCGGTGATTGTCCTGTCACACCCGTTGAGGTTTGAGGTTCTCTTTCGCCACGTTGCAACGCACAGAGCACCCTTCGTTCCTGCACGGAGGGGGCCCAGGTCCCCCCGGTGATGCTCAGTCCCTGAAGACGACCTCATTCCCCCTTCGATGAGACACCTTGTGGGCCCACCTCCAAGAGCCCCAGCTAGGACCAGTGGTGGGTGTGTGCTTTCCCCTGGGAGAAGGCCAGTCGCCTTCTTAGACACAGTATCTGCAGGGAAATGGGAGATCTCCGTGGAGAAACATGGAGTGAATTGGCCCCATCTGTTCCTGGCCACTGCTCCGTCGTCAGGGTCCTCCCCGAACGGGCTGTTGCACGAGGCTGCCCCGGGAAGCGGCCGGCAGAAGGGAGGAGTGTGTCGCAGCACGCAGTGCTTCCGATGAGGTTGGGAAGACGCACCGTGGGGCCTCCGATGCAGAGACGTGTGTGTGAGTGAAGTGGCACGCGGGGGGGGACTGTGACCATTCCTGCCCGAGACCTACCGTGACGGGAGGGACCCGTGGACACTGATTCAGTAACAGGGCTTGGAGAAGACACACTTGTGTCTTTGGGGCACAGACCCACCCCCCCTTCCTAGTTAGCAACGGGATTTGTTTTCTAGGGGAATTGATGTGTAAAGTGCAAGGAACGAACACCTCTTTCAGTCGTAGGTGTTGAAGAGTTTTCACGTGAATGGACGTTCGTGACGTGACGGTGATGGGAAACGTCCCTGAGAAGGTGGACACCATTCATCGCCATGTCGAGGGGACGAGACACGTTCGAGAACATAGCAGTCACCCACCTGACACACTACACCGACCCTGAGCATCACAGCGCATGCATTCCCGTGGAAACACACCCCCTGCCCAGCACCCAATGCTACAGCACCTAAGAACAGCACGGTAGCTTCCGGGGGCAGGGTCACGAGTCCTGGGGTCTCGGTCCCGAACATGACCCTTCGTCTCGTGGCAGCGGGATCTGGATTCTGGGTGGCCCTCAAGATGGAGCCTGCAAGGAAGCCCCACCTTGCCCATGGTCCAGGTTGCTCCAAACCAATGAGTGACTCTAGAGGACAGCATACTTACCACTCTTCCTTTCCAGCAGGGCCACCTGCGATTTCAGAAAAGAAAACATGATGACCATCAAGTCATGCCTCGTCCTGTGGGCACAGCTCTTTTGTTCCCTTGGTGAGGGGCAGGGTCATGGGCAGTGATATGGAATCCACCTAGAGATTGCATGCCCTGGGTCCACTGGGTGGCAAGGCGGTGTCAGTAGTCCCCGTGAAAAAGCTCACGACCCTGTGGAGTGTAACCGAACCTGCTGTTTCCTGCAGGGTCTTGGGATTGGGGTGTCCATGGGTAACAGGCGCTCCCTCAGTAATCTCCCCACCAAGGACCTTGTACGTGCTGAGGTGTTGGGATCTGATTTCGAGCATGAGAGAAACAAGGGATGCTGTACCTCACCTGAAGAAAGGCTCACTTACCAGCTTGGTGAACAATGGGTCCTCTCCCTCTGTGCTGTCCACGTCCAGGCCATCGCACAGGCTAGCCAGGGGATCTAGGTAGATACACACAGAGGGTGTCGGGACCCCGACGGGGCCCTTCGGGAATCGCTCAGGGAGCTTTGCTTGGCGTGCACGTGCGGCCAAGTGAGTGGAGGTGGGGAGCTCCTCAGTATGGACTGAGCTGCAGTTGGCCCTTCCTGGATGGAGGAGGAAAGGTCCTGGAGAGGAGCAGGGACGTGAATAGAAACTCTGCCTCCTCTTGGAGCTACAGGGCCTGGAGCAGCTGTGAAACGGTCCATCTCCAGGGCACACCTACTGCCTGCACCGAGACCTGCACCACCTAAGAGCAGCGGAGTCGTTTCCGGGGACAGGGCCGTGAGGCCACGGGTCTTTCCCCAGGAAATCCCGTTCTGTTACTCCGACCCTGCTTCTCCGTCCCGCAGGACCTGGAATCAGGGTGGTTCTCATCGTGGGGCCTGCGAGGCAGCCCCACCTTTCCCCTTTTCCAGGTGGTTGCACACAAGGGAGTGACTCTAGAGTACAGAGTACTTACCGCCGTCCCCTTCCAGCAGGGACACCTGTGATTTCAGAAAAGAAAACAGTATGAGCATCAAATCAGGCTTTGTCCTGTTTGCGTGGCTCTTTTGTTCCCTGGGGGATGGGAGAAAACCAGACGGGGAAGGGTGCTAGAGGCCCGTGAGCCCCAAAGTACGAAGAGAGCAAAATGAGTCCTGACCAATGCGCCCAGTCTTCCTACAGGTCCCCCGTTCCGGGTCCCCCTGGACAAAACAGGTGGCAAGGAGGAATAGGTGCTCCCCGTCCCAAAGCTCCCTGCCCTCCAGATGGTCGGTGACCTGCTGTGGTTGTCCCCGCCCCCCACCCCCCCCCCGCAATGCCTTCGGGATGAGGTGTCCTTTGGTAACACATTCTCACTCCAACTTCTCCCTACCCTGTCAGTTGTGCATGCTGAGATTTTTGTATGGGACCTTGATTAAAAAAGCCAGAAGACTTTTGTGTCTCCCACAAAGAAAGGCCAACGTACCACCCTGGTGAAAAAAGGGGCGTCTTCCTCCGTCGTTCCTGTCGAACGTTCACGCGCCTGTCCGTCCGGCGAGGCTAGGGAGACACACACAGAACGGTCAGTCCACCGGCGGGGCTCGGCAGGAAGCGCTCCGGGAGTTTAGCGTGGCGTGGGCGTGCACGGGAGTGTGTGGCGACGTTGGGTTACAGGGGTATGGACTGAGCAAGCTGCTGCTGCATCGAGAGAGGTCAGGGCAAGGAGCAGGAACGGAGAGAGAAACGTTGACTCTGAACTTGGGCTGCAGGGAATGGCATCAGGGTGAGCTCTTGCGTCCGAAAGAGGGCAAACGCTAAGATGCACGCTCCGTTGTACTGACAGGCAAGTTCCTGCAACCGGAGACTGTGTCGTGGTCATCGTCAAGACCGTTTCGTGGCCAGGACCGACCTATGCCGCTCCTACCTCTCTCTCACCTCTTCCGAGGAGATTGTATTTCTTCAGAAGAACACTGTGTGGAAGGGTTGCATTCAATGCAAGCACAAGTACCCTAGAGGTTTCTATTTGTTCCTGAGTCCTGCCTGGTCAGGAAAGCCAAAGACACAGGATTTCGACGTTCTGACTTCTGTGCATTCCCACAGAGTCCCCATCCACAGAGTGCTGATTCTTCCCAGTCTCCCTTTCCTGTGGCGTGTGGGCGTGTCCTTCGAGTCCGCGGCACCCAGTTTCCCGGGACACCCCCTCCCCCCCCATCAGGAACCGTCAAGTTGATGAGAGAGCGGAGGCCAGGCGAGAGAAGGGCACTCTCTAACCTGGCCGTGTAGCAGATTGTCAGGAGGTGTGATCGGGCCCCAAGCTCATGAGGAAGCTTTCCTGGCAGTTGGCATTTGCCAGTGAGCCTTCCCTCTGTGCATTCAAGGTGTGAGCGTTTTTGTAAGGCTGGTGATGATGGGTTGGGAGACTCAAGTAGCTTCTGATTGCTTTGTGCTTCTACCCTGTCTGAGCAACGTCCCCAGCTAGGACAGATGGGGGCTCCTTCCTTTCTGCCCATCCCTGTCTGAGGAAAGGGAATCCTAAGCAACCCTCCAGGTGGAGCTGTGGTCAGCGGGGAATGTGGTGTCCTCGGGGGGTGGGCCCAGCGGGGATGGAGGAGGTTTGGCTTTGACACTTTGACCCGTGCCCTCGACTCCAGTGAGTGGGAGATGTCTTCTGACGAAAGGCACGCACTCAACACACCCACGTGCCCGGTGCCGTCGCATCGACCCCCACAAGACCGAGCCCCGACCCTGAGACGCACCAGGCACACCGCCTGAATGACCTACTGGTTTGCAGGGATTGTAGCACAGGGTCCTGGTTTTCTACAGGACACTCCGCTTGTTCAGTCCGCCCCAGCCTCCGTTCCCAGGAGGAGCTCAGAATGGGGGACGCTCTCCAGACCAGAGGAGGAGAGAAAGCCCTACCTTGTTCTTCAGCTAGATCTGTCTCCCTGAAGGGAGTGACGGGAGACCAGGTATATGGCACATATCCGGTTGCCGGCTCCTGCAGTTGGGAGAAAGGGAAAGCCAGTGAGGATCCCAGCACCCTGTGCACAGCACGTGCACACATCCCTGTGCCCTTGGTGTCGTATGCCAGCTAGGCGGGATGCAGTCATTGCGTTTATGATCCAGAGACGGAGAAAATGACCTGCAGACAAGGCCCCGGCTCGGAATGTCAAATCTCCCAAGTCCATTTTCTTCAGCAACTCATTCCAAAGCCATTTCCCATAGACAGAACGACCTGGTGGAAAATGCTGACGACCGTCCAGTGCCCAAGGAGTGGTGGTGTTGGTTTCTCAGTGCCCGTCTCCATACGGTGTCCGTGAATGGCACGAACTCACTGCCGGCTCTCAGCACCAAGGCCGTTGTCTCTCCCCTCGGGCATGTCCATGCTCCGACGTTCGTGGAAAGAGAACTCAAACACTGGTTGTCCCTCAGGAGCACAAAATGGCTTTACCGAGGTGACCGGGCGGCTCAGGACCTGAGCCTAGGGTCCTGGGACGGAGGCCCCCATCGGGCACCCGGCTCGAAAGGGGAGCCTGCTTCTTCCTCTCCCTCTGCTACTCCCCCTGCTTGCGCTCTCGTGCGCTCTCTGTCTCTCTCTCTCTCCTTCTCTGTCTTCCTGTCTTTCCCATAAACAAAATCTCGAGGAAAAAGGAGTTTACCTGAGGGAGAGTCGGAGTTTCTTCCTCGGCGCTCCAAATGGGTAGCACTGCCATCGGGTCCTCCGCGGGAGCTGGGAGGATACAGAGCCACTGTGAGGACACTGGTGTGGCTGCTCAGGAAGTAGGCAGGGAGTTTGGATGGATGAGGACAGGAGGCGAGTGTGTGCGTGTGGGTGCGTAGGAGGTACGGGTGGCACCGCCGCCGGGCCTTGTCCTTGGTGCCGAGAGGAAGGGACTGGAGAGGAGCAGGGTGGACACGCGAAGAGGGTTTTTGTCTTTCTAGCGAAAGCGAGCCCGATGAAAGCCAAACAGTCGGTCCAATACATGAGAACCCCACCCTGGCTTCTGGGTGAGGACCGAGTCCCATAACCTCTCCTGACTGACGTGCCACTAAGGTGTCCCAGGCTGCTTTTTGGAAATCAGCCCAAGACCCCCATATGCTGTGACTATATGCATCACGTGTCTGTGAGATTTTGCACGGCATCCAAAGCAGCCAAGCTTGCCGGGCTGAATTCACCCCTCAGCAAAGAAGCCTGTTAGTTTGCTTCACGCCTCATTTGTCGTCAGAAAATCCCACGTACAACGCTGGAGAACACTGACACCGTAGCTTCCGTAAACAGCCGGCACCGTCAAGGAGTCTGATAGATTCCGTCCACCATTCTTGAGCTGTCCCGTGTGTGTGTGGGGGGGGGGGGGGCGCGTGCGTGTTTCCCATGAAGACAGTGGCTGTCCAAAGCCTCCCAGGTGTTGGGACCAGTGGGAAGTTCCTTACACAGAGGAGTGTCGGAGTGTGTGCTGACAGCGTGTAGGCCGGCTTTGCAGGAGATTGGCCCCGGGGGTGTTGGGGCCAAAGCTTCCAACCAAGCTTGACCTTGATTTCCTATTGGCCAGTGGTGTGTGAGCGTGTGCTTAGAGAATCTGAACCTTCCTGAGGCTTACGGAAATCTTATCGAGTACAGTGGATTCCCTCCCCGATGCTTTTCTGCCACCGGTGGTGTGTACCCAGAGACCAGCTATGACCGACGTTGCCCTGTTCTGTCCTCCACGGGTCCACACCCTTTCCAGCCATGTGGGCTTGAGCCCGAGGATGTGGCTTTTCTCTGTGCCCTTGACTCCAGGGACCAGGCTATAATCCTCTGTCCTTGCCCTGGCTTCTGTGACCTTAGAAGCCAGTGTGTCAGGTTGGGTCCTATCGGGGACCATCATAGAGGTTTTAGGACCATCTATGTTGAGTTTAGGACCATCGAGGTTTTAGGCTGTGTGCACAGATGCTGGTGGCCCTTTGCTAGCTAGCACCTAGGGTACATCATGACGCCCTGGCTGAGGGACTAACACAGGTGCGTCGGCCAGAGCGACTTTCAGATTGAAACCTGAGCTCAAATCTTGGCTTTCCACGTAGGAGGTCAAGGGTTTGGATCCTTCATCTCCTCACCATGGCCGTCTCAGGAAAGCAAAGGGAAACGTCCTCCGGGTACAGCTGTGGTGAGCAGGGGAAGGAGTATGTAAAGTGTGCCAGGGTGATGAGAGTGTTTTTGAAAGGGTGACACTTTGATTGTGATGGAAGGGTGAGAAAGATTTCCTAAGAAAGGCACACATTCGTGTTCACAAGCATGACACATGGACACACACAAACACACACACACACACACACACACACACACACACACAGAGACACACCCCCGAGCACCCACGCACACAGGCCTTCATCCGACGTGCAGACAAATCACCCCTCCCCTATGTACGAGTTCTTCCAGGCCCTGTACGACGTGGTGACCGTGCCTCACTGGACAGTCTCGGTCAGTATCCCCCACCCCCATTCCTTGTTGGAACCCAGAATCGGGGGCGGCCTTCTTTGTACTCTAGATTTCCTCCCAGAGCCCGATGGTCTTAAATACGTACAGCTGTCGTTCCTCCCAGCGTCTACCTGCGATCGGGGAAAAGGAAACACAGTGAGGATCCCAGCCTCCTGTCCACTGTTGGGCCAGCTCTTTGGTTTGGGGAGGACTTCGGGCAGCGAATTGGCTGAGGTCCCGTGGTGGAGTCCATGTCCCCCCACCCGAGTGAAAGAGGACAGTTTGAATGCTGCTGGAGCTGTTCGTGGCAGATCTCCGGAGTCCATTCGGATCAACAGGCAGAACGTTCTCTCTCAAGGAGAAACCGTTCCTGCGGAAGAAGGTGTTTGACCCCATGGAGTCTGTAACGGAGGCTGTCCCGTGTCATCACCCTTTTTGGGTCCAGTGTGCGTAAGAGGTCGGACCCGGCATTCCTCCACAAGGGGAGACCGCTGCCCCCTTCCCCTGGGAGGTAAAGTGCCCGACGTTCATCAGACTCCGTTGATGGAAGAAATCAAGGAAGGACCATTTCTGTCTCTGAGAAAGAGAGGCGAGCTTACCTGAGGGCGAGCTGGGGCGCCTCCCTCCGTCCAGCCCCTCGGAAGGTCCTTGGACCGGCCCTCCACAGGGTCTAGGAGAACAGAGAGGAGCCGTCAGGACATTGGCTGCGCTACTGAGGAATGACTCGGGGAGTGAAGTGTGCTGGATGTGGATGCGGGGCCAGAGGGAACGGATGTGAAGAGTGGCCAAGCGAGGCCTGACGTGCCGCTGGGCCCACGTCCTTGGTGTCCGTAGAAACACAGAGGAGGGGAGCAGGATGGAAAAGGGAAACGGGGCCTCGGTTTTCAAACGGAGGGGACGTCACCAGCGGGTACTCCTCAGCGTCCGTCTGGGAAACGCTCCAGGCACACCGGGTTTCAGGGCGCAGTCCCCTGAGCCCTCCTGCCCACTGCGAAGCCAAGCCAGCTTGCTGCTTCTTCGCCTGGTCATGGGGCCTGTTCAGCTGTCTTCCCTGCATCTCTGCTGAGACCCTATCGGTCCTCTATTGCCTTGGAGTAGTGGGTTTTTCGGGGACGGAATCTAAGTGCCGTGGACGGTGGTATCCGTTCGTACGTGTACGTTCAGTGACACTGCTCACCTCTCTGATGCTTTGTAGACGGCGCTGCCGTCTGCGGGGAAGAACGTTGCCCTCCTATCTCATGGAACCTCTGTACCCGTGTCGACATGACCGGCCCTCCCCCTTTCCTCCCTGCACCGTCCCTTCCGGGTTCTGGGTCGACGAATGTCCCTACTCTAGGGTCCTCAAAGCCTGGGATCGCGTCACGTGCCTCTTTCCTTGTGTGCTTGCTTTCAAACTGTGTGTCAGGTTTCCAAGGTACCTCTGTGTCCTCAAATACTGGAAACCTTTGTTTCCTCGTATGCCTGAGGAGCGCTCCAGGATGTGTACGGATGCCATTGAATGTGTCCTTTCCTGCCGTGATGGATTTGGGGGCTGTGCCTGTCTGTGGCTATTGGGAACCCAGCTGTGTGAGACGTTAGCGTGCCGATTTCTGTCTGTTTCCCGAGTGAGAAGACGTCACCGAATGCATCGGCCCAGTTTGTAGAATGGTCACCCCATGGGATGTACTGGGTGCTTGAGTTCCCCAAACGTGGTGAGGTCATTGTGTTCCTTGGAAGGTACGTAGCACACACCCGTGTAAGGTGTGGCTCGTGGGTGGAAGTGGAGGGGGGGAGATGGTGAAGCCTCCTGTCGTGTTCTGTTCCATTTTTGTGTTCAGCGTTCCTGGTGGGAGACATAGCCTGTTCCTTCCTACACATCTAAGAACCCTGTTTCCTGGAGAGACCTCTGTGGGCCTGTGTGTTCCAGAAAGACCTACGATCCGTGCCTTCAGCTAGTAGACGCGTTTCCCCTGTGCCCCTTGGAGCCAGTTTGGATGAGAATTTCCTCGTGACTTGTGGACTTAATGGGGACGGACGGCATAGAGGGAAACGGCTACCAGCGAAATGGGAGGAAAATGTGTCTCAGCAGTTTAAAAAGCTTCGGTTGTGTCTGTGCTACTGAATGCGAGAATGCGTCTGCAGTCAACGTAATGAGTCAGTGTCCAAGGTACCTTCGTCGGTGTCCCCGATAGTGTAGACCTGATCCTGGAGGGAGAACCGGACCTTCTTCTTGGGTGGCCGTGGAGGGGCCGGCGCGGTTGTGGGCGGCTCCACATCCTCGGGGAGAAGCTCCTCACAGATGGCTGGGAGACGCATAGAAAGAGAGAGCAGTGTCGGCATCTTGTTGTGAGAAGCCCAGAGGGGGATTGGACATTCTTTCCTTGTAGTCCAACCGTCTCCCGCCCCTACTCGCCAGCTGCCCCGCAGGCATTCCTCCCTCCAGGTGGGCCTTCGGAAGAGGTCGCCGTGTGCTGTGCTCTGACCTCCGCCCCCTCCCACACCCACAGGTTCTGTGGGCAACGGCTCGTATTGAGGAGAGACGTGACAGAAAGGCAGCAGAGCGCCGTGCGCACGCCTGATGGCCTGGGTTCACATCCCACTGAGCAGCCACGCCTACCCGAGAGTGTTCCCGAGAACCCTCTGGGCCCCGTTTCCCTGCCCTCCGGCCTAGACGTTAGGGTGCCGTCACGGTGTCCCGAGTGATTGAGTCCAAGGAGCATTCAGAAGTGGTACGGTTTTCTGAACGTAGAAGCGATTTATGGAAGGCAGGTTCCCCGAGAAATCCCAATGAAATAACCCAGACAAACGAACAAATACAGGCATCGAACCGGGAGGAGAAATCAGAGAGTGGAAAGGAACAGCCAGAGAGAAGAAGCCGGTCTGTGTACAAGGGGGGCAGCCCGCTTGGGAGAAGAGAACTGAGAACATCGACAGGCACATACCCGTACAACAGCAGTTGAGATTTCCCATCGTGGGGACCTTTACACCTGTTCACCAAACTGCAAGGGGCTCGGCTCACAGAGTGACAGTTGAAACGGAAGGATGGGGGCGTGTCATCAGGTCACCGTGGCGATGGCTCGTGACGGAACTCTCAGAGGGAAGGCATCCCTGCACAGTGTGGGGTCATGGAGGGAAGTGGGTTGGAGAGGGGTCGATGGGTGATGGGCATTGAAGAAGGCACTTGTCGTGACCAGCTCTGAGCGGTGGAGAGAAGTGTTGAATCCCCGAATTCTACTGCAGAACGCAATACTGCACTGTACGTTAACTACCTACCTTTTTGGACATTAAAAGAAGGATACTCCTGAGGGCGCATGGGAGACTTCAAGGTTCCTTTTTTTATCTGCTCCTCTGGAAAACTCCGATTTATACGAGATTGCTTCACAAAGTCTCTCTAGGCGTTCTCGGGTGGCTCAGTGGGTTAAGTATTGGCCATCGGCTCAGGTCCCGCCCTTGGAGTCCGGGATCAAACCTAGCATCAGGCTCCCTGCTCAGGGGGAGTGCTTCTCCCTCTGCCCCACACCCAAGTCGTGCCTGCTGTGTCGAATAAGGAAAATATGCATAAAAAAAAAACAAAAAAAACAAAACGCTTCCTGCGAGGCTGCCCTCCCCAGGAATTCCCTGTGTTCCTTCCAGGAGCCCCTCGGAGCCAAGGGTGACAGTTCCTAATATTGTCTGTGGGGCGGACTGCCTGAGCCAGGAGCTGAGGATGCAAACATCTGTCTGTCCTGCAGGGGGCCACATCCATTGTAAGTCCCTGCGGGCCTGGCCACTGCCGTGTGGCCTCTTGGAAAGTGACCATTCAGAACTCCTTGGCAACAAGCCAGGGGATATAGGCATTTGCAGGCAGCAAATGTGACGTGATTTCTTTGAAATAGTTTCTGCCTGGGGCACCTGGGTTCCTCAGTCGCTTAAGCAGTTGCCTTCGCCTCAGGTCCAGGCCCTGGGATCCAGGCCGTGTCGAGCTCCCTGCTCAGGTGAGGAGCGCCTGCCTCTCCCTCTGCCTGGGTCTGTCGCTCTGCCTGCTTGGGAGCTCTATCTCTCTGCCCAAGAAGTGAGTGAATTTATTACAAAACCAATAAACAAGTTAATGAAAAGGAAACGTAAAGGAAGATATTTTATGAGTTGTGCAACGGACTACGATGGGAGGGGGAACAAAACCAAACGAGTGCCAGCATACGTTGACACACGACAATACCATCGTCATGCTGCTTCAGGTAACACAATTAGAGGCTTTTATCGAATTGATATCTAAATAGATCATTTTTCTGGCCCAGTTTTGGAAACCTTTCTTAATGAGGCTATGAAAGTATGTACCTTTTAGAAATTATGTTTTGAATAGGTTAAAATATTATATATGAAAAATGAAAAGTACCAGAATAGTGGGAACAAATTAAAAGTAAAAGTTGTATCTGTGATGTAGCAGTGGTTGTCCTCTCGTCTATTTTTTTGGGGGGGGTGCTGGCTTTCTGGGCGAGGTGCCTGCCGCGTGGGTTTTCAAATTATGATGTTCCTAGAGTTACGTCCTCCTGCCCCCATCAAGGATGGGGGCTCTGAGGAAACCAGTTTTTCAGGCTTTTGTTCTCTGGAGGTTTTTCTTGTTTGCTTGTTCGTTTGTTTTCTCTCCCCTTGGTGGCTCTTGATGGTTTTTGGAGGTTTAGAGGAAAGCAAACTGCACCCAGACCTCCCTCTCAGAGAGAAGCCTCAGTGTTCCCCTCTGGGTGCTCCAGAGCATATAAATTCCCCCTCGGCTGCTGGCAGGGCATGTTTCCAGTCATGGTCTCTAGGGTCACAGGAACTCCGCTTGAACCCAAACCTCAAGAAATACTAGCCGCAGCTGTCTGGGCAGTTCCAGGCTGCCAGAGAGGTCCCAAGCAGAGATAGCGCACTGAGATTTTCACACTGGCCGGGCTGGGAGTGCTCAGACTTTCCAGGGTCTGAGAGAGCACCAGCTGGCGCCAGCCCGCATCTCTCTCAGGGGAGGGTGTAGGGGGCGACTTAGACTCTGGTTGCGCATCATGAGCGTGGAGAGTGCAAAAGGCTGTGGTTCTGCCTGCTGGCTGGCGAGGCTCCCTCACCCTCATGGGCGCTGCCACCCAGACACTTTCAGGCTCCCAGTGGCTCAGGGACCAAGACCTGGCTGCTTCGCTGTACTCTGTCTGGCTCAGCACCTGTGGTGGCGTCTTGGGTTGGCTGGCTTAAGCCCTTGTCCCTATCCGCCTGATTCCCCCAATTTCCCCCTACGATCTTTGCTCTTTTTGAGTGCTTTCAACCAGACTCCAAGTTAATGCTGGTCCCCAGACACAGGGCACTCTCCTATTGGGGTATTACTTTCCAATGGGTCGCTTCTGGTGCCTCCCTCCCCCTTTTGTTTATCTTCTGATATCAGTCCGATGTTCCCACTCTGCTTTACCTTCCCACTGGCATCTTCTGCCCCCGTAGAGATCCAGACGTGTATAATTCTAATCTCAGGCTGATCTCATGGGTGATCAGAGTCCTTTGCTATGGTATTCAGCTCACTTTAGGGGACAGTTTGAAATGGCGCCTCCTCCTACTTCTCCACCATCTTGTCTCCCCTAGAATTATCTAGTGATATATTTTTAAAGAGCTAGTGTGAAGAGTGTGGTTTTTTTTTTTACATTTTTTCACCCTTCTTTTTACATTTATATTTTAGTTTTATTTTCATTCAAGTTAGCTAACATACACTGTATTGTTAATTAGGGGGTAGAATTTAGTGATTCATGAGTTCTATATAGCACCCAGTGTTCATGACATCAAAGTCCCTCCTTAATGCCCATCAGCCAATTACCCCATCCCCCAACCCACTTCCCCTCCAGCAACCCTCAGTATATACCCTATTTAGTTAAGAGTCTCTCATGGTTTATCTTTCTCTCTGTTTTTAGCCTGTTTTATTTTTCTTTCCCTTCCCCTTTATTCATGAGTTTTGTATATTAAATTGCACATAGGAGTGAAATACTAGGGTATTTGTCTTTCTCTAAGTGCCTTATTTCACTTAGCATGATATCCTCTAATTCCATCCACACTGTTGCAAGGGAAAATATTTCCATTTTTTGTTTGTTTGTTTGTTTGTTTGTTTGTTTGGGTTTTGTTGTTGTTGTTGTTGTTGTTGTTGGCTGAGTAACTTTCCATTGAGTATGTATACCAAGTCTTCTTGATTCATTCATCAGTGAATGGATATCAAGGCTCTTTCCATGGTTTGGCTTTTGTGGACGTTGCTGGAGTAACATTGGGGGCATGTGCCTCTTCTAGTCACTATATTTATACCCTCTGGATAAATACCTAGTAGTGAAGGGCTGGGTCATAGGGTAGTTCTATTTTTATCTTTCTGAGGAACCTCTGTACTATTCCCAGAGTGGCTGCACCAGTTTACATTCCCACCAGCAGTGTAAGAGGGTTCCCCTTTCTCTGCATCCTTACTAACATAGGTTCTTTCCTGAGCTGTTCATTTGAGCAATCTGATTGGTGTGGGGTGGTATCTCATGATGGTTTTGATCTGTGTTACTCTGATGAAGAGTGATGTTGAGGATTTTTTTTTTCCATGTGTCTGTAAGCCATTTATGTGTTCTTTGCAGATTTTTCTGTTCATTTCTTCTGGCAATTTCTTGATTGGGCTTTTTTTGGGGTTGATTATTGAGTTTGATGAGTTCTTCTTAGATTTTGGAGGCTAGACCCTTATTGAGGTCAGTTGCAAATGTCTTCTTTAATTATGTATTCTGCCTTTCAGTTTTGTTGATTGCTTCTTTTGCTGTGCAAAAGCTTTTTTTCCTGATGAAGTCCCAGTGGTTCGTGTTGGGTTTTGTTTCCCTTGCCTCTGGCAAGAAGTTGTATTGGCCAAGTTCAAACACGTTGTTGCTTGTGTTTTACTCTAGGATTTTGATGGATTCCTTCCTCACAGCTCTTTCATTCATTTTGAGTTTGTTTTCGTGTATGGTGTAAGAAAGTGGTCCAGGTTCATGCTTCTGCCTGTGGCTGTCCAATTTTCACATCATTTGTTGAAGAGACTTTTTTTTCCCCATTGGATATTCATTCCCCTTTGTCAACGACTGGGAGACCATACAGTTGAGGGTCCATTCCTGGGTCTTCCAATATGCTCCATGGATATAGGTGTCTGCTTTTGTGTGAGTACGATACTGTCCTGGTAATTACATCTTTGAAATACAGCTTGAAGTCTGGAATTGTGATGCTTCCCATTTTCATTCTTCTTGTCAACATTCTGTTGGCCTCTTGGATTGTTTTTGGTTTTACACAAATTTTAGGATTGTTTGTTCCAGTTCTCTGAAAGATGTTGAGGGTATTTTGATAGAGATTGCATTGAATATGTAAGTTTTTTTGTGTAGCATAGATATTTTAATAAAATTTAATAAAATTTAATAAAATTTGTTCTAATTCTAATTCTAAATTCCATGAGCATGGAATATTTTTCCATTCTTTGGTGTCTCCCTCAACTTCTTTCATAAGAGTTCAATAATTTTCAGAATACAGGTCTTTTACCTCTTTGGTCAGGGTCAATCCTGGGTATCATATGTTTTTTCATGAAATTGTAAGTGGAATCAGTTCCTTGATTTCTCTTTTTTCTGGCTCATGGTTAGTGTACAGATATGCAACTGACTTCTGAAAATTGGTTTTATATCCTGGGACTTGCTGAATTACTTTATAGGTTTTTAGCAATTTTTGGGTGGAGTCTTTTGGATTTTCTACATAGAATAGCTTGTCAACTGCAAAGAGGAAGAAAACTGACTTATTTGTTGCCATTTTGGGTGCATTTATTTATTTTTGTTCTCTGATTGCTTAGGGTAGGATTTCCGGTACCATGTTTCACAATAGTGGTGAGAGTGGACATCCCTGTTGTGTTACTGGCCGTAGGGGAAAAAAAATCTCACATTTATTCTAATGAGGATGGTATTTGTGTGGTCTTTCATGATATTGAAGCATTTTCTTCTTTCCCTACATGGCAGGTTGTTTTTATCAAGAAAAGGTACTGTATTTTGTCAAATGCTTTCTCTGTATCTGTTGAGGGGTCATATGGTTCTTATGTTGTATCACACTGGTTGATTTACAGATGTGGAACCACCCCTCCATCCCAGGAACAAATCCACCCTTGGCTGTGGTGAATAATCCTTTTAATGTACTTTTAGATCCTGTTAACTGTTTTCTTGGGGAACAGGTTTCCATCCATGTTCATCAGCGATATTGGTCTGAAATTCTCCCTTATGGTGGGGTAAATGTCTGGTTTAGGGATCAAGATAATGCTGCCCTTCTAGAATGAATTTGGAACTTTTCCTTCCATTTCTATTTTTCCAGAACAGTTTCAGAAAGATAGCTATTAATTCTTCTTTAAATATTTGCTAGAATTCCCCTGGGAAGCCATCAGGGCCAAGACTGGTTTGTTGGGATGTTTTTTATTCCATTTCTTTGCTGATTGTGGGTCTGTTTTGGTTTTCTGTTTCTTCCTGTTTCAGTTTTGGTAGTTTATAGATTTCTAAAAAGGCATTGATTTCCTACAGATTGCCTAATTTCTTGGCATTTAATTGCACATAATATTTTCTTGTTTGTTCCATGTTGGTAGATAGCTCTCCTTTTTCATTCAAGATTTTATTTATTTGGGTCTTTCTCTTTTAATTTTGAGAAGTCTGCCTAGGGTTTCATCCATCTTATTCATTCTTTCAAAAAACCAGCTCTTAGTTTCATTGATCTGTTCTACTTTTTAAAAAAAATTCTGTTTCATTGATTTGCACTCTAATCTTTATTATTTCTCTTCACCTGCTGGATTTAGGTTTTATTTGTTGTTCTTTCCTCGGGTACTTTACGTTTAAGGTTAGGTTGTGTATTTGAGAATATAATTTGTTTCTTGAGAAAGGCTTTTATTGTCATTACTTCCCCCTTGGGACCACCTTTGCTGCATCCCAAAGACTCGGAGTTGTCCTACATTCATTTTCATTTGCTTCCATGTAATTAAATTCTTGTTTAATTTCCTGAGTCTCCATTCATTCTACAGTAGGATGTTCTTTATCTTCCACAGTTGTGGTCCTTCCACATTTTTTCTTGTAATTAACTTCAAGATTCATAGTACTGTGGTCTAAAAATATTCATGTTATGATGTCAATATTTTGGTACTTGTGAGACCTAATTTCTCAGCTAGTATGTGATCTCTTCTGGAGAATGTTCCATGTAACCTCCCAAAGTATGTTTTTTCTGATGTTTTCAGAGGCAGTGCTCTGCATATCTCCGTGAAGTCCATCTGGTCCAGTGTGTCATTCAAAGCCCATGTTTCCTTGTTGATCTTCTGCGTAGATGATCTGTCCATTGCTGTGAGTGGGTTCTTAAAGTCCTCTTGTATTACTGTATTCTTATCAAGGAGTTTCTTTAATTTTGTAATTCATTGGTGTGTATATTTGGCAGCTCCCAAGTTAGGGGCATACATGTTTGCAATCGTTAGATCTTTTCATTGGGTACATCCTTTTTATTATGTTATAGTGTCTTTCTTCATCAGTTATAGTAGCCTTCAGTTTAAAATCTATTGTGTCTAATATAGAAGGATGGAGCCTCCAGCATCCCTTACATGCCCATTAGCATAATAAATGATTCTCCATGCCTTCCAATTTCAATCTCGACGTGTCCTTGCCTCTGCAGTGAGTCTCTAGTAAGCAGGATATTGATGGTTCTTGTTTTTCTTTTAATCCGTGTTTATACACTATATCTTTTGATTGGGGCATTGAGTCCATTTGCACTCAGAGTGTTATTGAAAGGTATGAATTCAGTGCCATTGTATTACCAGTAAAGTTGCTGTTTCTGTAGATTGTCTCTGTTCCTTTGTGGATTTTTGTTACCTTTGGGCTCTCTCTACACTCAGAGGATCCCCAAAAATGTTTCTTTCAGGGTTGGTTTAGTGTTCACAGTCCTTAAGTTTTGTTTGCCCTGGAAAACTCTTTATCTCTCCTTCTACTCTGAATGACAGGCTCCCTGGACTATGTATTCTTGGCTGCACAAATTACCCATTTTGCACATTGAATATATCATGCATTCCTTTCTGGCCTTCCCGATGTCTGTGGACAGGGGTGCTGCCACCCTTATGTATCTACCCTTGGTGGTTAAGTTTCTCTTGTCCTGAGCTGCTATCAGGATTTTCTCTTTATCACTGCACTTTGAAAGCTTGACTCTTACATGTCAAGATGTTGACATATTTTTATTGATTCTGAGAGGAGTTCTCTGTACCTCCTGGGCTTGAGTACATGTTTCCTTCTGCTAGGTGGGAAAGTCCTCAGCTCCAATTTGTTGAAATCAACCTTTCCCCCTTCTGTCCCTCTTGTCATCTTCTGGTACCTCTATTATCTGGATATTATTTCACTTTATGGAAGTGCTGAGTTCTCAGAATCTCCCTTGGTGATCCAGTAGTTTTCTTTCTCCCTTTTTTAGCTTCCTTATTTTCCATTATTTTATCTTCTATATCACTGACTTCCTCTTCTGCCTCATTCACAATCCTTCCCATAGTCTTCATTTGGGACTGAATCTCTGTAATAGCATTTTTAATTTAAGTCCGTCTAGATTTGTGTTCTTTTATTTCTACAGTGAAGGATTCTCTGTTGTCTTCTATGCTTTTATTAGCCTGTCTTGTATCTTTTGAATCATTGTTTTAAGTTCTAGTTCGGATATTTGAATTATATCCATAGTGATACAATCCCTGGTAGTGAGTACTACCTCCAGTTCTTTAATTTCAGGTGAATTTCTCCATCTCATTATTGTGTTCAGAAAAGAAAAGAAGAAAGAAAAAATAAAATATAACGAGATGAATAAAACTAAATAAAATTTTAAAAGGACTAAAAATTATTAAAAACAGATGAAAAAGAAGGAAAAAACCTGAAAAAATAAATAAAAGACTAAAAAATAAAAATACAAAGAATGCTACCTCGTGTTTTCCCTTAAAGTTGAAGCTTTGCAGCCCTCTATGATCAATAAACTTGAGAGGAGTGAGGCATTTGTGATGGTCTTCTGGGGGAGGGGTCTGTGGCACTGATTCTCAGGTGTGCTTCAGCTGAAGCAAATGCACCTCTCCTAAACAGAGGCAGACCTCCAGGTAATCCACCCTGGATTCCAGTATGTGGCCCTCTATTACTCCCTGAAGACTTACAGCACCAATGGGTGGGATGAATATGGCTTCACCCTGCTCTCTACCCAGAAGCTGAAAATTTGCCCCCCAACTCTTCAGTGAGCTCTCACAGGAAAGCAACCCATCAGTCTTATCTCCTTGGTTTCTGTCAGAACTCTGTGTTCACCCAGCCAGTGACAAAGCATTTTTATCTCAGGCATGCAACTGAATTCCAACTCCAATTTCTATGGGTTTCTGTGGCAGAGTCATGCTGTACCTCCCGGAAGTTAGAGGTCTTGCCATGCTTCTGCCTTTTTTTTTTTTT
This sequence comes from Martes martes, assembly GCF_963455335.1. NCBI lineage: Eukaryota > Metazoa > Chordata > Mammalia > Carnivora > Mustelidae > Martes > Martes martes. The sequence goes on along the minus strand of NC_137902.1, from coordinate 87,659,142 downwards.
TTTTTTTTTTTTTTGGTGGACTCCTCCCAGGAATGTGGCCGCCCAACTGTGCTGTGATTTGAAGTTTAGGACTACATAGAGTAAAAAGCCAGCACCTACCCTCACGGTTTTCAGCCACCTTTCCCCAACTGATATCTGAGGACTCTGAAGCATTCAGGCCCCAGCTGTTCTTGTGACCCCCAGGATCCTCATGCTGCCACACCTGGGATTCTACCCTGCTTCACCACCTTTAATCCAGGGACATCCCCCACAGTAGTAAACTTACAAGTTTCAGTTGTGTACTTTTTTGTTGATAAAACTTTGTGGTAGCCTCCTTAGCCCAAGCTCCTCCCCTCTGCTGTATCCACACCTGTATCACCCACACAACTTATTTCCACCCATGCCGCCCAAACTCTGAAGCTGATACATGCATCTCAGTAGGAGATGGAGATAACTCTTGAACTGGATCAGGATCTTGTTCTGGGGCTGGTGCTGTAGCTTCATGAAGAGAAAGTATCCACACCATGATTGACTTTTTGTGTCCTTATAAATAAAGGAAAGGTTTCCCATCACTCAATATTGTCTGAGCCCATAAAGGAATCCCTGGGAGGTCTCTCCTGATAGCTGGTCATGGGCACAGGGATCTGAGTTTACTCATTACTCCCAGCCTACCACAGTTGGTGGAGACTTGCTCTGTTTGGCCCAAGCTGTTCCAGTCCATATAAGGCAACCCTTGTCCTCCTCACCTCAGCAACTCTCTGGTTATCCTCCCCCTGCAACACCCCCTTTCTTGTGTTCTTTTCTCTCTAATAAATAAAATCCTAAAAAAAAATAAAGATTGAGCATAAAGGTGTATATTTAGGCCTTCAAAACCCGAATGGAAACAACCTCCTATGTGTACTTGTCATCTTTCCCGTAGTGCTGGTGGTGTCAGAGGTGCAAGACAACCCATGGAGTGAGAAGGCCCATGGTGGAGGAACTTTTGGTTCCTGAAAGACCACATGAAGGAGCTTTGTCTCCAAACTGAAGATCCACTCAGCACTGTCCTGTGGGGAAATCTATGGTAATAGATTTCTGGGGAGTTATTTGGTAATTCAGCATAACATAATATACCTACACCATGTTGAAATCAACAAGTAAACATTGTTACCGGCCTAGAACCTATAAAATATGACCAGAGAAGCACTCGGCTTCCTCAGCCAGTAGGGCATGTGGTACTTGATCTCAGGGTCATGAGTTTGAGCCCAACATGGAACATAGAGTTTCCTTAGGGCAGGGGGAAAAAAGGTCTTACACATGATGAGAATCAAATAGTCTTCGGCAATAGAGCTGGTCAAGGCGGGCTGGATCCTCTAGGCTGTTCATTTAGCCACTGGGCCCTGAGCACTCAGATGGTGCCAGTGTTTACCAGGCAACCAGTTTCTCTCTCTAGGGGCTCAGAGTCTAGAGGGGAAGATGGAAAAACATGAACCAAAAAGGTGAATGAAAAGAGCATTTGCCCCATAAGGAAAGAGCAAGGGACTATAACTGGGTCCTGAGCTCCACCAGGTGAGGGGTGTGAGAAGACTGTGCTGAGATGAGATTGAGAATTCCTGTGGCAGGAAAAGAAGGAGATAGCCCTGCATGAATCAGAGTATATTTAGCCTGGCAGAGGGCACCATGGTGCAGAGGATTGGAAACAATATGACATTCCTGCAGTGGAGTTAGAAATAAGGGGATTGGCAGAAGCTGAAGAGAGGAGCAGAGAGGAAGGGGAGGAGGGCCAAGGCCTGGGGCAGGTGGACAGTATCAGTACCGCGCTCCTAGTTCTGTGTGACCACATTACCCCACACTCAGTGGCTTAACCAACAAAAAATTTCGCACAGTCTTAGAGGATCAGGAATCCATGAGTGCCCAGCTAGAGGCTCCTGCCAGAGCTTCTCAGTACTTTGGGGTTGTTGAAAACACCAAGGCACGACCCGACTCACTGAGAACCTGAGCTCACTCAGGGTTGTTGGCGAGATTCAGTCCGTCTCAAAGGCCTGAGTTCTTCTGTCTCTTGTTGCCCTCACTGGGATGTAATGTGCACATGTCTGGGTCATGGTTCAACATAGGGGCTTGTACTCCTGAGTGAAGATCTGAGAGAGAATAGGGGTCAGAATCAGCATGGGGCTGTGCAATTAGCTTTTATAACTAAATCTCAGAAGGGGCTTGTGGGTCATGTAGCCATGTTCTGTGGAATGGTAGGAATCACTAAGTCCAGACCACACTCCAGGTGACTAGGTTACACAAAGATGTATAAACAGGATATGGGATTTCCCGGAACTACTGAGAGGAGAAGGTGAAGATCTCAACAGGGTTAGGGCATTTCCCAGAATGGTTAGAAGGCTGAAACAGGCATGAACCCAGCTCTTTGAGTGTCCTCAAAGTAGGGACCCTGGATGCATGTAGCCATTCACCGGAGGGCTCTGGGAAAAGTTGTGTTGAATGAAGTGGCTACAGACATGGAGATGGTATAAGGGTGAGTGTGAGCCTTGATATACAAGGTAGGAGGCATTCCAGCGAGTTCTTGTCTGAGGGGCAGCCCAGCTCATGGCAACACACTGAGTGGAACCCTATCCACATCACACCCAATGGAAAGAAGTTAATGGTTCGCAGTACAGAGTATGCAGTCTCTAGGCATAGGGGTGAATTCTGAACTTCAGAGGCCAAGGCTCCCATTCCTTCTTGCTTTTAAAATTAGAAAGTATATGATCTTGGGAAGCTATTATCCACTCCTCTGCAGGTGAGGCTGCCATCTTCTGGGACTCCAGAATTTGAGCACTGATGAACACATGTGTACACACATGACAGAGGGTGTGTGTGCACACACGCACACACACATCAGTAGGAACTCTAGAGTGAGATCTGACCAATAGCAGACCCAGGGAAGATAAGAAGAGGAAGAAAATATGGTTGGAGCTATTTCTTACATGTGACACCATGCCTCCATTATCACAGATACTATCCCACAAATGCCTATGGACATCTGGAGGAAGTACGTGCTAGAAGCTTCTGTATTGTACAGACAAGATGCAGACCACCCCTGACAGGGATAATGTCTTATCCAGGGACACAAACAGGTAAGATTGGGGAGCTGTTCCTGAAGACACGTGTGTTTCCAAGCTGGGGCCCTGGCTGCTCCCAGACCTTCCTTAGGGGCCTGTGGAGAAGGGTGTGTTGGTGTCACTGTGTACAGATCTGGCCTTGCATGCAGAATGGGGATGAGCAGATGGAAACCCTGAGCACCGTTTGGTGTCAATCCAGGAGTGGACTTGGGTAGGTGATCTCAGGCAGTGAAGTTACTTCCTTGACTGCAGACCCCAACAGAATTTGGAACCCCCGCAAACAGGCTTCCACATTCTAGTGTAGTACGGTTACTTGGCTAGAGACATCCAATATTGAAAGATATTCTCCTGCTGTTTGCCTACTTCCCAGGACTCTATCTCCCAGAAGACCCAGGGGAATGACTTTTTCACATGCTGCAGATATTGGCTCAAACTTCATGGGCAAAGCCTCAGGGCATTTGGCAGGAGGTTCGATAAGGTAATACAGAACAGCTTATGCTAGGCTAAGCCACACCTCTGAGCCATCCCAGGGCAGCGTCGTCCTCTCCTCTGAAATTTCTGGCAAAGAGAGATATGTGGGGTTCCTGCCACTGGGATGGAGGGGGTTGCAAGATAGTGGATACCCTGGTGATCCCTTTATGTTCACACCAGTGTCATCGTGGGCAGGGTGGAAAGGATTCCTGAGGTGCATCTTACCTCTTTCAGAGCTCATCCAAGGCCCTGAAGCTGTGTCACATTTCTCTTCTTGGTGGATCTGTGTGCATACTGGGGTGTGGTGTGTCTGGAATGGAGTGCCCTGGGTCTGAGGACCAGCAAAGGCAGCCAGATAGGGTTCTGAGGCCTCTTGCCTGGTTGCTGGGCACTGTCTTTACAGAGCTCCACACAGGAGATTGGGCAGGAGCTGAATGTTGAGATCCTCTGCTCTACCTCCTTGAAGGACAAAAGGTGCCCCCAAATGCCAACAGAGTCCAGCGCTGGCTCAGGGTGAGTGCAGGTGCTGGGGACATCCATCCCGCAGGGTCCCAGTGGAGCAGAAAGGGACCCACGTCCCAGAAGCCAGCCTAGTACTGCTGTGGGCTCCGTCCTACAGTCCTGAACCCGCATGAATCTGCATCACCATCTCCTTTTCAAACCTTCCCTCATTGCCCTGCCCCTACCTTGGCCAGATGTAGAGTCAGTGTCCACATATTTGTAATAGTACCAGAAAAGAGACTTTAAACTATGTCTCACGCCATTTACCTAGAATCCTTGTGCTCCCAGGTGTCCCCACGGACCTGACAGTCCTCCCCAAGTTCTGCAAGTCTTGCACATGATCATAGTGAGTTGGGAGACTTTTACCCAAAAGGACGTGTTGCCAATGGTTCTATGTCTCTTGCTCTGCCTTTTGGTTTTGAGGAAACACATTCTTGGGCCCCCTCCAGGGTCAGGATCAGGGGCTTCATTCTGCTGCACAACATTCCAGAAGGCCAGTCATTTGTCACAGCGACTGAGCCCTTCACTGATGCAGGACTTTGATGGGATTCTCTTTTGTTGCTAACTCATAGTGCTGCACTAAACATCCTACATGCCCTAATATCCTGAGCTGTCTCACTTAAGAAAATGTCTCTGTGTTCTCATCTCAAGAATGGAATCGATTATCAGAAACCACAAGATTAATACTATTCATGCAGGAGGTTGTTATTAATACTCAGTTCCCAATCTGACCTGAGATACTATCAAGGTCAGACTTCACCGACTTCAACTCTTTGTATGTCTACCAAGAAAGGTTTTTTTTTTTCCTTAAAGATTTGTTAATTGATTGATTGGTTGACTTATTTGAGAGAGGCAGGGGGGAGTGGGGAGAAGCAGAGGGGGAGACAGTATCCTCAAGCCAACTCTTCCCCTAAGTACACAGCCCTACAAGGAGCTCCATCTCAAGAAATTGAGATGATGACCTGAGCCAAAACCATGACTCCTAGGATTAAGCCAAGGAACCACCCAGTCACCTGATTGTTTTTATGACTGTGGGACCTCTTGTCCCACCTCTTGCCATAAGCCACAGGCATCTTGGGGTTTCGATCTGTGCTCCAACCCCTAACCCTCCTGGTGGCTACAGAACTGACTCGTGTCTCTTCTGTTTCACATCAGGCGAAATATGGATTACTGATGAGGAGGAGTGAGACCTGTGTGCTATGGACAAACCGGGCCGACCTGCTAAAGAATCAGATACAACATCTGATGCCTAATTTCCTAGGAAGAGACCTCAGCTATACCTCCATGTTCCTGGGCACATAACGAGCCATTGCCACTACCCAGGAGGTGTTGGACTTCCTCTTTGCAAGGTGAGCACCCTGTCCCTAACGGCCCAGTTGGATTTGGCCACCACTTCCTGTGAGTCATGGAAATGTCCCCAAACTTCCTGAGCCTCAGTTTGCCCCTCTAACTGGGCCAGAGTTATGTTAGGGACTCACGAAGTCTTGAAAGGAAAGTGCACCTGGGTGCTTGGGTCTGTGCAAAGGTCTGCTAGAGAGCCTGTGGTTGTACTCATTTATTGTTGCCCTGCTTGCCATGATGAAGCCTCTGCCACATCCCTATCACTATGATCTTGAGTTGGGCTGTTTTGCCATTTGAAGGAGATCCGAGACTCATTTGGGGTCTGTGTCTGGGTGAAAGCTAGGATCCCCGGGGTTCAGAGGTGTTCCAAGACCCACTCAGATACCTGTGACGGGCTAGTTGGGGCTCTTTCATTCAGCAAGTATTCAGGAAGCCCCACTAGGTGCAGGTGCTTCTCTAGGACTTGACTGTGATCCCTGGGCAGAGCAGACGGCAGCCCAGGTCTCCGGAGTAGTCAGGAGTCAGACAGTGATATTGGGCACAATGAGAGGTAGCATCCACAGGACATTTCATGTAATGCCCCCTGGCCTCCTCTAGATATGGGTGCATTTCCTCTAGCTGTGATGAAGTGGGCAGAGCCCAGGAGCAGTGAAACATGAGTGATCTTCGTCTGGTGCAGGAGGGCCTTCCCTCTCCACCAGAGCAGCAAGGGGACTGTGAGTTGGAGGGATTCTTGGATCCTCATCACACACATCTGTGATTCCTCCTTAAGAGTGAAGGTCTAAGAGTTTCTTCTGGAGAAAGGAAGGGCCTGCGGGAGCTGTGGGTATAAGTACTGTGGGAGAGCAGAGGGGAAGGGAGGACAGCTTTAGCCCCTAAGAGAGTCATTCCCCATCACCGCGCCCTCCCACCTGTGTCTCTATCCAAATCCTGGGACCTAGAAGAGGGTCTGCGGAACCAGCACACTCAGCAATATGTTGGAACCTGGTCACTGGGTGCTCAGAGGGTGCTCAGAGGGTGCTCAGAAGACCCAGTGAGAGGATAGGCACCAGATATTCCAAACCCTGTGGGAGATTAGTGTCAGTGGAAGGAGACCCACTCATGACACCCAGTGAATAAGGAAGCACATGGGCACAGGAGGTAACTTTTGAAGCAGTGGGAGGGCACAGGGAAGGCCTGGCTAGAGACAGAACCCCTTTGCTCCCTCCTTGGTTGGATCTTCAGAGAGCAGTAGCGTGTGCAATCAAGGTAATTAAGAGGCCAGACACCACCGCTTCCTGGACAAATGCAGTTTAGTTCAAGTGGCAAGTGCACAAGGAGACAGACTGAGGAGTGTGTCCAGATCTGCCATGAAGGACAGAAATGGTCCCACCATTCGTCAAGATCTCCCACTCATTGAGGCTCTTGCCAGCCTGTTGTCTGTAACCAGGCCTGTCTCAGGCAGGATTGCCAGATCACATGTAGACAAGGAATAGGACTGGTCTCTGATGGAAGCTGGATGCCCAATGACCCAGGTTCCCACAGGGTTCCCTGGGATATTCATTTGGGAGGGTGCCCTGTCCTCTGATTCCTCTTCCTAACAGTCTATCCCCGGGGCCATCTCCTCCATCTTGAACACATGGCTAGAAAAATATCCTGAACATCTTTACAGCCCCCAGATTTTCCCAGCCCGAATATGCTGCTGGCATACATGGGGCTCTATGCCAGGCTCAGACCTGGAGCACCGTGCCCAGCTTCTGCTCACACAGTTGCAACACTTTGAGCCCATGGAGCCAGAATCTGTGGGTGAGAGGGACTGGTGGTGACTGATGTGGCCTGAGGAGGGGGCAGGGTGGGCCACACTGAGCAAGCCTCCGTAGAGTGCAGTCGGGCGGAGAGCAGTAAATAGTCTCAGATCCCGGTCCCGGTGGTCTTCAGTCATGGAGACTTCACAGGGACTGGTTCTTGAATGCAGGCAACATTGAGTGGTGGGAAAGTTTCCTTTATTTAGAAAGGACATGGGAATTCAGTCATGCTGTTGATACTTTTTCTTCATGGAGCTACAGCACCAGGCCCAGAGCAACGTCCTACATCAGGAACTCACCCCAACTCACACTCTGGCATCCACTGTATCTTTGGAGACAAAGGTGGCCCTCACCCTCCCTGGTGCTGGAGCTCACATGTTAAGAAGAGTGGTGATACCACCTGCCCTGTTGGGACCAATGCAGGTGGTAGTCAGGGCTCTAATTCGCTCTTCTGAGATGGAAGAGCCACCAGCTCTTTTTCCTGACCTGAGGTCCAGCAGGGTCTAGCCCCTGCTATTGAGGTCAAGAAGGGCTTGAGCCAGCCCCTGTCTCAGTGGAACCACCACCCTCAGCCCCCAGCTGCAGCTCTTTCTGGCTGGAACCCCAAGGATGGTTTCCCCTCCTCTGTCATTGCTCTCTTTGTAATTCTTGTGTTTTGTATACACTTGTATAATGGCTTAATGGATTTTGTTCATTAAATAAAGTAGAATTTGAGTTTACACAAAATTTTACCCTGATCCTTTTCAGTGGTATATGGAGGTGCCATTAAGCACTTTAAGAGTGTTGCACAACCATTTACTTGAGGAATATTTCCATCACAGAGAAACCCGGGCTATGTATCACTCACTGCTCATTCCCTCACCCCAGTCCCAGCAGCCACTGCTTTTCTCTCTGTCTTCGGTACTTTACTTCATCTGGGATTTTCATGTGCCTGGTATCCTACGTTATGGCCTTCTCTGTCTGGCTACAGAACATAGGAAAGATACAAAAATCTTTTTTTTTTTCAATTTCTTACTAAAAAAGCATTTTATTACACCTAATGTTTCTGAAACAGCAATGATCATGGGAAGCCCCAAAATGAACTACTTTCATTATCTGGAATTGTGTTCCCTTTCATAAGGACACCTTGAAAAGCAGAAACCAGGGAAATGTCTGGGTCCATGAGACACCTTTAAATTATTTCATTTTCCTGCATAGGCCATGTTTAAACTATTTTAGTGGGCATATTATAAAAATATTAACATTACATCTTAAATCTTCCCATTTTTTACTAACAAGTCAGGAAATAAAGTAAATAGTTCTTTAGGTTTAGGCAGACAATATTTATGTAGTAAAATAATGATTTAAATATGAATAAATGAAGACACGTTACTTCTTCCATGAAATAATCACCCATAATGGATGGTGTCCAGTTTCCGTGCTTTTCACTCTGGATTTAGTGTGTGCTTGTTTGCACACACGTGTGTGTGCAAAGACGGGGGAGGGGCGGCAGGGAGAGTTTAGGGTCGGGCTCTGGTTCTACCTGATGTCCCTACAGTGGATAAGCACGGTCGCTGCTGTCCCCTGGGACATTCTCAGTGACAGCGCTCAGAGCACCATCTGTTGAACAACCGAGCCATTTCCAATTATTTGACTCACATCATTAAAGTAAAAAGTACATCTGTGTCACAAATCTCTGTTCTTTATATTTGATTCCTGTAAGCACCATTGCTGGAACACACTTCAACCACATTTTTGGAGGACATGCTGCAGGCTCCTCGATCTACGCTCTCTTTATCCAGCGGCAGCCTTCCTCGGGAAAGGAGGAATCTGGAGCTATAGATGAGATCTGAAACCACAAGGAGGAGGAGCCAGCAGTGAGTCCATCGGTAGTGGGAGTGACCATAGAGCAGGGAAGAGCTTTTCCACACCCCCCTCATGTGTCATCCCCCACAAGCATCCCTGCCCCGTGTCCTGGAACACACACCACCCAGGCCCTGTCCAGTGATACACTCCAGCCACTCCAGCCCCTTGTGTTCTTTAACTCAGACTCTAACTTGAGCAACCACACCCTGCTCCAGGCCAGCAGAGGAGTGCAGAGCAGGTCACTCCTATCAGGTTGCTCCCTGTATTTCCTGGCTGGACCACATCCTCTGAGGGAAGAACCTCTAAGGACAGCGCAGGTCAGTGAGTTAGACTCGTGTTCATCCAGATGTAGTTTTAGGGGCAACAACAAAAGCCACTTGAAACTGTGTGAACAAGAGAGGCCCTTACAAAGCACATTGGCTGCTCATGGACTGCAGGATGGAGAGAACATCTACCAAGGGTTTTGGCACTGGATATAGTTTGTCCACAGCCCTCGGGCTCCCCTAGCCATGGCCCTGTACCCCTGCCTGCCCCAACCTCGGTATCCCTCAAATTCAGCTTGTGTGAGAGAGGAGGCTGTGCTTCCAGCTCAAGACACCATGTGAGAAGAAGGGGCGGATCCGTCTCCTCCCACAATGTTGGGTAAGGGGCGTCCACGTAATCTGAAGCTGCTGGGGAGGCCATGGTAGTAATCCCTGTCTCCTCTGCCACAAGATGGAGCTAACCAGGCACAGAAGGTACATCTTCAGAGAGAGGACATCTGGGGCTCTCTCTGCAGGTAGAGAGAGAAACACCAGTGAATGGGGACTCAGTGAGAAAGGAGAGCTCTGAGCACTAGGGGAAGGGCTGCCATGGGCTGGGGCACTGCCCTATTGGTCAGGGACACCGGCTTTGTGTTGGTTTGTAGGGAGTGGCCAGGCTTCATCCTACAAATAGGTCCAACAAAAACCAAAATGACGTCCATAAAATACTTTCAACTCCAACTACAAAAAGGCTCTGGGACCCAGGCAGCCAAGGAGGCCCAAGATGCTATGTACCAGTGATTACACGGTGGGGGAAAAGTGAGACAGTCATGATGGAACTGAGGGCAGCTCATTTCCCTGCTTTGGGGAGAAAGAGCCCCATCACAAGGCACCCCAATACTTGTTCCAAAAACAGGTGACAGCTGAGGGGGCTCCTGCCTGCCAGTCTCCACAGTGAGGATTGTCCATGTTCCGGACACAAGCTCTGGGTGACATCCGGTCCCAGGGCTGGCCTGGGTCTGATGGATGAGCCCCAGTGTGTGGGATCCCATACTGGAGGGGATGAAGGCTTTCTGGAAGTACAACTGAGTCAGGGGAGCCTGGATTGGCAGGCTGAAGGGACACAGTAAGGCAGAAGCCCAGAGCCCATGACAGGAGTGTGCTCCCAGTGGGCTAATTTTAACAGGTAAAGCTAAGGATTACTGAGTATCTTTTGAGAGCATGAATCACGTCAGTCAATCCCCCTAACAATTCCATGAGGAAAGTAGAAATGCTGCCTGTTTGATGAAGAAGGAAACCAAGGTTTTAAGAAACTGCTCCTTTCCATGCTCTACATTGAGACACAGGCAGGATTTGAACCCAGGGCTTCCAGTGTTATGGGCCTGACCTCACAAGAAGGTTCCATCCAGATGCTTCAGAAGAGACTTCTCAACTCTGAGGTTACATGAGCCTTTGTACCCAGGGAGAAACCTCCTCCTACCCAGACAAAGGCTGGCTGGTACTGGGAGAGTCCTCAGTGCCAAGGCACAGCATTGTCAGACAACAGACCCAGGACAAGCCCCAGTCAGACGTGGCGCCACTGCCCCTTGAATTCGGTGAGGACACCAGGCCTGTGGATCTTTCTGCACCTCCGAGTTCCAGGAATGAGTTGTGCATGAACACAGAGTCCAACGGCAGAGAGATGGCAGTTCTAGCCCCCCACTCAGCCTCTTTGTCGCTGGGTGACCCCAAGCAGGGCTCTGAAGCTACAGACCCCATCCCTAAATTGGAGAATGTAATGGGCACTGTCAAGTGGGATGTAGAAAGAAATGAGTCGTGCAGTTCCTGCCTGGTGCCTGGGAGCATGTGTGGAGCCCAGAGGGAAGGCATTCGTGTCAGCGACCAGTTTACCCAGGCACCTGCTCTTCCACTTGTCGGTTCTGGCGTCGTCATAAGAAACAGATGCCGAAGCTGAGGTCGGGAAGATTTCTTCTTAGGTGTTCTTCTCTGAGGTTTATCGCTTTAGCTCTTAAATTTACATTGTGACCCATTTGGGGTTCATTTTGTGTCTCCTCTGAGGGCAGGGTCTATGGACCTTCATTCAGTCATTTATAATTTTATGTATTTGTATGTGTAAGAAGGGACTGGTCAATAGACTTGCAAGAATTTGTAGAATAATATTTATTCTATCCTTGAAGAAATTCGCTGAGATTGTGAAGAAGTCCAAAAGGAGGTTAACTTGTATCTTGTGTGGAGGTGGAGCAGTGTCCTTGTTAAGAACACACACCCACCTCTGGTGGCCACAGGAGACATTGCAGGAGTTCCCTGATGTGTCTGCAAAACAAGCCACAGTCAATGTTGGGCATCTTCAAGGATTCACAGAGAGATCCAAACAGTTCTGTAAAATTCAATGTTTTGGAGGGTGTCTTCTAGGAAATCTGTGAAAAAAGTGCACTATTTCGAGAAATATTTTCTGAGAAGCCGAGTCAGGCCTTGGGTTCCAGGATAGAAAGTAGGGAGAATGGTGGATGCTTCCCAAGACGCAGAGGGTGTACGGTGGGGTAGTGTGGGAGATAACTGGTCTACACCACAGCTCTGTATATCCAGTTGAAAGAAAGCAGTAAAAGAAAACAAGCCATATTTATGGATTCCTGTGCTTACATTAACCATAAAATATTTTAGAAAAATTGAAAACTATCACTCAGCATATCTGTATTCTCTTTTCTCAGTTAGAAGACATCAACTTATATTCCCAGCTTATTTTTTACTTATTAGGAGAAGATGATGTCATATATTGAGCCCTTAATGACTCTATAAAAACCCTTGCAGAACTAACAGATGGATTAAGTCTTAAACTTAAGAATACAGATTTAATATACAAAAATGAGTTTCATCTCTATACACGAGTAACATGCTATCAAGGACAGAAATTAGGAAAATAGTTTGTAATTGATAATCATTCAAAAGAATAAGATACATAGGAATTATTTTCACCCAGAGGTGAAAGACCTGCATACTGAAAACTTAAATCATTAATGAAAGAATTTGAAAAAGCCAGAATTAAGTCTGAAGACACCCCATGCTAATGGATCCCTAGAATATATGGAATCCAAAGGTCCACACTGTGTAAAGCAATCTAACTATTCAGTGCAAACCCCATCAAGATCTAATGGCATTTTCAGAAATAAAACCAATAATCCTACAAAGTGAATGATACCACAGAAGGCCCTGAATAGACAAAGCCATCTGGAGAAAGAACAAAACTGGAGGCATCATGCTTTCAGAGTAGAAAATCTAGCGAAAATCCCACACATATGTAGTCAATTAATTTAGAACAAAATCTCCAAGAATATAAAATAGGGAAGCAACAATCTCCACCAAAAGTGGCTTTGGAAATACTGGGCAACCTCAAGTAAAGCAATGCAACTGAATGTCTGTCCCACCTGATCCACAACAACAAAATCACAACGTGGCAAGGACTTCAACAAAACAGCTACACCCATGAAATACGTAGCTGAAAATGGGGCAGAATGTTATTAACACCCCTGATTTTTTATAATAAATTCCATGAACAAAATTTGAACTCCAGATTCTGAGATCAAGAGTCAGATGCTGTGCTAACTGAGCCAGCCAAGAATCTATTAAAACAATGGGGCACAGAGGCGTCAGCAGAAATCTATTCATTCATCCCCCTTAACACATTTATTTTTTTGAAGAACGTTTCTTGAGTTCCTTCTTGACACTGATTTTTGGATTTGACATTGGAAGCAAAAGCTAGAATGAAAAATAAAATGGGACTGCATCAAACTAAAAGCCTTCTGTACAGCAAAGGAAATCTCAGTCATCAACACACTGAAGACAACACACTGAAATACTGAAGAGAAGAAAATATTTGCAAACTACCTAACTGTTAAATGTCTCATATCCAAAATATTGAAGAACTCATATCATCAGGGAAATGCAAATCAAAGCCCAAAATGATGTCACCTGTCACCTGTCAGGATGACTAGTATCCAGAAGACCAAACAAGGAGGTTTGCCAAGATGTGGAGGAAAGGGAACTGTGCTCTGTTGGTGGGACTGTAAGTGGGTGCAGCCACTGTGGAAAACAGCATCAATTTTTCTAAAAAAAAAAAAATTCAAAATAGGGGCACCTGGCTGACGCAGTCAGAAGAGTGAAAGACTCTTGGTGTCAGGGTCATGAGGTTGAGCCCCACATTGGGGATAGAGAGTACTTTAAAAATGGATTAGAACAACCATATCATCCAGCAATTCCCTTACATATTAGAATGAATCCAAGTTTTCTCTCTTCTAAAATGAAGGTGTATATGGGTGTCTGGGTGGCTCAGTCGTTAAGCATCTGCCCTCAGCTCAAGTCATAATCCTAGGGTCCTGGGATCGAGTCAACATCGGGCTCCCTGCTCAGTGGAGAGTCTGCTTCTCCCTCTCCCACTCTCCCTGCTTGTGCTCTCTCTTTCTCTCTCTCTTTCTGTCTCTCGCTGTGTGTGTCTCTCTGTCAAATAAATAAATTAAATATTTAAAAAAATAAAATAAGATGAAGGCATATAGTTTTATGTGCCCCACTGTTTCATTCCGCACTGAGAGTCTCTATACCTTTGAAGTAGACTGTGAAGGGCCCTGGCCACCAAGGCTCAGATAAACTGCCCTCCAGAACTCTACTCAAACCCTGAGAAGTTAGCTCTCAGTCTATTCCCCTTGTACCCACACCTCTGTCCTCCCCAGTCTTTCAAGACCCAGCCCACCACCCCCTGGGAACTTGACAAAGGCTTGTGGTTTGGCTGACCCAGGACTTGCTGAGTCAGCACTGCCCCAAAGCTATGTCCTGAGCTGCTCCCTACAAACATGCCTGGGTCACAGGAACTTACTAACTACTTAGCAGAATGCTCTCACAAGCACAGGTCCCCAACCTGTATACTTGCTGATCAGGGAGCATGTTCCGGCCATTGCTGTCCCACTGTATCCGACGAGCCATCAGGTGTTCTGTGCAAATTTCTTCCACGCTTGTCCCTCAAGCAGCCGAGTCAGATGCACATGATCACCAAAATCTTGCCGGCTTTAAGTCTCCTGCTACTCATGCAGATATTTCCTTCCCACCTCAGCAGTATCTGGAAGTGAGGACACTACCAAATCTTATGTTGCCTGATTTCAAGCTTTACTACAAAGCTGTGAACACCAAGACAGCATGGTACTGGCACAAAAACAGACACATAGACCAGTGGGACAGTGGAGAGAGCCCAGATGTGGGCGCAAAATTCTATTGTCAAATAATCTTTGACAAAACATGAAAAAATATCCAGTGGAAAAAAAGTCTCTTCAATAAATGGTACTGGGAAAATTGGACAGCTATATATAGAAGAATGAAGCTTGACCATCCTCTTACACCATACACAAAGATAAACTCAAAATGGATAAAAGACCTCAACGTGAGGCAGGAATCTATCAAAATCCTAGAGAACATAGGCAGTAAGCTCTTCGACATCCTCCACAGCAACTTCTTTCAAGACATGTCTCCAAAGGCAAAGCAAAAATGAACTTTTGGAAAAGAAAAAATGAAAAGATGGGATTGGGAGGGAGACAAACCATAAAAGACTCAATCTCAAGAAACAGACTGAGGGTTGCGGGGGGAGGGGGGATGGGAGAGGGTGGTGGGGAAATGGACATTGGGGAGGGTATGGGCTATGATGAGTGCTGTGAAATGTGTAAACCTGACGATTCACAGACCTGTACCCCTGGGGATAAAAATCATTATATGTTTATTAAAATAAAAAATTTTAAAAAAAATGAACTTTTGGGACTTCATCAAGATCAAAAGCTTCTGCACAGCAAAGCTTCTGCATAGCAAACAGTCAATAAAACAAAGAGGTAACCCACGGAATGGGAGAAGATATTTGAAAATGACAGTAGAGACAAAGGCTGTTATCCAAGATCTCTAAAGAACTCCTCAAACTCAACACCAAAAAAGCAGATAATCTCGTCAAAAAATGAGCAGAAGACAGGAACAGACACTTCTCCAAAGAAGACATACAAATGGCTAACAGACACATGAAAAAATGTTCATCATCATTACCATCAGGGAGATTCAAACCAAAACCACTTTGAGATACCACCTTATACCAGTTAGAATGGCCAAAGTTAACAGCACAGGAAACAACAAGTGTTGGAGAGGATACGGAGAAAGGGGAATCATTTTCCAGGGTCCTGTCCCTCGAGATCTCCAATTGGGGAACCCTGAGTCACACCTCACAAGTGCACCTTCCACCCAGGCAGAAACAATGCCTTTTGGAGCTGTGGGAAAGCCTCAGATCGAGAGAAACCTTTGTGACCCAACAGGGCCATATCCAAACTCTGGCACCACGGTGGGTCAAAAGTCGGAGGCTGACGCCCAACCACAACTCCTCCCTCAACTCTGCTCCGGGAAAGCTCCCCTGCGCCGGGGCCCCCGGGTGGGCCCCGTCGTCTCCACAAGTTTTCCAGGTGGCCGAGGCATGCCCCGAGCAAGAAAGCGCTCTAGGCCACAGGGGACAGGGCCGTCAGAAGGGCTGCCAAATGCTGGCCAATTCTCACGAGTTTTCTGTCCAAATCGATGTCAATTTGGGCAGAAAGCTCCTAAGAATTGGCCAGAAAACCCTGGCAAACTCACTTCATGTGACGCATGTCTGCCTGGCCCAGGATCCCGAGTTGTCCAGGCTTGAACCCTGCCAGAAAGCCCTCTGTGAGTCAGGTGGAAGCGAGGCCAATGCCTCCTGTTCCTCAGCCTCCAGGGGTCCCCTCCCTGGCGCTGGCAGATGGGGCCTGCCATGCCCCTAGGCCCAGGCCTGAACCCTCGCCTGGTTTTTCAGTCTTCCTTTTCCAGGGCCCTGTCCCTCGAGCCCTCCAATTGGGGAGCCCCCAGTCCCACGCCATGAGTCCACCTGCCACCGAGCCAGAAATGGTGCCTTTCAGAGCTGCAGAAAACCCTCAGAGCGAGAGAAATCTTCATGCCCCCACTGAGGACATCCCCAAACTACAGTGCCACAGCGGGCTGAAAAGTTGGAGGCTGACACCCGGCCAAAACCCCTCCGACAACTCTGCTCTGGGAAAGCTCCACTGCGCCAGGGCTCCCAGGTGGGCCGCGTTGTTTCGGTGCATTTTCCCAATGGCCGAGGCAGGCACCAAGCGAGAAAGCACTCTAGGCCATGGGGGACAGGGTGGTCCAAAGGGCCGCCCAACACCGGCCAATCCTCACGAGCTTTCTGCCCAATTAACGCCGGCCAATCCTCATGAGCTTGCTGCCCAAATCAATTGGGCAGCAAGCTCGTGAGGATTGGCCGGCGTTGGGCAGCCATTGGGACTGCACTGTCCCCTGTGGTCTAGAGCGCTTTCTAGCTCGGTGCATGTCGCAGCCATCTGGAAAACATGCTGAGAACACGCTGCCCACCCGAGGGCCCCTGCGCAGGGGAGCTTTCCGGGAGCACAGTTGAGGGAGGGAGTGTGGCTGGGTGTCAGCCTCTGACTTTTTGGCCCAGTGTGGCACCAATGGTTGGAGATGGCCTCAGTGGGGACATGAAAGTTTCTGAGGGTATTCCACAGCTCTGAAAGGAACCATCTCCTCCTGGAAGACATGTGGACCTACAGGGTGTGACTCGGCATTCCTCAATTGGAGGTCTCGATGGACAGGACCCTGGAAAAGGAAGGCTGCAAATCTAAGTGAGGGTGAGCCCAGGCCACATCTGCCTGTGCCAGGGAGGGTGCCCCAGGAGGCTGAGTAGCAGGAGGCGGTGTCCTCACCAGTTCCTGACTCACTGAGGGCTTTCTCACAGGTTTCCAGCCGGTGGAACTCCGGAGGCCGGGGAAGGCCCAGGGGGCAGTGCTGCACACTTGCAGCACATGAAGAGTGTTTGCCGGGTGTTTTCTAGCCAATTCACAGGAGCTTTCTGCCCAAATCCTTATCTCTTCACAGATGACATGATGAGAGGTAAGGTGTTTAACGATCCTGACTGTGCAGAAAAATGAGACTGTTAATCCACCGTGGAGGAAATGGAGGGCATGTCTGTAGTATAAGAGATTCCTTTGAACTACCAAGCCCTGGGACGAAAGTCAGTGAAAAACGAAAGCTGCCCAATCCAGGCAGGACTACTGGTAGTCCAGAAAACTCAGGAATGAAGGGTTGGGTCACTCCACCAGATAAAGAATCATGACCAGCTGAGGTGCTTGTTCACAGCAAATGTAATGTAGAACGAGCAGCCAAAGTAGCAGGTAGAATACCAGCTATGACCCTGTGACCAGTTACAGAAACAAGGACTCTAATTCTTTTTTTCGTAAGATTTTGTTCGTTTGTTTCTTTGTTCAGAGTGGAAGTGGGGGGTGAGACGGAGGCAGAGGGAGAGAGAATCTCCAGAGATTCCATGCTGAGCACAGAGTCCTATGTGGTGCTCAATCTCCCGACACTGACATCATGACCTGGGCCAAAACCAAGAGTCGGATGCTTACCCAACTCAGCGACCCGGGCATTCCAGGACTCTAATTCTTATGAGTATTTCTTCCTTATTTTGTTATGAGTATTTTTGTGTTGATCCATCTGTTTTCTTCCTTCTCGTGGTCCCTTATCAGAGAACATACGATGCATGGAGTTTGCACCATAGCATTGAAGTTACAGGTTATCAGGGAGAAGAGGACTTTGTATCCTCTGCTAGCGAATGTATTAGTGCATTTTAAGTTGTATGTAAGACAGTTGCGTCATGATAGACAGAAGTATAACCTTGTTATTGTCTTTATTTGGAGATTAAGCATGACTTGAAGAGACGTGTATGGGTCCTAAATTGACAAGGGTTAATTGTGATGGTTAATTCTATGTGCCAACTTGCGTAGGCCAGAGGATCCAGATAGTTGATCAAATACATGTCTGGATGTAACGGCCAAGGTATTTTTTTATATGTGATTTTCACTTAAATTTTGAAAAAAAGCAGATTATGCTCCATAACGTGTGTGGGCCTCATCTAATCAGTTGAAGGTCTTAAGAGAAAAGATTGGGGTCCCCAAGTGTGAAGGAGTTCTGCCTCCAGGCAGGGATCAGACTCAAATTGCCACATCAGCTTGGTCTGCCACCAATCTTCAGAATTCAAACATGCCAGCTTTCACAGTCAGCAAATTCTTTAAAATAAATCTCTCTCTCTCTCTGTCTGTCTCTCTCTTTTACTCTCTCAGAGAACACACACACACACACACACACACACACACATTCTAGAACCCTACTACAGAAGGTACTTCACATTTGTAATTAAGAAAATGATGAATAAAGAATGGGAGATGGGCATCATATTTACTCAGAAATTATTGGCATGTGCCTTGGTTATTAATTATAAAAATTCTAACAGAAGTCTCTAGTAAACTCTCAACAAGCACCTTCAAAGAAAGTATAGAAAAGGACTAGGCTATATACCAAAACCCAGAAAAAACAAAAAACAAAATGAAAATCCAGTAACTGCATGAAGTAGTAGGCAAAGTGATCGTAAGAATAAAATTAATCAAATAAGAAACATACACAACTGCAACTAAGAAGGGACATATAACCAGATATCAACAAAACATGAGCATGGGGTTTGCTTCTCCTGGAGGCAAGGGAGCCAGGATGCTGGGTTTCTCCAAACTCTGAGCAGGCCAGTCTGGGTTTGATCCTCCGGCAGAGAGCTACCTGCTGAAGAGCTCAGCCGTGGTTTTCTCTCCTTCAGAGAATTGCTGATGGACCATCTGTCACACACTCAGCCTGAGCCTGAGCATAAAGAAAGGCAGCGTCAGCCACAACTGTGATTCTTAAGAATGACTCTCACCCCCAAGCTAGTGCAGTATCCTCTCACGGAGAAGCACCTTGTTAGGAAGTTCGGAAGCCAGGCGACTCACGCTGGAATTCACACCGGGCCAGGGTGCATGGCTCTGGGGTCAGCCGTTCCCAGGATGGATTGGGAGATCTGACTAGCTCCCTGATCAGTGTAAGAAGTGGGTCAGATTGAGCAGGGTGGAGATGCGTATCAAAGAGATAAACGTGGACACCCGTGGCTGGCTGATACTCAACCTGGATGGCTCAGTGGGTTAAGGGCCTGACTCCTGATTTCAGCTCAGGTCAGGATCTCGGGGTTAGCTTGGCTAACCAGCACTAGCAGGGAGTCGGCTGGAGATTCTCTCTCTCTCTCTCTCCGCTCCTCCCCTGTGTTGCGCTTTCTATCACCCTCTCCCAAATAAATATATAAATCCTTTTTTAAAGAAAGAATGATAAGAAAGGCTGCAGAGTTAAACAAAGTGAAAGGCCAGTGAGTCATCATGACATCTCAGATTTTGAAACGATAATGAAGAAAGTCGAGAACAACCCATCCTCCAAAACATGCCAAACTCCAGGGGGAAAGAAAAAAATCTGTCGCCTTTAAAGAAATGTACCCTTGGAAAATATTTCCAAGGACATCTTCTGTTACCCACTCATTGGGTTTCTTCTGAATATTTATGGCACAGGTATGGAACGAATGCCGTTACATAGAGCATGGACATGAAAACAGGCAGGAGCCATGAACCCGGCACCAGAGAATGCATTGCTAAGGCAATGTCTGGCGCTTCAGGATTTCTTGTCAATTTGGCTGTGACTGTGATGGTGTCTGTGGGGGTGCTGTCTCCTTATGGACACGGCTCAGGGGCCAAACCATGGACTACAGCTTCTCTTCCCGGGTCTGTTTAGAGAGAGGGCCAGAGCTCCGAATTGTTAAGTAAATTGCACATTTGTATTAAAGCAATAATCTTTGAAGAGCTTAAATACGGTTTTCCATTTTGGATGTTATGTACCACCTGAAGGGACAGTCCGCACCTAGCATCGTGGGAAACCTGGGGGTGACCCATGGGTTTATGCTGTTGAATAAAGCTGCAGAACCTCTGGGAACTTCAGAGAAGCACACATTTGCTCCAAATAATTTTTTTAAGTGAAACTGTATTAGGAACTAGTTTCAGTCCCTTTCTGGCTCACATTGGCCATTTTAAAAAAGGGGTAGAGGGAATGTAGCCACAGCACGGATTTATCCATTTCCACACCAGACCTGGGGAAACTCACGCTCTGCATTCTGTGTTCTTGAGAGAAGGACGAGCACCGCTGTGATCCACAAAGCGTGACCACACAGCATTCCCATACTTTCATGTACGGCACAGGTGGAAACACACGTGGCCAGCCAGTCGGGCAAGTGACTGTAGCTGGGGTCACTGGGGCCAGGGAGTTAGTCTGAGTCAAGTCTGCCCACGGAAGTGCATTTTAAAGGAAACTTGCTGTGATGGGGTGTAAACAACGGCAGAGAGAGGAGCCCTGGCGACTTCCAGCTCCTGCCCCTTACAAATACCAGTGACTATCTCACTGTCAGGGAAGAGCCATGCATCATTTGTTTTCTTGTAAATGGCAGAATCAGAATCTACAACTGCCTTGATGTAATAGAAAAGGTCTTATCAACTTGACATTCAGCACGATCCAATGTCCTAGGACAGCCTCCTTCAGGTTCACTTGAACTTGCTTGGACTTCTGAGGATCCAAGGAGCTAATTAGTACCATTTAATAAAAATTTCCTAATGGGGGGTCAGGGCTTGGATGGTTAAGTGTCTGCCTCTGTCTGATCTTCAGATCCTGGGACCCAGCCCTGTGTCGGAATCCCAGCTCAGTGGGAAGTCTGTTTCTCCCTCCCCCTCTGCCTGTCCCCTGTTTGTACTCTCTGTCTCTGTCTCTGTCTCTCAATTGAATAAATAAAATCTTAAAAAAAAATCTCCCAACATCGTATCTAGGGAGGGACTGTCACTTCCTTGTCAGTTAAAGATGACAATAACCCAAATTGTTGAAACTTTGGTGCATATCCCGCTCTGATCCTGGGATAATTTGGTAGGTTGTCTTCATCATGTTGATGGTTTCCTTTTCTGTGCGCCATACTTTTCAGTGCTCTGAGAACATGCACGTGAGCCCATTTTTAAAATTTAATAGCTCCTCCTGGAATATTCTGGAGTGGATGACCACCACTCACACCTCACCAGCACATATGAGAGCACCCGTGATCCTGCTCCTTCCCCAGCATCACTTTTTAGCTTAGCCAATCTGATGATTGAAACACATTATCATATCCTCCAATGTGTGCAGTTCGCTCTGTCAATGGAAGACTCAGGTAAGAGGCAAAGTGGTTGCAACTTCACTAATCCTAGAAAGCTAAAAGACTAGAGAGCATATGAAGCAGAAGCATCCTCTGTGAAGTGAAAGGGGCCACAAAAATCCTTCAGGTCTCACTGAACTGGCTTTACTTACAAAAATATTTATATTGGAAGCTAAACTCCTTCTCTAGATACTAACATAAATATTAAGAAGGTTTCACTATAAGACTGGGAGAAATGCAGAACCATTTGGAAGTTAGTGTCTATTTCAGGGAATGTTCTATAATCTGGGGCTTGTGTGTCTCCAGCCCAGGGTTTGGGCAGGACCTCAACTGACCTTCCCGGATTTGAATAGATGACACAGAGACACAGGTGTGCTCAGTGCTACAACCTGGGCTGTTGAGTGAGCACTCCCAGGTAAAACATTTCTCAAACCTTGGCATTCATCACAGAAAAGGCAGTGTGTACGGTACACCCTGTGTTCTATCATTGGAGATTTTATAATGTATCAGATGAAGCACAAGGAGGAGGAAAACAGGAGTGGAATCCATCTCTGTGAGCATCAGTGTCCTTATGAGGCATGTAATAGTGCACTTCAGATGTCTGCCCAGCGTAAATACATGGAAACATTGTGCTTTTCTTACAAAAAGATACATATTACACCTAAATGTGTAGATCAGTGTTTATAACCAAACACGCAAAATGCTCCAAACATGAAAGTCCCATCTACATTTCTCCAAAAGCTGCTATGTATCTCAAATGTTTACTTCCCCCCATGTTTTATTTATGAAAAGCTCCTTTTTGTCCATCACTTGGCAAGCTCAGGGCTTGTTAGCCTGAAAGTCCCTGGCCTAAATTCAAATGCATTTTCACCTCCTTTTCTTTGATTTAATAAAATCCATCCACAAGGGTGAGGCCTGATCTGATCTGTTTTCTGTCGAGTCACGGTCACCTTGCTCCACGAGCCCGGGTGGTGGGCCAGCCAGACCCAGGACCTGCTGCCTGGCACAGTCAGAATGCAGCCCACTAACAGCCACAGCCCAATACCTGCATTTACTGCTGAAAATCTCCAGCCGGGAGGAAGCGAGTACCATCCACTAAGAATCAAAGGTCTGCATTTTGTTCTTTTAGGTTTCGGAACCATCAGAAAGTGACCTTAGTTGGATTCAGCTTGTCATAAACGGGGCAGTGGGGAGGTTTCAAAACTGAAAGTCACGCTGGGATCTTTAAGGTCTTGGCAACAAAGACCCCTGCAGGGGACAAAACATCTTACAATCGGTTTTTCTCCTCCCTTCCTGTTGGTCATTTTATTTTTGCTATGTCTAATTTTATTTCCAAAAGGGTTGTTTACATGATAGTGTATCTTAGTGTTTAAAAGCTACATGCTGACATTTATGAATTACATAGAAGATGTAAGGACTAAGGAAAAGAAACCCGTACACATCCCAACCGTTCTAAGAAATGTGGTATCATCCACATCTTTGGAGTCGTCTGTACATCCCTCCCCCTGTCCATCAGTCCTGTTCGCTATTCTCTGTGTTTACTTTACATTTTTACCAAAGTAAGTGCATCGCTAAATCGTATTTGATTTCGTATGGTTTTGAAACTAGAACAAATGCAACCATCCTGCACCATTTTTCTGCAAGTCGCTTTTGTCTCTCCTCGGTAGCATGTCTACGTAATTTACACTTACGATGTTTCACTGTAGTTCACCGTAACTTGAGCATGATACTGCAGAGCACATACCTTCCACTCGACGGGACTGGGTTGGTCCCCGTTTTTTATTACTACAAAATGGCGGGGTTTCTCTAGCTCTAGCAGCAGAATCACTCTTTCAAAAGGCCTGCTCTCTTCAGCCTGGCCCAGGTCATGGTGAAGCATTTTCAAAAGCGGTGGCTCTAACAGCCCTACCACAGTCAGAGCCCATGGGCACAGGCGTGACATCATCACACAGGCAGCTTTCCATGATGTCAGCAAGACACTCCATACCCAAAACATTCTCAGAACTGACGCTACTTTCTAGACACCAATGTGAATGTTGAGAAACTTGGGCTCTCGCGTAGCAATTCGCTGCAAGCCTGGGAGAAATGTGGACTCATTTGGAAGTCCTTACCTACTTCCTTAGTGTTAGGGTCCGTGATCAAAGGAACGAGACTGATGCAAAGTGAAAGTCAAGCAAAGCTTTATTTCGCGCCAAGCATCGAAAGTCAAACCGACTGGTAGGGGCCGTCTCTTACGAAGAGGTGACCACGACGACCCCCACGAGGCCGCTCCCGGACGAGGCCGCTCCCAACGAGGAAGAGGCAACGACGACGAGGACGATTACGAGGACGACAGCCCGATGACGCAGACTCTGCTCCCCATGACGCTGCTCCCGGCGAGGCTACTCTGGACAAGGCCGCTCTAAAGACGATGCCACTATGGACGAGGCTGATCTGGACGAGAATGCTCCAGAGGAGGCTGCTGCCGACGAGGCTGCTTCCCAGACGAGGCCACTCTCGGAGGGAGGCTGCTCTGGCAAGGCCACTCCCCGACGACTCTTACAGCTCCTGCTGACAGCTCTTACTGCTCCGGCGAGACTGCGAGACTGCCTCTACTAGCCTCGCAAACCAACTTTTATAGAGGCACTTTTAGCCGGGCTAGACACAGGTAGCCAATGAGATTGCAGTACACAGAGAAAACTGCACAGTCATGCTAGATCTGCCACACACACACAGAAACTGCTAGGTTACACACGGGCCCCCAATCGAATTTCAATTTACCCCAGTAGACATATGCGTGCCCCTCTGATTGGATGTCTTCACCTGGCCTGACCCGCCCTTGTATCTAGGCTTTGCAAGGAAGTTCCTCTGGGAGGGGCAGGGTCAACCTAAGTTCACTGCAACAATATGGCTCCCTCTGCTGAAGTAAGCCCTTACAATGACGAACGGGACGAAGACCACGATGCTCCCGCCGACCATGACGACGCTCCGAGGACTACCCTACCACGGCTATCCTGACGGCTCTCCCTGACTAACGGCTCTCCCTGACTAGTGGCTCTCCCTGAGTAGCTCCTCCTCCTCCTCCTCCTCCTCCCCCTACCCTCCCCACCCAGCCTCACAAACTGACCTGTATAGAGGTGGCCGAGCCCGGCCCACACACAGGCAACCAATGGGACTTCAGCCCACCACAGCAAATATATGCGTGCCCCACTGATTGGCCGTCTCCATCCGGCCTGGCCCGCCCCTACATCCGGGGCCCGCAACTAATTCCAGGCCCCTGCACTTAGCTTTGTAAATTTTGAATAATCATTAATTTTCTAAGTCCCTTTAGCTGAAGTTAGTGAAGGTTAATTGAAACAAAACATCTTAAGATGTTTTCAAAATGCACATGGCTAAAGAAGCACAAAAGAAATTTGAGTTTCTTTTGCACTAGGGTGATGCAAGGCAAGAACATATGATGTGGGGAGACTGGAGCTGCAGACAGAGGACAAAAGTTCCTGGGATTAACCAAAATTTCAAGGACAACTCCAGATTTTTAAAAGCTATGAAACTGATGGAGCACAACTGGAGAGCTCAAGGGGAACAGGTATTCTCTGAGCTCCACGCAGGATGAAAGGCAAATTGACGAAGGGTCTGTCTCTAGCACGGTGAGCGGGTAGGAGTGTCAGGCCTGGGAGGGTGGAGGGGTGACAGAGCTCCAGGGCTGGCGGTGGAGAGGGGATGTGGTCCGGCTACCTGCGTCCCTTACCTGTCCTCAAGGGCCCTTTGTGACCAGACCACAGCTCTGTGATGTGGGCGTGGGGCTTGTGTCTGCACATACACACCCAGGGCTCAGTTGCCTGAGGGCAGCAGTGCGATCGGTCACTGACTCTCAGGGCTCGGTTACCTGAGGGCAGCAGTGCGATTGGACACTAACTCTTTTCCGAGGGAAGAGATGGAGAACTATCTCTTCCCTCAGGAATTCCTTACTGATGGTTGGCTGAGCCCCAGTCCCACTATCTTGGCAGTTAATGGCATCCTTGCCTTTATATGTGGACTGGGGCTCGTCGCCTTCTTATTTTCCTATTTCCAGCCTGATCCATCCTCACCACCAGGCAAGAGACACAGGAAGAGCAGGAAGGTAAGGAACCCTCGGCCCAGACCGAGCAGAGTGTAATCCTATCATCTTTTCTATTATTCTTTCCACTTTTCCGAGTCACTGGGGAGACTCCTGAAGTAGGAAAGACTAGAACGGGTATTCTCAGGAGAGAGTAGACCACCATTCATCCAGGAAAAGCCAGACCAGGCAAGGGTTAGAGGGACTCGAGGATTTCTCCCCGAAGATCTTGGGCCGGAGTCCAGGTGTGGTGGAGGGGCCCAGGACAGCGTCCCAAGCAGTGGCCAGTGGCCGAGGACCAGAGGTTAAGAGCTGCCTCTCTAGCGGAGGTCAGGCCCCTGAGCACTGGGTCACCTGCTGCTGGGGTGGGGGTCCGAGCCTCCCCGTGTTCTCTTCTATCTCAGTACCAACCGGAGCCATGGGGAAGGAGCAACAGAGGTCAGAAAAATCACACCCTGAAAGGTGAGCATCTGCCACTCACCCCCGCGTGCCCCAGTTACACAGTGCCCCCCGCTCTGAAGGCCCAGCCCCACTGTCTCCAGGACACCAGAGCCCGAGCCCATCCCTCAGGAAACAGAGCCCTGGGTGGGGGTTGGGGGCTCCGAGGAGGGAGAGCGAAACCGGAGGCTTCCCAGATTCTGCGCCAGAAGGAAGCCCTGAGGGGCTGGAAACCAGTATGGCTCAGCAGGGGCCCCAGGGCCTGGACTGGGGGCGGGACCTCCCACTCCCACTGTGGACAAGCTGTTCAACTGTTCAACTGTGCTCAGATTCCTCTGGAGGCTTCCTCCCCCAGCAAGGTCATGAACGGGGAAGCCCTTTGGAAAAGACAAAGCCATCCCCATCATGAATCCTGTCATCACCGTGCGGGCATGTGGCCTTGGACAGTGCTGTTTGGGGCTCCCGAGTCCAATCCCCCAAAGGTCTCCCCTAAGGGGACATTGGGCCCAGCCTCCCGTAAGATGCCTGGACCCCGCCTTCTGCTGTGACCCGGTCTCCTGTTTCCAGGCTTCAGAGAATTTCTAAAGAACCTGCAAGACGTTCAGGACCTGTTCTCCCTTCTGGAAAGGTAAAGAATCTGCCCCCTTCTCCCCTGGGTGGGCACCCCTGAGCACTGGGTCACCTGCTGCTGGGGTGGGGGTCCGAGCCTCCCCGTGTTCTCTTCTATCTCAGTACCAACCGGAGCCATGGGGAAGGAGCAACAGAGGTCAGAAAAATCACACCCTGAAAGGTGAGCATCTGCCACTCACCCCCGCGTGCCCCAGTTACACAGTGCCCCCCGCTCTGAAGGCCCAGCCCCACTGTCTCCAGGACACCAGAGCCCGAGCCCATCCCTCAGGAAACAGAGCCCTGGGTGGGGGTTGGGGGCTCCGAGGAGGGAGAGCGAAACCGGAGGCTTCCCAGATTCTGCGCCAGAAGGAAGCCCTGAGGGGCTGGAAACCAGTATGGCTCAGCAGGGGCCCCAGGGCCTGGACTGGGGGCGGGACCTCCCACTCCCACTGTGGACAAGCTGTTCAACTGTTCAACTGTGCTCAGATTCCTCTGGAGGCTTCCTCCCCCAGCAAGGTCATGAACGGGGAAGCCCTTTGGAAAAGACAAAGCCATCCCCATCATGAATCCTGTCATCACCGTGCGGGCATGTGGCCTTGGACAGTGCTGTTTGGGGCTCCCGAGTCCAATCCCCCAAAGGTCTCCCCTAAGGGGACATTGGGCCCAGCCTCCCGTAAGATGCCTGGACCCCGCCTTCTGCTGTGACCCGGTCTCCTGTTTCCAGGCTTCAGAGAATTTCTAAAGAACCTGCAAGACGTTCAGGACCTGTTCTCCCTTCTGGAAAGGTAAAGAATCTGCCCCCTTCTCCCCTGGGTGGGCACCCCTGAGCACTGGGTCACCTGCTGCTGGGGTGGGGGTCCGAGCCTCCCCGTGTTCTCTTCTATCTCAGTACCAACCGGAGCCATGGGGAAGGAGCAACAGAGGTCAGAAAAATCACACCCTGAAAGGTGAGCATCTGCCACTCACCCCCGCGTGCCCCAGTTACACAGTGCCCCCCGCTCTGAAGGCCCAGCCCCACTGTCTCCAGGACACCAGAGCCCGAGCCCATCCCTCAGGAAACAGAGCCCTGGGTGGGGGTTGGGGGCTCCGAGGAGGGAGAGCGAAACCGGAGGCTTCCCAGATTCTGCGCCAGAAGGAAGCCCTGAGGGGCTGGAAACCAGTATGGCTCAGCAGGGGCCCCAGGGCCTGGACTGGGGGCGGGACCTCCCACTCCCACTGTGGACAAGCTGTTCAACTGTTCAACTGTGCTCAGATTCCTCTGGAGGCTTCCTCCCCCAGCAAGGTCATGAACGGGGAAGCCCTTTGGAAAAGACAAAGCCATCCCCATCATGAATCCTGTCATCACCGTGCGGGCATGTGGCCTTGGACAGTGCTGTTTGGGGCTCCCGAGTCCAATCCCCCAAAGGTCTCCCCTAAGGGGACATTGGGCCCAGCCTCCCGTAAGATGCCTGGACCCCGCCTTCTGCTGTGACCCGGTCTCCTGTTTCCAGGCTTCAGAGAATTTCTAAAGAACCTGCAAGACGTTCAGGACCTGTTCTCCCTTCTGGAAAGGTAAAGAATCTGCCCCCTTCTCCCCTGGGTGGGCACCCCTGAGCACTGGGTCACCTGCTGCTGGGGTGGGGGTCCGAGCCTCCCCGTGTTCTCTTCTATCTCAGTACCAACCGGAGCCATGGGGAAGGAGCAACAGAGGTCAGAAAAATCACACCCTGAAAGGTGAGCATCTGCCACTCACCCCCGCGTGCCCCAGTTACACAGTGCCCCCCGCTCTGAAGGCCCAGCCCCACTGTCTCCAGGACACCAGAGCCCGAGCCCATCCCTCAGGAAACAGAGCCCTGGGTGGGGGTTGGGGGCTCCGAGGAGGGAGAGCGAAACCGGAGGCTTCCCAGATTCTGCGCCAGAAGGAAGCCCTGAGGGGCTGGAAACCAGTATGGCTCAGCAGGGGCCCCAGGGCCTGGACTGGGGGCGGGACCTCCCACTCCCACTGTGGACAAGCTGTTCAACTGTTCAACTGTGCTCAGATTCCTCTGGAGGCTTCCTCCCCCAGCAAGGTCATGAACGGGGAAGCCCTTTGGAAAAGACAAAGCCATCCCCATCATGAATCCTGTCATCACCGTGCGGGCATGTGGCCTTGGACAGTGCTGTTTGGGGCTCCCGAGTCCAATCCCCCAAAGGTCTCCCCTAAGGGGACATTGGGCCCAGCCTCCCGTAAGATGCCTGGACCCCGCCTTCTGCTGTGACCCGGTCTCCTGTTTCCAGGCTTCAGAGAATTTCTAAAGAACCTGCAAGACGTTCAGGGCCTGTTCTCCCTTCTGGAAAGGTAAAGAATCTGCCCCCTTCTCCCCTGGGTGGGCACCCCTGAGCACTGGGTCACCTGCTGCTGGGGTGGGGGTCCGAGCCTCCCCGTGTTCTCTTCTATCTCAGTACCAACCGGAGCCATGGGGAAGGAGCAACAGAGGTCAGAAAAATCACACCCTGAAAGGTGAGCATCTGCCACTCACCCCCGCGTGCCCCAGTTACACAGTGCCCCCCGCTCTGAAGGCCCAGCCCCACTGTCTCCAGGACACCAGAGCCCGAGCCCATCCCTCAGGAAACAGAGCCCTGGGTGGGGGTTGGGGGCTCCGAGGAGGGAGAGCGAAACCGGAGGCTTCCCAGATTCTGCGCCAGAAGGAAGCCCTGAGGGGCTGGAAACCAGTATGGCTCAGCAGGGGCCCCAGGGCCTGGACTGGGGGCGGGACCTCCCACTCCCACTGTGGACAAGCTGTTCAACTGTTCAACTGTGCTCAGATTCCTCTGGAGGCTTCCTCCCCCAGCAAGGTCATGAACGGGGAAGCCCTTTGGAAAAGACAAAGCCATCCCCATCATGAATCCTGTCATCACCGTGCGGGCATGTGGCCTTGGACAGTGCTGTTTGGGGCTCCCGAGTCCAATCCCCCAAAGGTCTCCCCTAAGGGGACATTGGGCCCAGCCTCCCGTAAGATGCCTGGACCCCGCCTTCTGCTGTGACCCGGTCTCCTGTTTCCAGGCTTCAGAGAATTTCTAAAGAACCTGCAAGACGTTCAGGACCTGTTCTCCCTTCTGGAAAGGTAAAGAATCTGCCCCCTTCTCCCCTGGGTGGGCACCCCTGAGCACTGGGTCACCTGCTGCTGGGGTGGGGGTCCGAGCCTCCCCGTGTTCTCTTCTATCTCAGTACCAACCGGAGCCATGGGGAAGGAGCAACAGAGGTCAGAAAAATCACACCCTGAAAGGTGAGCATCTGCCACTCACCCCCGCGTGCCCCAGTTACACAGTGCCCCCCGCTCTGAAGGCCCAGCCCCACTGTCTCCAGGACACCAGAGCCCGAGCCCATCCCTCAGGAAACAGAGCCCTGGGTGGGGGTTGGGGGCTCCGAGGAGGGAGAGCGAAACCGGAGGCTTCCCAGATTCTGCGCCAGAAGGAAGCCCTGAGGGGCTGGAAACCAGTATGGCTCAGCAGGGGCCCCAGGGCCTGGACTGGGGGCGGGACCTCCCACTCCCACTGTGGACAAGCTGTTCAACTGTTCAACTGTGCTCAGATTCCTCTGGAGGCTTCCTCCCCCAGCAAGGTCATGAACGGGGAAGCCCTTTGGAAAAGACAAAGCCATCCCCATCATGAATCCTGTCATCACCGTGCGGGCATGTGGCCTTGGACAGTGCTGTTTGGGGCTCCCGAGTCCAATCCCCCAAAGGTCTCCCCTAAGGGGACATTGGGCCCAGCCTCCCGTAAGATGCCTGGACCCCGCCTTCTGCTGTGACCCGGTCTCCTGTTTCCAGGCTTCAGAGAATTTCTAAAGAACCTGCAAGACGTTCAGGGCCTGTTCTCCCTTCTGGAAAGGTAAAGAATCTGCCCCCTTCTCCCCTGGGTGGGCACCCCTGAGCACTGGGTCACCTGCTGCTGGGGTGGGGGTCCGAGCCTCCCCGTGTTCTCTTCTATCTCAGTACCAACCGGAGCCATGAGGAAGGAGCAACAGAGGTCAGAAAAATCACACCCTGAAAGGTGAGCATCTGCCACTCACCCCCGCGTGCCCCAGTTACACAGTGCCCCCCGCTCTGAAGGCCCAGCCCCACTGTCTCCAGGACACCAGAGCCCGAGCCCATCCCTCAGGAAACAGAGCCCTGGGTGGGGGTTGGGGGCTCCGAGGAGGGAGAGCGAAACCGGAGGCTTCCCAGATTCTGCGCCAGAAGGAAGCCCTGAGGGGCTGGAAACCAGTATGGCTCAGCAGGGGCCCCAGGGCCTGGACTGGGGGCGGGACCTCCCACTCCCACTGTGGACAAGCTGTTCAACTGTTCAACTGTGCTCAGATTCCTCTGGAGGCTTCCTCCCCCAGCAAGGTCATGAACGGGGAAGCCCTTTGGAAAAGACAAAGCCATCCCCATCATGAATCCTGTCATCAGCGTGCGGGCATGTGGCCTTGGACAGTGCTGTTTGGGGCTCCCGAGTCCAATCCCCCAAAGGTCTCCCCTAAGGGGACATTGGGCCCAGCCTCCCGTAAGATCCCTGGACCCCGCCTTCTGCTGTGACCCGGTCTCCTGTTTCCAGGCTTCAGAGAATTTCTAAAGAACCTGCAAGACGTTCAGGACCTGTTCTCCCTTCTGGAAAGGTAAAGAATCTGCCCCCTTCTCCCCTGGGTGGGCACCCCTGAGCACTGGGTCACCTGCTGCTGGGGTGGGGGTCCGAGCCTCCCCGTGTTCTCTTCTATCTCAGTACCAACCGGAGCCATGGGGAAGGAGCAACAGAGGTCAGAAAAATCACACCCTGAAAGGTGAGCATCTGCCACTCACCCCCGCGTGCCCCAGTTACACAGTGCCCCCCGCTCTGAAGGCCCAGCCCCACTGTCTCCAGGACACCAGAGCCCGAGCCCATCCCTCAGGAAACAGAGCCCTGGGTGGGGGTTGGGGGCTCCGAGGAGGGAGAGCGAAACCGGAGGCTTCCCAGATTCTGCGCCAGAAGGAAGCCCTGAGGGGCTGGAAACCAGTATGGCTCAGCAGGGGCCCCAGGGCCTGGACTGGGGGCGGGACCTCCCACTCCCACTGTGGACAAGCTGTTCAACTGTTCAACTGTGCTCAGATTCCTCTGGAGGCTTCCTCCCCCAGCAAGGTCATGAACGGGGAAGCCCTTTGGAAAAGACAAAGCCATCCCCATCATGAATCCTGTCATCACCGTGCGGGCATGTGGCCTTGGACAGTGCTGTTTGGGGCTCCCGAGTCCAATCCCCCAAAGGTCTCCCCTAAGGGGACATTGGGCCCAGCCTCCCGTAAGATGCCTGGACCCCGCCTTCTGCTGTGACCCGGTCTCCTGTTTCCAGGCTTCAGAGAATTTCTAAAGAACCTGCAAGACGTTCAGGGCCTGTTCTCCCTTCTGGAAAGGTAAAGAATCTGCCCCCTTCTCCCCTGGGTGGGCACCCCTGAGCACTGGGTCACCTGCTGCTGGGGTGGGGGTCCGAGCCTCCCCGTGTTCTCTTCTATCTCAGTACCAACCGGAGCCATGGGGAAGGAGCAACAGAGGTCAGAAAAATCACACCCTGAAAGGTGAGCATCTGCCACTCACCCCCGCGTGCCCCAGTTACACAGTGCCCCCCGCTCTGAAGGCCCAGCCCCACTGTCTCCAGGACACCAGAGCCCGAGCCCATCCCTCAGGAAACAGAGCCCTGGGTGGGGGTTGGGGGCTCCGAGGAGGGAGAGCGAAACCGGAGGCTTCCCAGATTCTGCGCCAGAAGGAAGCCCTGAGGGGCTGGAAACCAGTATGGCTCAGCAGGGGCCCCAGGGCCTGGACTGGGGGCGGGACCTCCCACTCCCACTGTGGACAAGCTGTTCAACTGTTCAACTGTGCTCAGATTCCTCTGGAGGCTTCCTCCCCCAGCAAGGTCATGAACGGGGAAGCCCTTTGGAAAAGACAAAGCCATCCCCATCATGAATCCTGTCATCACCGTGCGGGCATGTGGCCTTGGACAGTGCTGTTTGGGGCTCCCGAGTCCAATCCCCCAAAGGTCTCCCCTAAGGGGACATTGGGCCCAGCCTCCCGTAAGATCCCTGGACCCCGCCTTCTGCTGTGACCCGGTCTCCTGTTTCCAGGCTTCAGAGAATTTCTAAAGAACCTGCAAGACGTTCAGGACCTGTTCTCCCTTCTGGAAAGGTAAAGAATCTGCCCCCTTCTCCCCTGGGTGGGCACCCCTGAGCACTGGGTCACCTGCTGCTGGGGTGGGGGTCCGAGCCTCCCCGTGTTCTCTTCTATCTCAGTACCAACCGGAGCCATGGGGAAGGAGCAACAGAGGTCAGAAAAATCACACCCTGAAAGGTGAGCATCTGCCACTCACCCCCGCGTGCCCCAGTTACACAGTGCCCCCCGCTCTGAAGGCCCAGCCCCACTGTCTCCAGGACACCAGAGCCCGAGCCCATCCCTCAGGAAACAGAGCCCTGGGTGGGGGTTGGGGGCTCCGAGGAGGGAGAGCGAAACCGGAGGCTTCCCAGATTCTGCGCCAGAAGGAAGCCCTGAGGGGCTGGAAACCAGTATGGCTCAGCAGGGGCCCCAGGGCCTGGACTGGGGGCGGGACCTCCCACTCCCACTGTGGACAAGCTGTTCAACTGTTCAACTGTGCTCAGATTCCTCTGGAGGCTTCCTCCCCCAGCAAGGTCATGAACGGGGAAGCCCTTTGGAAAAGACAAAGCCATCCCCATCATGAATCCTGTCATCACCGTGCGGGCATGTGGCCTTGGACAGTGCTGTTTGGGGCTCCCGAGTCCAATCCCCCAAAGGTCTCCCCTAAGGGGACATTGGGCCCAGCCTCCCGTAAGATCCCTGGACCCCGCCTTCTGCTGTGACCCGGTCTCCTGTTTCCAGGCTTCAGAGAATTTCTAAAGAACCTGCAAGACGTTCAGGACCTGTTCTCCCTTCTGGAAAGGTAAAGAATCTGCCCCCTTCTCCCCTGGGTGGGCACCCCCGAGTCTATGGTGGGACCCCTGGGCTGCAGGGAACAGCCTCTGGGGCTGTTCGGAGTGGGGCTGGGAGGAGCCGTGGGGACAGACTGTGACCAAAGTCCCGGGCTGACGGACAGCAGGAGCATTGTGATGTGGGTGTGGGGCGTGGAGGGCTGTGGAGACGGCTCGCGGCCCCAACTGCTACAGCGGCCGCTCACGCCTCCTGTCTCCCACAGCCACCTGGAGAGGCTCTCTGACCAGGGGGGCTTTCACCAATTGTTACGTCAAGCAGCCCCTGCGCAGGTGCGCCGAGTGGTGCCAGCTGGAGCCCGTCAGCCATGCAGGGAGCCTGTGGAAGATACTGCTCCCGCTGTGGCCCCATCACCTGCCCTAACTCCACTGACAGGGTCCCCTCGGCCTCTGGCCTCCACCCTGCCAGCAGGACCCATGACCTCCTCCATTTGTTTGTCCACGCTCCTCCCTGAGTACTTCCTGGCTGGCAGAGCCTTTCCTCCCCCCGGATGGCTTTTCACACCAGCCCCTTGCTCTTCCCCCTTCCCCGCCATGTCTCCCTCCTTCGGAGGCCTCCCCTGGGCCTCTGACAGCCTCCTTGGCCCCAGAGCGTCCGGACTCTCCTTTGACTCTCCCTCAGTGTGACTCAAGGACACCCCCGCCGTGCCCCATCCCACAGAGCTCGGCTCCGCACACGCCTTGGTCCGCTGACAGGTCAGCGTCTCCTGTCCCAGCCGTCTCGGGCCTGGGCCGCTCTCGCAGCCCCATTTCGGCCCTGTCCTGGTGGCGGGCGGCGGCCAATGCCTGGAACCTGTCCACCTCCACACGCCTGGAGTCCCATCAAGCGCCTCTGTCCCATGACCCACCAGAGGCCTTGTTCTGGGGAGACGCCGCACGCAGACAGAAGGAGACGAGGATCCCCCCTTCCACCAACCCGGACGTCCAGAAGCTTCTGGAGATACTCGTTGCCAGGAGAAAAGAGCTGAAGTTCTGGAGGGAGAAGGAAAAGAAAGAAAGGTCAAAATACCAGCTGACTTTTTTCGGGAGAGCGTTCAAGTCTCCAGGTGACGGGCAGGACACCATGGGCTGCCCATCCTTCTGGAGCATGAGGGGCAAAGCAAAACAGCTGCTCGGTCCTGAGAAGCCCCCACATCCCAAGATTCCAAGGGACAATTTGGAGCAGAAAAGCAGCCAGCTCTTCTGGGGTCTCCCCTTTCTGCACAGTGAGTCCCTGGTGGCCACTGTCAGGGTGACCGATCCCCCACTGGAGTTCCCTCTGTCATATTCCATGAGCGCTCTCATGCCTTGCCACTCCAGATGCAGGGCAACGTGGCTCCACGCCTCTCCCTGACCCAGGACTTACATGACCCTTCGGTCTGGCCCAAATCCTTGACCCAGAGATTGTCCCAGTCCCTGCCCCTGCCTCTGGCTCAGCCCCAGCCCCAGGCCCTGCCTCTGACTCAGCCCGAGCCCCTCCCTCTGGATCAGCCCCTGCCTCTGACCCAGCCCAAGCACCTCCCTCTGACTCAGCCCCAGCCCCTCCCTCTGGATCAGCCCCTACCCCAGCCCCTGCCTCTGACCCAGCCCAAGCACCTCCCTCTGACTCAGCCCCAGCCCCTCCCTCTGGATCAGCCCCTGCCCCAGCCCCTGCCTCTGACCCAGCCCAAGCACCTCCCTCTGACTCAGCCCCAGCCCCTCCCTCTGGATCAGCCCCTGCCCCAGCCCCTGCCTCTGACTCAGCCCAAGCACCTCCCTCTGACTCAGCCTCAGCCCCTCCCTCTGGATCAGCCCCAGCTCCCACCTCTAACTCAGCCCCAGACCCAGGCATGCCTTGCACCCTCTGTCCCAGTGGGACCCCCTTCTCTGCCACCCGAGATGGGGAGCTGCAAGGTGTCTTGCCCTGTAGCCCAGAAGACACCGTCTTACGTGTCAACTGCTGTTCAAAACCTGGAAGGTCGCTTTCTGGAGAAGCAACTAGAAAGCGGCAAGGTACCCCCTGTGGTGAAACGATCTCAGAAAGTCTTTAGCCCAGGTCCTCGCGACCTTCAGCAGGGTGGCCAGGCCCCCGAGGGCCATGGGTCAGGCTCTGTCCTTCCTGGAGAATTGATCGACTCTGAGCTCTGGGAGCAACCGGATTGGCACCTTTGGGAGAGGCTCATGAAGCAAGGAAGGGGCCCGCCCTGTAGGATCCAGCTATCCCTGAAGATACAGCCTCACCAAGAGTTCCAGAAGGTGCCCCAGGCACACAGCTGGCACAGTCCCACGCCCGAGTCTGAGTCTACAGATGGAAGCTGCCAGGCCACACAGAAGACTGGGTCCAGGTACCCAGGAAAAAGACTGGGCAAGGATTCAAGGTCCAGTGCAGGGTGGATCCAGAAAGACCCACACAGGGGCACAACGAGCGCTCCAGGGAAGGCTCCAGGAAGAAATCGTGAGGAGTCAGACACAGACCTGAAGCCCTCCACAAGCAGCACAGACGAGAAGCGTCCAGAGAACGACCTGAGAGCCCATTTCAGGAAGTTGGAGCAGTTCAGAGAGGGCCAGATGCCTTTCGATGTTCATCCTCCCAGGCTCGCTGCCCACGCCTGGGACCTTCCCGGTAAGCCAAGCCCTCATGGGAAACCTGGAAAGTCAGCACGTTCCAAGTGTTGGGAACCCTCCCACGATTTCTCCATCCTCAGTCCATATGCTAAGCGGATGCTAGAAGCACACATCATAAGGCTCAGGGTGAAGCACCGGTGGGGCCTCCCCCTCAAGGCTCTCAAGACCATAAACCTCTTCAAGTTGAAGAAGGGCTTCCTCCTCTCCCAGTCCTTCCCATCCCACTCAGCCACCTGCATATCCAAGGCTGGCACGGGCACCAAGTTCGTGGGAAATCCTCCTCAGCCCTACCAAGGAGAGGTGATGAAAGAGTCTTACCCCACCTGGGGCGGTCCCCTCGGTGCTCCCCAGCCTACGTGTGAGGAAATCCAGCAGGCTCTGGAAGGGACCTCACCTGGCGGTGGTCCTCCGGCTGGACAGGGGACCAGGCCAACTTCTCGGACCTTCACATACAGCTTTGTGGGCAGAATCTGGCATGGTGAGACTGCCTCGAGGACTCTTATGAACAGCACCTTGGAGTCAAGTCCAAGTCCGGCAACGGCCACGAAGGAGCCAAGGAGGGCGAACGGGGGTCGGGCCTCAAGGGATGTGACCGTGCTAGAGCTCAACGTAGAGCCCCAGGATTTGAGTGCCGAAGAGCCCGGGGAGGCGGGGGAGGTCAAGGAGGCCCCTGCCTGGGGAGTCACCTTAGGACCCCGTATGCTGGCCAACAACCAAGGCTTCTGTGACAAGCTGAGACGATCAGGGTCTTCAGGGAAAAGCGACAGCCCCCTGCAGCCTACAAAGTTGGTCGCCCGAGACCCCGAAGAGCTACGCCTTGAGGCACGGCGCAAGGGATCGGAGCCCCGGAAGTTGATGGAGTCAGAGAACCGGCCTCGTGATGCCACCCCCACCGTGCTCCTTCAAGACTGTGAGACTGGGGTCCTCCTCCAAGACTGTGCGACTAAGAGTCTCCTCCAAGAATGTCAGTCCAACGTGTTCCTTGCTGCCGACATCTTGGCTTCTCAGGGATGTCTGTCTGGCTCCCAGAGCGGGTCCAGTGAAGACACATCTACTTCCCAGGTGCTGCATGGCCAAAGATCCCGTGGCCAGAGCCCCCACAGGCAGCCGGGACCCCTGGGACTGCGGCACCCATGTAAGAGCCTGAGCAGGTCACGTGTCCCCTCCGAGGAGAGAGAGAGCTCCGGGAGGTCCCCCTCGAGAGAGCCTGCCAAGGAATTGTCAGACATGAAGGTCCTCCAGAGCAGTGAGGTGAGCCGTCCCGTCCAGAGCAAGAAGTCAGCAGAGGCCTCGGGAAGCAAGGCCTGTGAGAACCTGCTGAAGAAGGAGGAGGCGCCCCTGGAGAACCACCTCGGGGGAAGGATGACGCACCTGCTCCAGTGGTTCCTTCCCAGTGGAGGCAAAGGCCTGGAAGATTCCCTTCAGAAGGGCAAGCCTCTGTCATCCCAGGGCCGGGGACAAGTCATGGGCAGGTCAGCCACGGACAGAGCTTCTGCCGAGGCTCAGGTGGTCGTGACGGCTGTGGCGCGGGTCCTGGAGGAGGAAATGGTGCCTCACCAGGGACTCAGGGTCCCGGAGGTCAGCTGGTGCAAAAAGGATCTCCAGGCTTCGGCAGACCCCAGTGTCTGCTACCACAGGGTCCTCTCCTACCAAGAGCAGAGGAGAGTGATGAGGGAGACAGCCAGTCCACAGGGCACCCCCAGGGGCCACAACTATGCCAACAAGACCGAGTGGATCGGGTGGCCCTTCCCCACCAGGGTGCCAGAGTGCCCAAGCAGACCCTGCCAGTACGGGTGCCCGGTGCCGGGCCCTTCAGGCCGCACCCTGCAGCCCCACTGCCCCAGGCACTGCCTCCTTCAAAGACACATCACGCCTGGCCAGCCACTGGGTTCTTCCCACGCCTTTCCCGGGAGGACAACTTTCCTCCAAGAGAAAACGCAAACAGTGCAGGGAAAAACTTTTTTTTCCTCACATTAGCACATCTTCTATGGACTAATGGCTCTTCTGTGCCACAATTACTTTGCTTCCCCAAAGTAAATGTGTTTGTGTGTGTGTGTTTTCCCCCCTCACGAGTGGTGCTGGCCTCTGTGTGTGCCCTGCTGCGGTGGGAGGGAAGGATGAGGGCCCGCTCTCCCCGAGGACGTGCTATGGCTTCCAGAACGAATGGGACCTTGGACAACGGGTTATCTTGGGGTCCACGCCCGCCCCCTTCCTCCCTCTCCTCCTGTTTCTGCGACAAGGTGAACAAGACCCAGACCGGGACCTCGCTCTGCCCATCCTCTCCTACTTTCCCTCCACCTGGGTCTTGTGTGGCTTTAGGGAGGGTTTGCTGAGGCAGAAATCCCGCTCAGGCTTCAGGAAGACAGAATCCTAGGTGAGAGTGGGGCCTGCAGTTGGGAGACACAAGGCTGGCCCTGAGGTCAGAGGTGAGAAATCCGGCCCCCCCGCCAAGTCTCCTGCAGGGAATAGAGGATGGCCACCCCAGGAGCCTTCTCACCCCAGGGAATCCCATCTTAGCTCCGTGTTCCCCTCTTCTCACACTCGGAGCAGCAAGGGACAAACTCGCTCCCGGCGCTGAGGGTGTATGGGGGGTGCCACAGAGACCCCCAGGGACAAGCGTGCCCAGCCCCAGGGCACTGAAGGAGCCTGCTCACCAGCACCCCCTTCCCCTTCTGGGGGATGGAGGGGGTGTGGCTGTGGGTGGGGGGGGTCCCTGCGCTTAGGGTGGGAGGCCAGGAAGGAGGCCAAGTGACAGGGTGTGCCCATGCCTGGTGTGACGACTGAAAACCTTTGGTGCCCCACTGCCACCCAAGGGCCCAGAGAGGAGAGTTAGAGGCCCTAGGACTGTCCCTGCAGGGTCTGCGCCCCACTCCAGCTGCCAATCCCAGGGGTAGGGGTTGGAGGGAGTGGGGTGGGGGTTGCACAGAAGCCACCTGAGCTCCCACACAGATGGCCAGGTGCCCAGAGGCAGCAAGGCCTTCAGGCAGAGAAGTTAACTTCTGCACAATTTGGTAAGCTTGTAGGACTGGGGGCCCCGGACAGACTTGTGGTCTGTGACCTTTTTGTACACGTGTGGCCCAAGGACGGCTCCCAGGGGACTGGTGGGGACTCAGAGGCCAAGGGACTGACCTGGCTCCCAGTCTTGGTTACCCAGAGCCCGGAGGGGCAGGAGGCCCTCAGATGGGGCTTCTCCCACCCCGGCTGGAAGGGACGTGTCCAGAAGGAGGGTGGAGTCTAGGACGGCCCACCACGCGTGTCCCGCTCCCAGCCCAACATTGTCTTCCGAGGCTCTGACGGAGACCCACACAGAGACCCTACCCAGAGACCTCTGACGGAGACCCCCACACAGACTCCACAGAGACCCCTCAGCACGACCCTACACAGAGATCTCTGTCAGAGACTCACAGGGGCAGGGTTTAGGTTTCTGCTTATCATGTTACCATTACTTATTCTCATCCACGTTGTAGACGGCAAGGCCTTCTCAGAAACACCCGGAGACCAAGCCCATCCTGTACTGAGAGACGCCCGGCAGCTGTTGCTGTTGGGCTGTGAGGAACACCATGGCAGGGGCCATGAACGCCCCGGTGCGAACGGGGGAGTGGGGAGGGCGCCCTGAGGGCAGGCATCCCGCACTGCCGACTCCTATGAGGAGGATCTCCTCCAGAAGCTTGTGCGCACAACACTACGGACCACGCGTCCCCCCTGTGTTGGAGGAGCTTTGCTACACATCCTCGCAATCCATTTCTGATGGTGTTTGGCCACTTATGTAACGGAAGACCATCGGTTTCTAAAATCTTGTGGAATTTACATTAACTAAAAATTTTGTTTTTTAGACTCTATCTATTGGTGGGGAGAGGCAGAGGGGGAGGAGCAAAGAAGAGAGGGAGAAGGACAAGCAGACTCCCCACTGAGCGGTGAGCCCAGGCCGCCGGAACTCAGGACCTGAGGTCATGACCTGAGTTGAAACCGAGAGTCGGTGCCTTAATCGGCTGAGTCAGCCGGGTGCTCCTGAGATTTCTGAACTAACTTTCAAAGTACGCAAGAGAGGAGAAAATACGTTACGGAAGGATTCACAAAATGGTAATGATGGTGATGTTCTGTGCTTGTGGACGGTTTCCTCCCCATGAAGCCCTGAGTCAGGACCTTGGCTTAGAGCACCTCGCTCACCACCCTAACCCCTCCTCGAGACCCTCCCCGAACTCCTCCCCGAACCCCTCCCCTAACCCCTCCTCTAACCTCTCCCCTAACCCCCTTCTAACCACTCCCCTAACCACGCCCAATAGCCCCGCCTCTAACCCCTCCTCCAACCACTCCTCTAACCCCTCCTCTAACCACCACCAGCCCCTCCCACCTTCCCATGAGTCAATCCATGTAACTGATGAAGAACAGGAACGTTTGTTGCTGTTGTCTGCTTTGTAAAGCAAGGTTGCTTGTTGCCACCTCTCTTCTGGATTATTTCACAGACATTAGACAAAGCTTTAGAAGAAAGTTCTCCCTCATCTAGGAGAGTGGATCTTCCCCCATGTTTTATCACAAACCTTTCCTACAAACATTTCAGAAGTGTCAATAAAACACATAATATTTTCTACAAATGAATAAAAGCAAAGATTTATCTCACTCATGTAAATGCTAAGAAAGCAAGACAGCGAATGAGTGATGGAAGCCTCACACCTGAGGCTTACGCAGACAGGCAGAGACCTGCAGTCGAGCAGCTACAGAGAAGGACGATACACGTAAGCGACGCCGACTTTGCAATCACAGGGAAAACTGTGATGTGGGATTTGAAAAGTCCTAGAAATGGTGACTGTCTTTCAAAACATCCCCCCTATTCTTTCCCACAGAGCCCGAGAGGCCAGCGAGGCCGCGAACTTTTGAGTTACCATGAGTTGTAAAGGCTTTTCCATCTGGAGAAGTCCCTTTCTGAAACGGAACCACCCTTTTGTGGCAATCTTTTAAGTCAGGTTCTCTCCTTCGTTTCTTCATCCAAACGGATCTGTCGAACAGCCAGGGTCGGCATGGAGCCTGGAAGAGGACCCCCCCATCAGCCTCTTTGCTGGCTTGAACCACACAGACAGACATCTGAAGAAAAGGGCTCACTTGTGCTGAGAGGTGACTGTTTCCAGGACACTAAACGTGAATTTTTCATAAGCAGGACCTCAATAAATCCATGCCATGACCCTGTGTGTGAGGGTTAATCAGGCTGTTTTTTATGGAAAGAAAGAAAAACAGAGGTTGAGGTCTGGAAAGTTTCTTGGCCGAGGGTCATCCCTGGAGAGGTGTGCCCCTGAGACTGAGGGTGGGAGGTTTCTGGAATAACGTCCCCCACACTAGGGCACGTGCTGGGAGGAATCCACTTACTGACGGGAGGTTTTATCTACACATACTCCTCGGCTTTCCTACCAAAGAGGACTACTGAGTCATGGAAACACCAAGTAGGAATTCTCAGGGGAAACGCCAAGAAAGAAACATCGAGACTAGGGTGCTGAGTGACTGTCTTAAGTCAATCCTTCATCTGTCTCATGACTTCAACTACCCTGTCAGCACGCGGAGGGTTCGGACGGATGGGCTCAGAAGCCCCACAAACTCCGACTAAAAGAAAGACCCCATGACAAGATTTCACCAATGCTCAGGAGCTTAAAGGACAGCAGAGAGAGCCAAGATTCCACATCAGAAGAAGTCAGGGACATCTGGAGGAGGAAGGTACAGCTTAGCCACTCACAGCCCTGCTTCACATGGAAAGGAAGGCAGAAAATTCTGACCCTCCTTCCCATAAGCATCGAAAGACCATCCTTCCTTCATTCAAAATGGACCACCCCCCAAAAACAAACGAACGAAAACATAACAAACAAACAAAACATATCAACCAAATATTTAAAGAAGAGCCAAAACCAATCCTCTTAAACATTTCCAGAAAAATAAAGAGGAGAGAGAACTCCCTGACTCATTCAATGAGGCCTGCATTAATCCATAATCCTGGAGATTATGAAAAAAAAAAAAAACTTCAAGAAAAAACAACTACCAGCCAACATCTCTGATTAAGACCAGTGCAAGAATGGTCAACAAAATACTCGCAAACTGAATTTGGTAGCATATGAAAAGGATTGTGCACCTTTACCAAGTGGGATTAATTCCTGGAATGCAAGAATGTGTCAATATACAAGAAAAAATCAGTGTCATAGGTCATATTATGAAAGGAAGGTAAGTCACATGATCATCTCAAGTGATGCCGAAAAAGCACTTGACCACATTCAGCACGTTTTCATGATAAAAGCACTCAACAGACTAGGAATAGAAGAAACTATGTCAACATAATAAGAGCCATATAGGAAAAACCCACAGTGAGCATCATACCCCACAGGGAAAGTTTACAAGCTTTCCCTCTAAGATCATGAACGATTCAGGGATGCCAGATTTTGTCACTTCTACTAAACCTAATACTGGAAGTACAAGCCAGCACCATTAGGCTTGAAAGGGAATCCAAACTGGAAAGAAATAAATAAAATTATCTCTGTTTGCAGATGACATGATCTTATATGTAGTAAACCCTAAAGATTCCAGGAATACAACAACACTTTTAGAACTAATTAATGATAGTTGATCAAAATCAACATACAGAAATCTGCTGCAATTCAATACCCCAGCAATGAATAATTTAAAAAGGAAACTAAGAAAACAATTTCATGTATAACAGCATCAAAAAGAATAAAATACATTGGAATAATCCTAACCAAGAAGTAGTAGAGTTGTACACTGAAAACTATGAAATGCTGCTGAAAGAAATGAAAGAATACACTTATAACTGGAAGGCAATACCTTGTTCATGTTTTGGAAAACTTGATATATTTAAGATGTTAATGCTTTGCAATGTGATCCACAAATAATTTTCAACATGGGTGCCAGGATTACTCAACAGGAAAAGGACAGGTTTCCAACAACCAAGTCTAGGAAAATTGGATAATAGTATGCAAAGGAATAAAAATGGACCTTCACCTTATACCGTATACAAAAATTAACTCAAAATGAATCAAAGTCCTCAGCATAAGACCTAGGGCTATAAAAATTCTTAGGGAAG
This sequence comes from Martes martes, assembly GCF_963455335.1. NCBI lineage: Eukaryota > Metazoa > Chordata > Mammalia > Carnivora > Mustelidae > Martes > Martes martes. The sequence goes on along the minus strand of NC_137902.1, from coordinate 87,616,024 downwards.
AAAAACAGGACAAAAGCTTTAACACATGATTTCTTGGACAGGACACTAAAAGCACAGACAACATAATGTAAAATAGATAAACTCAAATACATCAAAATTTGTCTCACAACTTTCAAAATTCTTCTTTCCCCTAGTGCCTCTCTACCAGGTTCTCTTCTCCCTTTTTCAAGGCCGCCCGCCCACCCGACCTCCCTCCCTCCCTTCCTCCCCTGCAGTACCTTTTTGTTCTTTGTATTCCTTCCTCCCTCCCCGTCTTTCCTTCTTTCGTTCTGTTCTGGTAGTCCCCATACAGCCCTTCAGGACTTTTTCGCCTAGTGTTCCGTGACTCATTCTGTCTGTAGAAGACCCAGGAGCTCACGGCGATACTTTCCCTATCAGAAAGGATAAAGGGATACCCGCACGGGGGCATCTCAAAGGTCTGCTTCTCTGCAAGTCAACGGGAGGCTTCAGGGTCATGAACCCTGGCCTTCCACACCACAGCTGGACATGGGCTACGCTAAGCATTCCCCACACTCTCCTGTCTTCCAAGACCCCGAGCATACGGGCTGTCCCACCAGAAATCGGAAGAGTTTCATTTCTCGGCTGAAATGGGCCTCAAGGCGAGCCACCGCCCGAGTGTCTGGAAAAGTCACTGCCTTCAACATGACTCACAGGTATATAGTCTTTGAAACGGAAACATCTAAAATTGAAGCAGCAGTTGACGTGGGTGTGAGGCTACCATGTAGAGAGATCTATCTGAATTCGGGAAAGGCACACGGCACCCGACTACAAGCAGCTTGCAGAGGTAGATGCAGAGACCGTTCCTGAAGGGAGGGGCTGCAATGCGTACGTTGAGGCGGGAAGGGAGGGACATGAGGGAGCAATCCTTCCACAGCCCCTCCTGCTCTGGCCATGAGCAGAGGGTTCACACTGCCCAGGAACCCGGCCAATGCTGGGGCCCAGGAGGGAGATGTCTCACGTCCCTTACCTCACTCCATGTGTGTTGCGTCCGGGGAAGACACACCTTGTATTTACTGACAATGTGGAAGAGCCTTCGGCCACGTGTCCCCGGTGCCAAGGACATCAGGGCTCGTTCATCCTGGATCGCACCACACACCTCTCCCCAGGGTGGGAGAGCCTTGACTCGGGGCTCTCCCCTCGGGAGACACGAGAGAACTCACCCTTCCGAGGAAAGGAGACATGACACGCATGGGGCAAACAATTGCAGGGCAGTGCTCACCTCGGTAAACAGCAAGACCACCGGAGAGGCCCTTTAGGGAGCGAACGAAGGTGGGAGACCCTTCCTTCGGAGAGCTCTGCTCACATTCACGCCCAGCACCTCCCACGGGGTAGAAGCCATGTGGTGGGACTGCTGCACGAGAGCTCGCAGCAACACGCATCCCTTCGAGGCCATGGGCACGTTCCCGCAGACAGAAACTGGTTGAATGCCACCTTCGGGGGAAAGCATTTAGTCCAGACACACCCTGAGCCAGCATCCGAGGATCCACACCGGCGGGAACCCCGACAGATGCGGTCAACGTGGGAGAGACGTTCGATACGGCTCTCACGTTTGGAGACACCCGACAACTCAGAGCAGAGGAACCTGGGTCTGTCATCACTGGGCTCCCGCCTGGACCCAGAGCGCCCACCTTTCTCACCACCACAGAGACCACGCAGGGGAGACGCCGTGTCTCCCGTCACGGAGGCAGAGCCTTCTGCCAGAAGTGGGCCCCTTCCCAACACCACAGAACTCATATGGGGAGAACCACGAGCGCTGTAGCCTGGTGGGAGAAGCTTCAACTGGGGCTCAGGCCTGAGCTCCCGCTACCATCTCAGAGTGCACGTCATCCCTCCCACGGGAGCGAAGGCGCAGGCACCTCCCGGGACCCCCTGTGTCATCGCTGCGGCTGAATGCCGGTGAGATCCATGTGGGAATCCCATTCCTCACGGAGCCAACACGGGAAGGCCCTGGGAGGATTCCCACACAAGAAAATCCTCCCGGGGTGATGAGGAAAGGGATGGGCTCAGGTATCCCTTCTTCCTTAGCCAGCAACGACACCCTCACGCCGAGGAATCCCTGATCCCAGCGCAACGCGGGGAAACCCTTCCCCGGACACTCCCATCCGAAAATCACTGGGCAAAGACCTCCCAAGGAATTTCTTAGGGTGACACTGAGATACAAACTCAGACGCTGCAAACACATACAACTGGGTCCCGTGCTGAGGGATGCACAATGCGCTATTCCAGTAACCAATCGCTAGAAATCAAGCACATCTGCTCCGATCCATCAGTACTTGCACAAAGGCCAGGATCCCCGAACAGGCGTGGGGGGGGGGGTCTCACAACCGTGCACACTGTGCCGAGTAAGAACGGGGGACTTTTCCTTTACGAGCTCTCACAACTGACACGGGTACTGTCTATTGGTAGGAAGTGGGATCCCAGGAAGAAACACTGCCTGGGATCCATGAGAACATCAACTGGAGGGTGAACTCAGAATCTCAGAGCACGAGGTGCTCGACGTCCGTTCACAAAAACACTGACCTATCGATGTATGTAGATCGCAAGGATGAATGGCCACAAGATTCATCAAACACATGGTTTGGGATCTACCTCTCATGTGTCCTTAATTCTACTAATATTATCCTCATAAATTAGAAACGACTTACAAATTAATTTCTTACTTAGAAATACTTGTATTCCTTTACTTTTTTGAGATCAAGAGAGCTAGAGAGGGATCAAGAATAGTTGGGAGTCAGCTGGGGGGAAGAGGGAGAGGAAGCAGGCCTCCCACTGAGAAGGGTACCCAATGCAGGGCCTGATCCCCCAGGATCCAGGGATCCTGACCTTAGTCAAAGGCAGATGCTTAACCAACTGTGTCACCCAGGGGCTTGCAAATTAATTTTATCTTTTACAGAGGTGCTGTTTTGGAAGAACTGTGTGTATCAGGACAGGAATAAAACTGGGCTGTTCAGAGTCAGGCAGTGAGCGCTACCTCCCCCTCTGAGAGGATATGGTAGCCAACTGCTTTTCTCTACCACCAAACATAGTTACTTATCTCTTGGCCTGAGAAGGTGTAAGACCACTGCCGATATGGAAATAGTCCTTAATTTAGAAGATTATAGAACAGGACGGGGTATGTACACTGCCTTCCATAAACACAAAGCACATCCAGGAATGCCTGTAGGGTTCTTTTAGTTAAGGGACCAACTCTTGATTTTGGCTCAGGTCCTGATCTCAGGGTTGTCAGATCGAGCCCGTGACATGTGTCATGCTCTGCACAGCATGTGGAGCCTGCTTAAGGGTCTCTCTCTCCCTCAGTCCCTCCACTTCCAAATCTGGCTACCAGGAGTTCCATGATGTCTATGCCAGACGAAAGGAGGAGCGTGTAGGACAAAACGTGACCCAGACGTCAACCACCACTGGCAACTAGTGACAAGAGACTAAATAAACTTCCTGCTGCTCCCAAAACCAAAGAGAAGACTTGCAGAAACCCTATTACAACTGCATTTCACATGACCATCTTAGCGATGCTTACTTCTCCTAGAATCTTCATATTAGAAACATGTTCTCACTCATCTACCCTGATTCTTCAGTGATATGGAATTCCTACAGGAAATGGGCATACACTCTACCTCCTCATGTCTTCTCTACTCTATGTGAGTGACCTTCTTACTGACTCTTGATTTTGGCTGAGGTGATGATCTCAGTGTTGTGAGATCGAGCCCTGTGTCATGCTCTGCAAAACATGTAGAGCCTACCCAGTGTCTACCTCTCTCTTTCCAACCTCCCCTTACAAAAAAAAAAAAAAAAAAAAAAGCACGTCCACTCAGAGATCCATTTGTAAAGATGCCCAATATTCTTTAGTTTACTGGCCCTAAAAAGAATGTGTTGGCAGAAAACACTATTTTGGAGAGAATTTCTATTTATAAGATAACCCTGCAGTAACTCAGGATTCTGCTAACAGACGCAACCTGGAGTTAAGATGTTTTGTATGGGGCAGGGACCTGCAGAACCTTCTCCATATGTGCCACCAAGTAATTTTCCCCAAGCAGCAAACTCTAGATATTCTGGTTAAGGGTACATCTCCAATTTAATCAACAATAAGAGGGCATCTTTCCCTCTGGAAGAAAGACAGAAGCCAGCAAAAAAGACACCCAAGTCAAGGCCTGAACCTCAACTCAGGCGGAAGGTTCCAAACCAAGACAACTTACTACTGTGATGTACATCCACCAGGGAGACGGCAGGGGTCACACTCCTGTACATGTTGCACTTGAATCTGCACTGAAGAGACAGAGGCCAGACCCTTTGGATGCTGCCCATGAGGCCATGTCCTCTGAGCCCTGAGGCACCACCTGTAAAAACAAGGAGAGCATTTAGTTGAGGTCTCAGGACCCGCACTCGGGAAGACACAATGTCACCCAAAACTGAAAGCGTGCCCCTCCCTTCCAGCAGAGAGCATAAGCTCAAAGATGCCCAAACCACAGGGCCCCGTGATCTGTGAAAGACAGCATTGCTGCTGGCAGACCTTCAAATCATACACACATGGTCAATTTGCTACCGGGAGTTCCTCGATATCTTTGCCAGACCCAAGCAGGAGGATATGGGCCAGGAGATGGCCCAGAGGTCAATCACCACGTGCAACTAGTGATAGGAGTCTAAATAAAGTTCCTGCTGCTCCCAGAACCAAAACAGAAAATCTGCATAAACCCTATTTCAACTGCATTTTGCATGACCGTCCTAGAGATGCTTACTTCTCCTGGAATCGTCTTTCACCTTTGACATGGTTCTCATTCACCTACTCCGTCACTTCAATGACACACAACTCCCATAGGAGATATGCATCTACTCTACCTCCTCAATGTCTTTTCTACTCTACGTGAGTGACTCTGTTAGTCTTGCTTCCTTTCTTTTTTCACAACTCTATTTGGCTGAAAGGAGCCTCCGGTCTTTCCTTTCTAAGACATGCCTCTCATGGACCCTGGAACTCAAAAGAAGAAATAAAAAAAGCAACAACTAATCACCACCCAATATGAATATAACCTATACCTTGGAGATTGAAGTTGTTTCACTCCTGACCAGAGATTATGCTACTGACCCAAAGGGCAAGCCCTCCAACAACCAGCTTCTAGAGGATTCTGGGACGATTTGGGGTATAGTTATGATAGGATTTTCCCAATCAGAAAACACTGCCAGCCTCCAAAGTGAGGTCCCCAGACCTGATTGTGAACTAAATAGATTCAGAGCTTCACGGGACCCATTGGAGGCACAGAAACACCTGGCGGTGGTGGCAGCGGATGCCAGTCCACATGGGTGATGGATTTCAGTTCAATGGATTTGGGATGGTTTCTTAGATGCAAGAAGGCAGCCACAAGCACACTTGGTTTCTTAGCATCTATTCTAACTAAGCCTGGCAGGCATAGTGACGGACCATTCCATACAGATTTTGAAACCCTGCTGTGCTGAAACTTTTCATGAGGAATCTCTAGAGTGAACTTTCAGTAGTGCGTCCAGGCCAAAGCCAAGCGCAATACTCCCATCAGACTTGACTGCGATACCTGTCGATTTGGGTGGATTCCTCTTCTCAAGGTCCCCCAAATATCCTGAGGTTCCCATACCTTCCAACAAGTAACATTCCCTACTCATCTGGCAAGGCTCCTCGGCACTGCGTCATCGAGGTGGGAAGCCGCTATTGCCAAGGGGCTCCACAAAGTCACCCTTAATTCCTGAAAATTGTCTGGTCGTTATCCGAGTCTATACACGTTACTCTCAAATTGGACATTTCACTCAATCTCTTGGTAAAATAACCAACGTTTCCAGCGGTGTCCTGTTACAAGAAAAAGGCGCTTGTGCTGAACTTACGCCAATAATCCTAAGTACCTTGGAAGAAAGAATTCTCCCTGAGAGTTCCTGAATGATGGAGGGTTCAGGGAGGGAGAGAAGTTAAATGCTCCCATTTGTTCACACAGAAATGTTTCATCACATTTCTGTAGATCACGGATATTTTCAGATACCGTTTCCCTCGATCTGGAAGAAGAAACATTAAAGAACCAGCAAGGTTTCAAACAAGAGTCACAAAGGTAGACTCACGATCCTCAGCTCACTCAGTCCCCGCTTATTAATTCTTGTTTGGCTTGAATGCAGCTTTTCCATGAGTTCTGCAAATCCGTACCCAGGTGAGTTTGAGAATTTTCACAATCAGACACTAAGACCCCACAAGATACATCACCGGGTACAGTCACAGGCATTTAATGGCAAAGTAGGGAGGAAGGACCTGCGGACACACGCTTAATGAGATGTATTTTCACCAAACACAGAAGGCAAGACATCACCATGGAAGCAGAGAGGCCACAAGACCTGCATCCTGGTCGCCAGGGCATGGCGTGTCCATGAGTTTCCATATCTCCAAGCCAAACACGCTCATGTCTTCTGAGCTAAGGGTTCTGCTTCTAGAATTTTCTCCCAAGGCAAAAACCAGAGGGGTTGTAAAGGATTTGCAGCGGCGTTTATGGAGGCTTCCTGGATGATGGTGAAGCCCTGCAGCTCACCGCCTTGCCCCAGGCCCACAAACCTGTTCAGTGCCCCCTTTGCATCCACCATGGTCAGGCAGGTCTAGCCCTTCCTACCCTACCCCGGTTGCACAGCACACCCTCTCCTGGTGTCCACCAGGCCGCTCGGCCTCTGTGTTCCATGTCCTCGATGGATCTCTTTGGAAGAAGCTAACCCACATAGGGGAGGAAGGAGCAAATATACTCCTTCCCACCCTTTCTCCCTCCTGGCACCCATCCAAGGTTTGTGCAGGGGGAACAGAGCTGCAGAGACGTGCAGATGGGGCTCTTCTTCTGTGGCGCTTCCAAGAATCCCCTTGCACAGATCCTAAGCCTTAGCGCTTAGCAGACTATTTTGGTCTCTACCCCCACTGCCCACCCCAGCCACGGGGCAGCATTCCACCTGCCAGCCTCCTCAGAAAGAACTCCCGCCCCCTAGCTAGCTGCCCTCCGTCCAACGCCCAGGTGCTGACCTAGGCATTCAAAAGGAGACTGGATGAGGAGACACCCCCACCGCACCCAGGTGCCTGAGTGCGCGCCACACCACACCGTCTACTTCAGGGTTGTGGTGATGGCAGACTTCCCGCTGTGTGCTTTTTGCCCTGAGACATGCCAACCCTCCAGTGCAGCACAGAGCAGAGCCGGGCTTCAGCCCCCCGGCGACCTGGCTGGCTGATGCGGCTGCCTGAGCCTGCCTGCCTCCCTCCCTGGCTCCAGTCCTTCCCTATGAGCATCTGCTGGGCCCTGCGACTCTGGCTCTGCTCCGGTGCCCCGAGCCCTGGGTTGCAGGCTGTCAACAGGCAGTTGAGGAGCCGTAGATTCCAGCTGGCCTGCCCTGCGCTCCCCTCAACCCAACCACCGTGGTGACCAACGTGGGCCCAGGTGCCAGTTCGGACTGCAGCCCCCGCCTTCCTGCTCAACCTCAGGGGGCTCCTCAGAAGCAAAGCACATCGGCCCCAAATAACCTGCCCCTTAGCCCCCACCCCACCAGCCGAATAACCCCTAGGGACAGATGTATAGAGAAGCCAACACAATCTACACTCCAGGCACTGTATTTCACTCAGCCTCTCATGGTACGCAGGTGGGTCAGAGGAGGAGTCAGCACAACAGCACAAATCACACTTGAGTAGTGAGCAAATGGGTTTCTCCCAGGGCGGCAACATTTCCAGATACTCTGCAGTAGGCCTGGTTGTCAGCCTACCTGTGCTCCAGTAAAAGCCCTGCTCTGACATTGATGAGCCACAGACCAAGAGCACCTCTGCAGGGAAATGAGCCCAAATGTATCCTGGATCCTTTCATTTTGTTGTTTTGATTTTCCTCCAAAGTCCAGGGAGATAGCTCTGGGGCATGGATGGGGCTCTCCGTTCAAGAGCACAGGAGGTAAATGAGCCCTATGTTCCCCTCAACACCACTCCTGGGATAGGCCGAGTCAAGCTACTAACCGTGTGCTACCCTGTGACCTCAGCAGGGCCAAAGCACAGCCTGCTCCCTGGATGTGGAGAGAACTGGGATGCAGTCCCTGAGCCACACATTCTGAAGCCAGAACTCGAAGGGAACTATGCATGTGGGCTGGTTGTAGCACAGAATCTGACAGGCACCACGCGGCCCTGAAAGCCACACAGGCTCCTGGCAGCCTCAGAGTGGGGGTTCAGTGGCTTCTCTGCATTCCAGATTGCCCCTGCTCTGCCCTGACTCAGACCTAAGCTGGAACCCCTGTGGTCCCTCCAAGGTCAGGTGGCATAAAAAGGGCCTATAGTAGTTGAGGTGGCCCTGGGAAGGGAACCCCCTGAGGCAGATCCCAGGATGAGGCTGGACGGCATATCAGGGGCTCACTGAGATGGGAACCCACAGCAGATTGCTGTGGGAACAGGGAACCCAGTGTCTGTGAAGGGTGTCCACATCACTGCCTCAACAGCTGTGTCCCTGGCAAATGACAGAATTTGTCTGTGCCCCATGTCTTTTGTAGAACTGGGCCTCACAGCACTCTGTCCCCCAGCATTTGGTGAGGATAAACCAAGACAATGAACAATAAGCACTTCACACCAGTGCTTGGAACAGAAGCGGCATCCATGAAGACACATCTCCCTAGGATTGCTTGGTAGGAAACGTGTTTTGGAACACCTGGCTCAGCTGGTCATGTGGTCTTGAACATCAGAGAAAAAGCACCTGGCTTCAGGGAGCGTCCCTCCAACACAGAGACTCAGAGCCACCCTGATCCCAGTTACACAACCTCCTCTCCAGAGACATTCCTGCCTGTCTGGTAAATATCAGGCTGTGTAGACACACTACCCTGCAAGCCCTGCCCCAGGAAGCCGTGGACCCAGCAAGTCTATGGCTCCCAACTGGGCCCAGCTATCCTCCCCATGTCACCAGGACAGTGGACCTGGGCCTCTGACCTTACCTCGCTTCTCAGTGGTGATGATGGTGGCCTCTAGGGGCTCCCCCAGCCCTGCCTCATCTTGATCATCAGCCTAAAGATGTATGCTGACTCTGGGGCCAGCTCGGTGGCCGTGAATCGCCTCACCATGGCACCCATCTCCACTGTGGTTAATGTGCTGGAGTTGCTGTTGGCCAGGCAGTAGGCCATCTGATACCCTGTGGGTGGGACAGGAGGGCCACGCATCAGTCTCATCACCCCACTCGGACCCCACATTCCCGACACCACCACTCTGCCGTGTTTCCACCACGTCCTTCGTCCTCTGCCAGCATCTGAGAGGAATGGCACAGCCACAGTGGCGGATGGAGCCTCTGAGTGCTGGGCCCCCATGACTCTCGTTCCCCTTCATCCATCCCACCACCCAGATATGGAAACAGTTTCATCTTTAGTGATTCAATACTTACATAAAACACCAGTACTCATCATATCAGCAATTTAAAACCTCCCAAAAATCCAAGTTCCAGAACCAGATGCCTTTCATGGTAAATTCTACCATTCAGGGAAGGATTCATACCAGTCCTTTGCCCACTTTTCCAAAAAACAGGAGAGAAAGCTTCTAAACGCACTTGCTGAGGCCAATATTACCCTGATACAAAAATAAACGAGGACACCCCAAGAAAAGAATCTTACAGTCCAATATCCCTGATGACCATAGATGCACAAATGTTCAACAAAATACCAGAAACCCAAGTTCACCAATATGCTGAGAGGATCATATACTACGATCAAGTGGGATCTTGCAGGAATGCAATGATGGTTTACAGGTGCACATCGATCAAAGTGATACAGCACATTAACAAAATAAAGAATAAAAATGATGTGATCATCTTGAGATGCAGGGAAGCATTTGACAAACTTTAATATCCTTTGCAATCAAAACTCTCAACAGAGTACATAGACCGGGAACATACCTCAACACCAAAAAGGCCATATATGGTCCACCTGGGTGGCTCAGTGGGTTAAAGCCTCTGCCTTTGGCTCAGGTCATGATCCCAGGGTCCTGGGATCAAGCCCGGCATCAAGCTCTCTGCTCAGCAGGGAGCCTGCTTCCCCCTCTCTCAGCCTCTCTGCCTACTTGTGATCTCTCTCTCTTTCAAATAAATAAATAAAATCTTTTTTTAAAAAGGCCGTATGTGACAACCGCACAGATTATGTCACATCCCATACCGAAAAGTTTTAGCTGTTACTATTTCCTCTAAGATCGCCGACGTTAGGAACACTGCCGATCTTTCCTTGCCACTTTTACTGAACACAATATTGAAAATCCAAGGCAGAACAATTATGCAAGAAGATAATCACAAAGCACCAAAACTGGAAAGAAAGAAGTAAAGTGGTCACTGTTTGCAGATGATACAGAATATAAGGAAAACCTCAAAGAAGCCAATGAAAAATTGTTCAAACTATGACTAAATTCAGTAAAGGGACTGGATACAATATCACTACCCCAAAACCTGCTGTGCTTCTATACGCTAAGAACGAATCATCAGAAAATAAATTAGGAAGATCATCCCACCTGAAATTGCATCAAAAAGAATAAAATAGGGGCGCCTGGGTGGCTCAGTGGGTTAAGCCTCTGCTTTCGGCTCAGGTCATGATCTCAGGCTCCTGGGATCGAGCCCCACATCAGGCTCTCTGCTCAGCAGGGAGCCTGCTTCCCCCCCCCCCCCGCCTGCCTCTCTGCCTACTTGTGATCTTTCTCTCTGTCAAATAAATAAACAAAACCTTTAAAAAAATACCCAGGAATAAACTTCAACAAGAGGTAAAATCTTGTATAATGAAAACTACAAGAGAGTAAGGAAAGAAACCGAAGGCAACACACATAAACCGAAAGATATGGCATATTCATGGGTGAGAAGAATCTATAGTGGTAAAATGTCTATACTTCCCTAAACCATCTACATTGCAATTCCTATCAAAATTCTAAGGACACTTTTCACAGAAAGAGAACAAAGGATCTAAAAATTTGTATGATGTCACAAAAGACACAATACCAGAGCAATCTAGAGAAAGAAGAACCACACTAAAGGCATTGCGCTTGTTCATTTCAGACTAATGACAAAGCTTGAGTAATCAAAACAATCTAGCATTGCCATAAAAACAGACACACACATCACCAGAAGACAGGAGAGAGCCCAGAAGTAAACACATACATCTATGGTCCGGGACCTTATGACAAAGGAGCCAAGAATAAACGAGGGGGAGAAAATAGTCTCTTTCATCAATGGTGCTGGGAACACCGGAGAGCCACATGCAGAAGAACAGAACTGCACCATTCTCTTACACCATACACAAAAACTAACTCAAAATGGGTCAAATACTTGAATATATTCAAGTCCTGGAACTATAAAACTTATGGCAGAAAACGCAGGGTTTGGAAAAGTCCTTGACATAGGTCTTGGTAGTGGTGCTTTTAAGCTTATACCAAAGTAAAAACAATCAAAGAAGCAAAATATGTGCCAACATCAAACTATAAAATGTCCAAACAAAGGAAGCCATCAACAAAATAAAATGGTAACCTAAGGTAAAACATTTGTAAATTATACATCCAGTAAGGGGTTAATATTCAAAATATAAAGAATTCATGCAACTCAACAGCAAAACAAAAACAAAACAAAACACACAAAAGCACCAAAACCAACAAAAACTCCACAAGTAATTTAATGTAACAGGAGCAGATCCAAATAGACATTTTCCTAAAGAAGACATACAGATGGTCTACACGTACATGAAAAGATGCTCAACGTCACTAATCATCAGGGAAATTCAAATCAAACCAGAATGAGGCACCACTTCACACCTGTCAGAAGGGCCATTATCAAAAACACACAAGAAATAGCAAGTTTTGGTGAAGATGTAGAGTAGAGGAAAACTCTAGCGCACCATTACTAGAAGTACAAATGGGTGCGGCCACTATGGAAAACAATACAAAAGTTCCTCAAAAAAATGAGAAATGGAACACCCAAAGGAGCCAGCAATTCCCCTTCTGAGTATTTATCTGAAGGAAATGAAAACACTAACTCACAAAGGTATATTCAGCCCTGAGCACACTGCAGGATTATTTACAACAGTGAAAATAAAGAAACGACCTAAATGCCATCAGTGGATGAATGAATAAGGAAATTGTGGTCGATAAACACAGTGGAATCCTACTCAGCCATAATAAAGGATGAAATCTTTCGATTTACAACACGGTGGTCCATGAAGGCATTATGCTAAGTAAAACGGGCCAGACAGAAAGACAAATACTAGAAATCACATGTAGAACCTTCAACAAAACAAAAACAAAAATATGAGCTTACAGACAGAACAGATGGGGGATGGCAGAAGTTTGGGGTTGGAGGTGGGAGAAATGGGTGAAGGGGTCAAAAGGAAAAAAGAAAACAAGCCCAACTATCGCATCTTTTTTTTTTTTTTTCAATTAAGTAATCTGTACCACCAACATGGCTTAAACTCGTAACCCGGAGATTAAGAGTCAGACACTCCACCGACCCAGCCAGCCAGGGTCCTGGAATTGTAGCATCTTCCGATACTCAATGTATGGAGAAAGAGGAAACTAATTGAATCTATAGTATTTTGAGAGCTAGGTATTTTTTGGTAAATGTAAAAATGAAAAAACACATTCTTCAGGGTGACACACTCAGGACTCTATCTAGTTCTAATATTTATCATGTCACTGAGCAAGTAACTTACCTTTTTAATTTTTTATTTGAGAGACAGAGAAGGGGGGGACACAAGCAGGGGGAGGGACAGAGGGAGAGGGAGAAGACGACTCCGCAATGAGCAGGGAGCCTGACCTAGGGTTCGATCCCAGGAACCTGGGATTATGTCCTGAGCCGAAGGCAGAAGCTTCAACGACTGAACCACCCCAGTGCCCCTACTTAACCCCTTTTCCGCCTGTTTGCCCACCTCTGAGGATATTATGAATATTTGCTTTTAGAACAGCTTCTATTTTTAATTTAAGAATAGTTTTTAGAATTGAATGAAATAGAGGTCACTTAGAATAGTACCTATGAGAGTAAGCCCTCAAAAAATGCTTTAAAAAATCTGATTCTTGGGGTACCTGGGTGGCACAGTCAGTTAAGCAGCTGACTCTTGATTTTGTCTCAAATCAAGATCCCAAGCTCCTGGGAGAGAGCCCCGCACCAGGGTCCACACTCAGCGGGGACGCTGCTGGAGGATTCCCTCTCTCCCTCTGACCCTCCCCTCTCTAGCATATGCTTGTGCATGCACTCTCTTTCTGTCTCTACAATAAATATGTCTTAAAAAATCTTATCCTGAACATTTGGTGGTTGCATAATCGTTTTCATAACTGGGCAGTATCTCCTCGTTTACAAAGCACTTTTATACACATTGTCTTATTGGAATCAGGATATGGTCCTGGGAGAAGAATTTATTGTGTTTATTTACAGAGGAAAAAAAAGAAAACCAGACTTAGAGCAGGGGTGTGCTTTGTTCATGGCTGCAGAGCTAAGAGATGATCTTCTGATTTTCAGTCCAATGGAGGAGAAAAAGAAAAAATCCAAACACTGTAACAAGAGCCAATGAAGGGCACTACAAATTGATAATGGAATCAATGCAGTAAGACGATGCAACATTTATAAATACTTACCCACCCAACGGTGGAGCAACTAAATATGTAGAGCATATATGAACAAACCTAAGAGAAGCAATCAGCACAAATACCATAGGGAACTTTAATACCACACACTTATCTCAATGATACACCATCCAGACAGAAGATCACAACGGAAACATCGGCCTCAGACAACCCGTTACTTAGATGGACTTGACAGATACACACAGAACCCTCCATCCAAAAGCAGCACATGGAATACTTTCCTCTCAAGTACACCTAGAACATTCTCCACCATAGGTCATATATGAGGCCACAAGACGAGTCAATAAACTCCAGAAGCCTAGAATTTTCCCAAATGATGACTGAAATCAAATCAACCATCTTTTCCAACCACAGTGATATAGAACTAGAAATCAATTACAAGAAGAAAACTGGAAATTCATAAACACAGAGACTAAACAACATGCTACTGAACAACCAACTGGGTTCATGGGCAAACCAAAATAGGAACACAGAAATACTCTGAGGCAAATGAAAAAATCATACAATGAAACAAAATTTACTGAATGCAGTAAAACAGGTTCTAAAATGGGGCACCCGATTAGTCGATTAGTCGAGTCGATCAGTCGGTGGAGCTCTGTGACGCCTGATCTTATGGTTTGGAGTTTCAACCTCACGCTGGGCATAGAGCTCACTTTATTTTTTTAAAGATGTCATTTATTTATTTGACACAGAGCGGGAGAGAGAGAGACAGAGGCAGACAGACTGAGCAGAGTAGAAGGAGCAGCAGGCAGTAGAAGAGGGAGAGAATGGCTCCCCGTGCTGACCAGGGAGCTGATGCAGGGCTCCATTCCAGGACCCTAAATCCATGACTTGAGCCAAAGGCCAACAACTAACAGACTGTGCCACACAGGCACCCCTTAGACCTAACTTTTTAAAAAAAAAAAGTGGTTCTAAGAAGGAAGTGTATACTGATACAGGCCTAACTCAAGAAACAAGAAACATCTCAAATAAGCAACCTAACTTGATACCTCAAGGAAACAGAAAAAGAACAAATAAAGTCCAAAGTTGGTAGAAGAAAGGAACACATCAGAACTGAAATAAATGAAATACAGACTAAAAAGACAACAGAAAGATATTTAAAAAAAAAACAGATCAACAAAGAGCTGGTTCTTTGAAAAGAACAAAGCTGACAGAGTCTCAGCCAGACTCAAGCTAACAAAAAAGAGGACTCATCATCAGAAATGAAAGAGATGTTCCCTGATACCATAAATATGCAAAGGCTCATAAGAAAGTACTATGAACAATTACACCCCAACAAGCTGGATAATCCAAAAGAAAAGGAGACATTCCCTGAAACATACAACCTGCCAAGACTGAATCCTGAAGAAACAGAAATCCGAACAGACCAATGACCAGTAGGGAGATTAAATAAGAAATCAAAAACTTCCAACAAACAAAAGTCCAGGACCCCATGGTTTCACCAGTGAATTCTATGAATCATACACAGAAAAAAATGAATACCAATCCTTCTCAAACTCTGCCAGAAAAACAAGAGGAAGGAAGGCTCCCCACCTCATTTTATGAGGCCAGCATGGCCCTTATCGAAACCTCCCAAGGTGCCCCAAGAAAGTGACAGACTATTATCTGTGATGAACGTAAACATAAAAATCCTCACCCAAATATCAGCAAACCAAATTCTACAATACAGGAAGAGGTACGAACCCGTAAGATTTATTTCAGGGATGCCACAGTGGTTCAACATCCACAAATCAAACTAATGTGCCGCATTCACAAAACGAAGGGTCGACGTCATAGGACCATCTCAACAGATGCACAAAAAGCATTTGATAGCGTTGCTACCAAATCACTGCCCCCCCCCACCTGTGCTTCTGCCACCTGGCTCATCCCCACACCCCGTACCACTGCCACACCACTGTGCCATCCCCCCACTGCCACCCTGCTGCGCCCCACACACCCGCCAAGGTCCCTTCCACCCCCCATTCCCGACAGGCCGCTGCCACCAGCGCTGCCACCCTCCACCCTGCTACTCCACAGCACTGCCTCTTTGTCCCACAACGGCTAACCCTCGCCATAGCCGCCCTGCTGCCCTGCCTGCTGCAACTGATGCCCTGCTGTGCCACCCCCATTGCCCTTACCGCTCCCGTGTGCACCTCCCAGCACTCTGCCACCCTGCTGCGCCACCCTCCAGTGCTTCTACTGCCCTGGTGCCTGTTGTTTCCAACAGCACCACCACTGCTACCGCGGTCACCCTGCTGCTCCCGCCCATCTCCACTGCCCCACCCGGCCCCCAAGCCATGCCGCACCATTGCCACGTACCTGCTGCGCCACTAGTCCCTCCCAACCACATCTGGGCCAATCCCTCCCCGCTTTGCCTCTCTGCTTTGCCTCCACGTCTGCTGCCATCCAACTGCGCTTCCTCAAGTCACTTCCTTCCTCAAGTCACTGCTGCCTCACTGCCCCTCCCCCCGCGCCATTTCTTCACTGCATACTGTCCCCTTGCTGCCACGGCTGTGCAGAGCCACTGCCCTGCCCACACAGCTATGAACCTGATGCTCTTGCCCTGCTGGTCCCACCAAACACCCCTGAACAGCTACCACCTGTTGGCCCCCCTACCCCTGCTCCGGTGCCTCCAGATTCCCTCCCCGCTGACCTGCTGCTGCCGCCCCACTCATCCCAGCCTTCTCGCAATGCTGCCACCACCTGGGTGCCCCTGCCTCGTGACCCTGCAGTCCACAGCACACCCCTCCTACTGTCCACCTTACCACCGCTGCTGCAGCTAAACTTCTGCCCTGTGCCCCACGCCACTACTGACCTTCACTGTCCAACCCCATTGACATGCATTAAGGCCCTACCCCACCCTTCATGCCCTTCCTGTGCAGTTGCTGTGCCGCTGCCTCCCAGCTGATTCCGTCCCCCCTTCACACGCCACCACTTGCCGGCCACCCCACATGCACCCGTGCAGCCACGCTGTCCCACCCCGCCCAACAGCATGCTCATTACTGTCCTGCTGCCCCACCGCATTGCTGCATCCACCCCTCTCTGCTCTCCCCACACCTTTACCCTGCCGAGTACACCACACCCCCACTACCAATCCTCTGCCCCTCGCCATCACTGCCCCCTTACCGCTACCCTGCTTCTGATCTGCTGCCACCCTGTGTCCCACTCTTGCCCTATACGTCCCGCTGCTTTCCTGGGTCCTGCAGCTGCTGGGCTTTGTAGCCCAGCCCTACGCAGGCCTGCCCTATTGACTTGCGTGACTGCCCCACTTGCCACGCTGCCCCCTGCTGTTCCTGCCCACCCCTCCCTGCAGCTACCACCTAGCCGCTACCCCTGCCCCCCACTCTGGAGCTTTCCCGATTCCCTACCCCTGTTGCCACGCTGCTGCCGCCCCAAGTACTTCACCTTCCCTGCACTGGTACCACCAGGCTGCCCCCACAACATGAGCCGCACCCACCACGCTGCACCCCCGTCCACAGCGCCCCCACTTAAAACCACCATTGCCTCTCAACTGCTGCCCTGGGTCTTCGCTGCTGTTGCTAACAGTGGTGTCGCCCTGTACACATGCATCAAGTCCAGCAAAGCCAGGCCCTTGCTTTGCTGCCTGACGCACCACGCCATGACACTGACATTCCGCTTATACCCAGCTAGTCCTGCCCACCCCCAAGCGACACTACCGCCTAGCTACTAACCCCCCACTCCGATGCCTCCTGGCTGCCAAGCGTGTGGCTGCCCAGCACATCCACCACCCCCCGCGCTGCTACCAGCTTGCTGCCCCCCAAAAATGCACCCCTGCTGCCCTGCTGTGCACCCCACACAGGCCCCCTTACTGCTGCGCTGCCTCTGTCCTATGCCCCCGGCCTCTGCTGGGCTTCGCTGCCTCACCTCGTTGGCATGCACTATGAGCAGGCCCAGCAAGCCAGCCAAGCTGTCTCTGTGCTGCTGCCTCAGGGCTGGTCCCACCCTCCCTACGCTGCCCTGCCGCCTATATTCCACCCACCCCCTCCAGGTGCCACACTGCTGACCCACTCAGATGGCACACAGCTCCCGACCCACGGGCCGCTACCCCTCCCTGGGCCACTACTGACTGGTTGCCCCCTCCCCGACCCTGGTGACCCCAGCTCTCTCCCCCGCTGGTCCCGCCCCCATACCTGAGCGTTTTCACCTGACACCTCCTGGCACCCTTGCAGCCCTGCTACCCCGCCCACCACGCCAAGACACTGGCCTCCTGATGATGCCAGGCTGGTCCCTCCCCTCCACGACCGCCCATCTGCTTCCCCCTCCCCTGGCTCCATTGCCTCCCCGCTGCCACGTGCGTTACTCCTTCGCACGCCTGGTCCCCTGCCCCCCTGACACTGCATTACCGCGCTGCTACCGCCCTGAATATCCGCCCCCCTCCCCACGCTTCCAGCACATTGCCACCGCCCACATGCACCCCTGCCACCCTGCTGTGCCCCTCACACTGCCCCCTTTCCTCAGCTGCAGCCGCTCTGCCGCGGCCCTGGGCCGACAGCCTCGGCCAAGCCTCGCCACACCGCCCCGTTGACGTGCACTGTGGGTCCGCCCACCGCGCCCGACCCGCTGTTGCTGCCCCGCCCCCTTGACGCGCACGATGGGTCCGCCCACCGCGCCCAACCACGCTGTTGCTGCCCCGCCCCCTTGACACGCACGATGGCCCCGCCCACCACGCCCGCCCCTCTGTTGCTGCCCCACCCCCTTGACCTGCACTGTGGGCCCGCCCACCACGCCCTCCGAACTGCTGCTGCCCCGCCCCCTTGACGTGCACCGTGGGTCCGGCCACCGCACCCGCCTTACTGCTGCTGCACCGCTGCCTGGGTCTGCTCCCCCCCCCACACCCCCTCTGCTGCCGCCTAGATTCCGCCCATCCCCCACAGGTGCCGCACGGCTGCCCCACTCGGGTGCCACGCAGCTCCCACCCCTCCCTGTGCCGCTACTGCCTGCCCCCTTCCGCGCCTCTGGTGACCCCTGCTCCCTCCCCGTGATCCCGTCCCCCCACCTCAGTGTTGTCTCACGGCTGCCAACTCCGCAGGCCCATGCAGCCCCGCCCACCACGCCGTGACGTTGACGCCCCGGGGACGCCCGGCCCGTCCCGCCTCCCCGCACACGCCACTACCGCCTGACGGCTTCCCCCTCCCCCCTGCTCCGTTGCCTCCCCGCTGCCAGGCGTATTACCTCACTACTAGCGCCCTGAATATCCGGCCCCTCCCCGGGCTTCCACCACATGCTACCGCCACGTGCACCCCTGCCACCCTGCTGCGCCCCTCACACCGGCCCCCTTACCTCAGCTGCCGTCGCTCCGCTGCAGCCCTATGCCCCGGCCTCTTCCGCGCTTCCCCGCCCCGCCCCCTTGACGTGCACCGTGGGCCCGCCCACCGCGCCCTCCGCACTGCCGCTGCCCCGCCCCCTTGACGTGCACCGTGGGCCCGCCCACCGCGCCCTCCGCACTGCTGCTGCCCCGCCCCCTTGACGTGCACCGTGGGCCCGCCCACCGCGCCCTCCGCACTGCTGCTGCCCCGCCCCCTTGACAGGCACGATGGGCCCGCCCACCACGCCAGCCCCAATGCTGCTGCTGCTGCGGCTGCTCCGCTGCCGCCTCCGGGCTGGTCCCACCCCCACTCCGGTGCTGCTGTCTAGATTCCACCCCCCGCCCAGTCGCCGCCTGGCTGCCCCACTTGGCTGTCACACAGCTCCCCCACCACAACCCGCCACCGCTCCTGTGCCACTACCGCCTGGTTGTCCCCTCACCTGGCTCTGGGGACCCCGGCTCCCTCCCCCACCGGTCCCGCCCCCCGACCATAGGGTCATCACCTGGTTGCCACCACCTCCCGCCTGGGCAGCCCCACGGCCCCACCTACCACCCCATGCCATGACTGCCCCATTGCCCCACTGAGTTGCCCTTGATTCCCGCTGCCACGCCCCACCCCCCATATCTACCGCACCCCAGGACCTGCTGTCCCGCTGCACATCTGCCCAGCGCCACTGCAGCCGTCCCCAAGCTACTGCCCACGTTGCCCCTTCTTGCCGCCCTGCCCCCGCCCCCATCCCCGCCCCACCACCCGCCGGCCTGCTGCTGCTGCCAGGGTCTCCAAGGCCACCGCCCCTTCCTTGGTGGCCCTGCTGCACCTGCCGTGCCCCACTACCATGAGACCGCCGCCCCACTACCATGAGACCGCCGCCCCGCTGGTCCCGCCCACCCCCCACCATTAACCCCCACCCCAGTACTGTCCTGCTTCGCCCCCCCACTCTGCTGCCGACCCACTGTGCCCCGCCAACGCCACTGCCACCGCACCGCACCTCCCCAACACCTCTGCGACTGCGACCCAGTGACATTGCCTCCCCGCTGCCCGCCCTCCCCTGCTTCCTGGCCCGGCTGCACGCCCCGCCCTCCATGTGGCCTCAGCAAACCCTTCCCCCCGCCACTTCTCTGTCCCTGTGACCCTTACCGACGCCTCACTGCCGATGGGCTGCTGTCCCAGGTCCAGACGCTGCTGTCGCGCCGGCTTCGCAGCCCCGCCCCCTTCACATGCCTGTTGTCCTGCCCACCACGCCAGGCGTGGCCTCGCCTCCATCCCCCTCCCCGGTCCCCTCTCCTCCCTGCGAGCTACTGTCTAGCTTCACTCCCCACCCCCAAGTGCTGCCCTGCTGCCCTCCCCGTTTTCAAGGGCTCCCACCCCGCTGTTCCCGCCTCCCGTCCCCCGCTGCTACTGCCTGGCTGCCCCCGCCAAATCCTTGCCTCCCCCGCCGTGCCTCCCTCGTGCCGCCTCATTCCCTCGCCCCCTTGAGGCCCAGGTGCGTCCCACCTCGCGCCTCTGTATCAGTGTTGGCCTCCCCACCTCCCCACCCCTTCACCCCAGCCACCGCCCACCGGCCCACCACCCCGAGCCGTCGCTTCCCCGCTGCCCCGCCCTGTTGGCCCCACTGCCTCACTGCAACCCCTGTGGTTTCTGCCACCCCTCCCCGCTGTGCTTCCCACCCCGCCCCTGTCGCGTCCCCCACGCAGGCCCTCCTTACTCCCTTACCGCTGCCCAGCAGCTGCCTGGCCCGCCCTGGACGTCATCAGTGGGCCCTAAGAGAATTCCTGCATAAGGGCTGGCGGCAGGTGTGTTCTGGAAGAGGGTTGGAGATAGAGGCACAGGAGTAAATCCCAAGAAGGAAAATGCTGGCGTAATTATGTTAAGTGTTAAAATAGCCTAAAAAGCTAAACTTAAAGTGCTTTCAATGTCTCCTTTTTTTCCATACAGTGACTTTATTCATCATATTGTGCACCTGAAAATAATATAATCTTAAGTTAACTAACTGGAATGAAAATAAAAACTGGAACCAAGATGCCCTTCAACGGATGAATGGATAAGGAAGATGTGGTCCATATACACTATGGAGTATTATGCCTCCATCAGAAAGGACGAATACCCAACTTTTGTAGCAACATGGACAGGACTGGAAGAGATTATGCTGAGTGAAATAAGTCAAACAGAGAAAGTCAAGTATCATATGGTTTCACTTATTGGTGGAGCATAACAAATAATATAGAGGACAAGGGTAGATGGAGAGGAGAACGGAGTTGAGGGAAATTGGAAGGGGAGGTGAACCATGAGAGACTATGGACTCTGAAAAACAACCTGAGGGTTTTGAAGGGGCGGGGTGGGAGGGTGGGGGAACCAGGTGGTGGGTATTAGGGAGGGCACAGATTGCATGGAGCACTGGGTGTGGTGAAAAAACAATGAATACTGTTACGCTGAATATAAATAAAAAATTTAAAAAAAAATTAAATACAAAAAAAAAAGATAAATAAAAATCTTTTAACATCATGTGCATCGATTGACATACAGACATTAAGGAAACAGTTTGCATAACAAAATGTGTCTATGTGTCTAAGTGCTCTTTCTCAACCCAGGCTGGTCAAAATCATGGAAAAGATGAGTTTTATTTGTCTTCAGAATCACTCACTGTTCTGGGCTTCCACGTATAGTGTACGGACATATGAACAAGCTTTTCTCAAAAACTAAAAGAAAAAAACGCTCCCAAGAACCAGCACTAGATGTCCACCGTAGAATTGCATGAACAGAAATGCCCTCGTTGGCTTTGTTTTAATGAGAAGACCTTGGGAGATACTCATTTGAGAAATAAGTGTCGAGTGAAATACATCATAAACAAGAACTTCTCCCTTACCGTAATGCTCACTGGGGAACTTAACTCTCCATTTTACTTTGCTCTGGTCACCAGAAAAATCAAAATTTAACAGCACACTTAGCCCAGTGATTATGTTAAATTTATGCTTTGCGCTCTGTTAGCAGTAGAACTGAAACCTTGGGGCTGACTCTGTGATCATACTTGTGTTACTTTTAGGATAAGATGTGCATTAATATGAATAAATTCACCCCTGTTATGTTTTCCACGGCAAGCATTTTCACTGACATGATTTCATGGGATCTTCATCACACTCCAGGTGAAAGAAAAGGTAAATGTTTATGGTATATAAAAGGTAAACAAAGGTAAATGCACAAAATATGAATCTGTGAAATAAGACAAATGCAGCCCAGTAAGTTTTGAGACCTAATGGGCTGTATTAATTGATCTACTAATGACTTGGATAGTATCCTATCCAGTAGATAGAGGGGCGCTCCAAGTGGCCACAAGAAAGAAACGACTTCCAAGATAGCCTGTGAGATGCAGTGCATGGGTGGTGCAGTCAGATAAGTGTCACACTCTTGGCTTTGGCCCAGGTCCTGATCTCAGGGTCTTGGGATCCAGCCCTTCACAAGGATCTGTGCTCAGCACAGAGCCTGTTTGTGTTTCGCTCTCCCTCTCCCTCTGACCCCTCCACAAATAAATAAATCTTAAAAATAAGACAGCAAGGGAGAAAATAAAACATAATCAGCTAAGAATCCATTGTTTTTGGCAAGATCACCCTCCTAAGGGAAACAGAGGGGGCCAATCAGTAGACTTCCTAGCGCTGACCAGGAAATTCCCACCTGGACTGGCTAAAGGTTATATAGTTCTGGATGTTGAAACTGCAGTTGGGTGGGTATTAAGTCTTGACTTACCAACTTAGGGCCTTAAGCCATGTGAGGGCATTTTGAGCCTGTGGTTTTCCTTTTCAACAATCCCAGCTTTTGATCAGACTCTCAGCTTAACTGAGAGATCTAAATTGAAGGCATTAACGCCACTCTCAGCAACTGCTCTGAAGTGCTCACAGTACTTGTTGCTCCTCAATGTAGTATTCAGAGTTCTTGACCTTTCTGATTAGCCCTTGTGATGTTCACAGGTCGCCACTGCAGTCTTACAATTTTTGAGTTGGTCATGCTCTTCTTTTTTTTTTTTTTTCCTGATGTTCCAGTCTTAGAAAGATCATTAGTATGCAGGTTAGTGTCTCTGTTTTGCATTTAGAGCTTTTGAGAAAACATAAAGCACCACACAGATTATATTGATTATGATAAACCAGATAATTCCCAATGTTTGGAGTGCAACTTGAGGCTATGTACTCCAAGACTCAAAGCAATTAAAAACAAACGAGTAAGAAAGACCCTGCTGAAGGAGTCACTCTTTTAAGCCACGTGGCTTCCTCAGTAATCTGATGTTATTGGGCTTCAACTTCCCCCAGAACTGTTCATCCCGGTTTAGCACATGCTGTTGTCTACTGCACAGACCCAGCCTTGCTCAGCTAAGAGATAACCAAGGGCTGTCTTATTTTCAAGAACTCCTTTGGCCAGAGTGGAAGGATTCTCGTTGGGCAGACATTGCTTTGGCAAGGGGTCCTGCAACAATTTCAAGAACGAAGGAAAAGGTCTTGATCATGCTCCATCTACGTTTGTCCCTAACCAGGGAAGTAAGGCCAGCCAAAGACATGAATCTTGGAACACAATTTTTCCTGGTAGTTCCCTTCTAACTCAGAACATGAATGTAGGGAAGTTAACCAATGAAATGTCTTATTTAGCTTGAGTAATTTCAGACCAGGGTTGACTTTTCTGGTAGCCTGAAATAAAAGATAGCTCTAAATTCCAGAGGATAGTGCTGTAGTAATGACCCGGTTGGACAATACAGATGAGGGTGTTACCTTTCCAGGCCATTGCCAGAATAAAGGAAAAGAGAAGAGAGAGAAATGATCACATGTTTGGTCAAAGCTTAGAGTCTTGATCCATTGTCTTGGGTGAGCACGGTCTACCTAGATGTCAGCTATTTCACTTTCTTCCAAGTAGATTCGGAAATATCAAGGGTCTGTGCAGGACCAGGTGTCAGGTGGAGACTTCTGTAGCTGTGGGATGTGCACTGGAGGCTCAATACCTATGAGTTTTGCAGAAGGAGACTTAGCAAGGTCCCTCTTTTACTGGCTTTCAAGGGTTGCCTTCCTCTAATGATGTGTCTCAAATACTTAATCACCAGGCTGAACTGTGTTGGAGAGGATCCTTTTAACTGTGATCTAGGAAGGCTTCCATAACCTGTTGATGACAGGCTTGAGCACTGGACATCGCAGTCTTACAGTAGTTGGATAGACCGGCGTGCAACACAATGGATCAGTAAAAGGTTGTACACTGAGACAATTCAACGAAGTCTGCAAGAATTTCCTAAAGGCTCCTGTGGTTTGCCCAGTGAAATATGTGCCCTGGTCACTGGCGATCACAGAAAGTGTGCCCCAAGGGAGAAACCCATTTTTAACAGGGTCTTTGTCACAGTGCAATCATCAGTCTCTCGGCAGGGAAAGGCTTTAACTGATCCAGAAAATACAGAAACAACAACAATGGTATATGACAAACCCTACTAAGTGGCAGTGGAATGAACCCAGCTGCAGGTGTTCAAAGGGTCCACAGGAAGGAGGCCTGAAGCCTCTGGAGACAAAAAGTTGTTCAGGATTATGGACCTGACAAGTTAGACACTTGGTTAGACACTAGGTAAACAGGTTTTGTTTGTTTGCTTTTTAAAAATTTTTTTTTTATTTTCAGCATAACAGTATTCATTGTTTTGCACCACACCCAGTGCTCCATGCGATACGTGCCCTCCTTAATACCCACCACCTGGTTCCCCCAACCTCCCACCCCCCGCCCCTTCAAAACCCTCAGGCTGTTCTTCAGAGTCCATAGTCTTTCATGGTTCACCTTCCCTTCCAATTTCCCTCAACTCCCTTCTCCTCTCCATCACCCCATATCCTCCATGTTGTTATGCTCCACAAATAAGTGAAACCCTATGATACTTGACTCTCTGCTTGACTTATTTCACTCAGCATCATCTCTTCCAGTCCCATCCATGTTGCTACAAAAGTTGGGTATTCATCCTTTCTGATGGAGGCCTAATACTCCATAATGTAGATGGACCACATCTTCCTTATCCATTCGTCCGTTGAAGGACATCTTGGTTCTTTCCACAGTTTGGCGACCGTGGCCATTGCTGCTCTAAACATTGGGGTACAGATGGCCCTTCTTTTCACTACATCTGTATCTTCGGGGTAAATACCCAGTAGTGCAATTGCAGGGTCCTAGGGAAGCTCTATTTTTAATTTCTTGAGGAATCTCCACACTGTTCTCCAAAGTGGCTGCATCAACTTGCATTCCCACCAACAGTGTAAGAGGGTTCCCCTGACTCCACATCCTCTCCAACACATGTTGTTTCCTGTCTTGCTAATTTTGGCCATTCTAACTGGTGTAAGGTGGTATCTCAATGTGGTTTTAATTTGAATCTCCCTGATGGCTAATGATGATGAACATTTTTTTTTTTTTTTTACTGTTTTAGAAGACTTCCCACTGATGTCCATTTATCATTTGAATCATCTTAAATGCCCTATGGTGGGTGAAGGAATGAAAAAAACAATCAAGAAAAATGGGGCTTGCCAGGGATCTGGGAAGAACAGAGTGGTTGTCTTGGTTTTCCCGTAGCCCTGACTCTTTCTTTAAGTCACTCCCATTCTTTACCCACCTTCTTCTCTCTGATTCAGAAGGAAACAGGTGCCATGTTACAAGGACATCAGGATGGCCTGCATCTGGCAATGAGGAGCCATGTTTTGTTGAACCAGAATGGACCTTATCTACATGAGCCACAATCTTACAACTATAATACCAAAAAAAAAAACTTAGTATGAAGTTTTATTTGACAATGATTCCCATGTAATTTAACATATCAAATAAGCTAAATTAATTTAGCAAATCCTTAGGGATGTTCCAGGTCAAAGAGAATGAAGTGGGCCAATACTCCAAAGGAAAAAAAAATTTTTTTTAAAGATTTTTTTATTTATTTGACAGACAGAGACCACAAGTAGGCAGAGAGGCAGGCAGAGAGAGAGAGGAGGAAGCAGGCTCTCCACCAAGCAGAGAGCCCGATGCGGGGCTCGATCCCAGGACCCTGGGATCAGGACCCGAACCGAAGGCAGAGGCTTAACCCACTGAGCCACCCAGGCGCTCTTCCAAAGAAAATTTTAAAAAATCCACAAAATCCTTCATTCTCTTGAGGAAGGACAACCAAATTCTGATGTTTTACCAGCTTACTTTTGATTGGAAAATTCTTCGTTCCAATCTTAGGCCCTCCTGACCATGCATGACATTCCTTTCCAAACATTCCCTTTTTAGAAGGCTTTACAACTTTCTCTTTTACATTCAGATTTTTGTCCTGAGTTTACCCTCTTTAGGTAACCAGCTTCGCTGTAAAAGAAAATTCCTTTCTTTTTTATCCTGAAAAAAAAAATAGATTTCCGTTCCTCATTCCTTTACTTATGAAAAACACATATCTTACTTTCTTTGCATTCTGAGTTGTTTTTCTTATTATTTTCAGTAGCCTTCATTACATTACTTAGAGTTCTTAAGTCTTGGAAAGTTTCATTTTTAAAGAAAGCAGTTGTGAACTGTGAACAAGTATTCTTTAGGTTGGGAAATGTATGAATGCATTTCATAATTTGCTGAAATATGTGCTTCTTCATTAAACAATCTTTCAGGAAAGCAGAAAATGCATTTAAAAACAAGCCCAGTTTCTTTGCAATAAGGTAACCAAAAGGAGATAAACTCATGTTCATTTACTAATAACTTAGTATTATCTTACCTAGTAATGATCTAGATATTTAATGACAGTAATTTCATTTAACCATTGACCTAACTCACCAAAACATTAAAGTTTCAGTTTTCCAAAAAGATTTGGAAGACTAAGACTTTATCTAAAATTTCTAACTTTATTTACATCTATTCAATGTAACTTGTTCCTAACAGTTTCACTGAGATTACCCATAAAAATTGTGTGAGACATGGGATGGGATCAGTGAAGTAGGAGATGAGGACTGCAAGTTGTGCTTGTCCTGATGTGCACATGTGATGGATGGAAGTGTTGAATCACTGTACTGCACACATGGAACTAATATAACATGGTGTGTTGAGTAGCTGGAATTAAAATAAAATCTTACAATATAAAATAAAAATTAATTAAAATTTAAAAAAATTTAAAATTAGGAAACATAAAAGCTTGTCATTCTTCCAAGCTATTTTTTTAACATTTTGGAATAGAGATCACATCTACTTATTTTAGTAAACCAAGGCACACAAAAGTTTTAATTTTAGTGCTGATAACGAAAGCCACGTCTATTTGCCCAGATCATATGAATTTGGAACACATTTAGGTTAGTTTCTATCTTTCTGACAGTTTTAGAATGCCCAATTCTTACAAGTACCTGTAGCTCTCTACAAATTAATTTGGCAATATCCATCCAGTGAGAAAAATATCTCACAGTGACAACATGTATTTGTGGACACAAAGAGCACTGCATGGAGCCTAGTGTCACTAACACGTATGGAGAAAACGTTAAGATCAGTTTGTGTCCCTGGAATATTAGGGAGACTGTGCTAGAGTTTAGGCACAGGATCCCTTTAGCAGTTCGTATTTTATATTTATGTATTATCAGCAGTTTGTGTTTTCAAAAGGCACCTTTCCTTTTGTTTCCCTCAGTCTCGGGCATCTGTAGGTTGGTCTTATATTTCAAAGATACGATAAGATGTATAACTTTAAGGAGAAAAAAAGCCAAACTTTTATAAGCCCCCTTTGATAAGCAGGAGAAGTTGGGAGATCCAGAAAAGGAGTAGGGGAACTTTGGATTGCTGAAAGAGCTGCATTTACAGTTCTGCTCAGATTTGTGAAGACAGTTGCTCTCAATGACTCACAGCCTTGTATTTACATGAAATGACATCCTGTGTTGTTGGTCCAACCTATCCAGCACATGAGCTTCAATTTGCTTCCTTCCCTCTGGGTGTGTAACTTGAATTTTAAGGATTTCTGGCAGTAAGGAATGACCCTGCTTGGGTATAAGATGGGCTCCCAAAGAGGGTGCAAAGATACTCTCTCCCAAGATCCAGAGTCACTCACAGCGAGAGCCAAAGGAAGGAACCAACCAGCCGCAGGTCCCCAGCAGGCAGAAAGCTAAGAACAGTTATGCAGGATGCCTCCAGCAAGAAGGCAGTAGCCTATCTCTGTGAGAGAAGGGATCCATCGGAATGGGTCTGGACTTGGAAGGATGAGACAATGTGAAATTTTATTATCCTCTCTGGATCAAGCACTGCAGACAGAGAGATCTGGAAGGAGCTAATTCTGCTAATGGTTTGTACCCATCCCTCTACAGTGCCAGTTTTTGCAGGACCCCTTCTGCAGGCCCTGGACTTTACTAGAATTTCCACCCGGCTGTATGACACCTGTATAGTAGCTTGCCAGAAACCATCCAGTTTCATCAGCTCTGGGAAGAGCTCGCTTGGGGACCCTCCCATGAAGGTAGATACTGTACATGACCATGTCAGACATCTGTTTATGGCTGTGTAGTCTGCAGAGTGGAAAAACTATTCAGACTAGAATGAGTGCTCAAAGGAGCAAAAAGAGGAGCATGAGGAGTTATGTCAGTCTTCGATAGGTTTTCCTGTTTTTCTGTTTTAGGTACTTCTCCAACCTTTAATTTGTCATTAAATTTTTACAATGAATGTTTCAATGACTTTGGAATTTTGAAACATTTTAGAGACTTCTGCTTGCCATTTAACAGAGGTGTCTTAGTCTGCTTAACTGGAGAATGCTTGCTTCTAAGTGTATTTCTTAAGTGATCTTATCTAATTGGAAAGTTCCCCATTTTGGACATTGTATTTCTAGGTTCTAATTGTCCTGAGGGCTGGCAGCAGAATGGTAGGAAACTAACCACTAATGGAATTAACATCCATTTCTGCCCAGCTATATATCCACAAATAAGTTGTAGTTCACATTTCTGTCAGGCCTTATTTTTGACCGTTATATTTGACAGTTACCAAGCCAGTTCCTTAGGACACAAAACAAGCTTAGTAGGATCTTGCCATGTTTGCTAGATATCTGTAGCATTTGGGACAATAGCTGTTAGTTGTACAATAAGCAGGTGGACTAGAAGGTGGTGAGCTTGACTCATCATAATTTAATGATCCTAGGAGCTAAGACTTCTCTGAGCAGAGCTAACACCTTGCAGTGTCCTGGAGTTGGGGATTGTGTGTGTGTTCCAGTGTTAGCTCTCAGTACACGAGTTTTCTTGAAGTTAATGGCTGACTTATTGTCCTGCCTACCCACACCCTGACCAACTTATATTATCAAGGGGTGTTCTTGGGGTGGCAAGGGTTCTAATAGCTTTTGAATGCTTGACCAATGCCTTCCAATTTTTGTCGGTTATTCTGCCTCTGAGATCCCTATTAAGAGTAGTCTTTATCTACAAACAAAAGGAGACAAACAACAGTGTACACCTTGGTGTATGGGCCGTAAAGATACTACTGTGCTCTGGACAAGGAAGGCTCTGTGTGCACCAACAATTCTCCTTGGAACCATGCTTGGATTATACCCAGGGTACTGGGATCTGAAAGCTTAGGGGCTTGGCTCGGGGCAGATGTTTCTGCCAGTTCAACTGGGCTCTGGGCAAATATGTGCGCTCAATAGAGCTCTAGATAAACACGCCAGCTCAGCTGGGCTCTGGGCATAACCCTTGGCCAGCCCATGCTGACCTGAAAGCCAATTAGATCAGGAGCCTGAATAGAAAGAAAAGGGAGCTGAGAACCAAGAGGAACCCATCCACAGGACTTGAAAATAGCAGGAAAGACAGGGAACTCAAAGGACTCATGGCTCCCACACCTGTTTCTCCTTGTGTCTGAATGTCCATGGAAGGCCACTTCTGATCCCATTGCTGCCACCAAATTTATTAAATAGCAAAAATTCAACCAAGTAAATGTTAAAGATACAAAGGCTGTATTAATCAATCAATTCACGAGTGAGGCATCATCCCACCTTGCAAATGTAGGTGAGCTCCAAAGGATTACAGCAAAGGAAAAGAAGAAAAAAGGAAATCGATAGCAAAAAGTCCATTGTGGGATGCCTGGGTGGCTCAGTGGGTTAAGCCTCTGCCTTTGGCTCAAGTCATGATCTCAGGGTCCTGGGATGGAGCCCCACATTGGGCTCTATGCTCAGCAGGGAGCTTGTCCCCCCCCCACCCCCCACCCCCGTCATCTGCCTCTCTGCCTAGTTGCGGTCTCTGCTGTCAAATAAATGGGTAAATTTTTTTTAAAAAAAATCCATTGTATTAGGTATTATTTCCCTCCTAAGAGGAATGGTAAGGATCAATCAGGAATTTTCCTGGGGTGAACAGGAAACTCCCATGTTCACTGCTTCAAGGTCTCTTCTGGGGTTGAAATGTACTTGAATTAGACAGGAAGTTTTCATTTAGTGACCTGGGCCTTAAGTTAAAGGTTGCCATTTTGGGTCTGTAGGGTTTTTCTTTTTAAGATTTTATTTATTTTTTTATCAGGGAGAGAGAGAGAACACAAGCAAGAGGAGCAGCAGGCAGAGGGAGAAGAGCAGGGATCCAGTGGGACTTGATCCCAGGACACTCAGATCATGACTTGAGCATAAGGCAGACGCTTAACCAATGGAGACACCCAGGCATCTCTATGGCTTTCTTTTTAACAGATCCAAGAAGATGAAGACTGACTTTAAAATTTTAGACTTCTATATAGAAAGCTCTTCACAGGTCTTGTTATGTGCTTTCCACCCACTGCTGAAAAATTGCTCTTTAAGAACAGGGAAAAGTACAAACAAAAATTCCTTCTCATGGGCTCTCTGGAGCCTTAATCTGTGATGTTAATGCTCAGGAGTTGACTTCTGAGTCTGGTGAGTTACTGAACCACTGCCTGGCCAGGGAACATTCAGCCGTCTGCACACACTTTCTAAATATGACTAGAGTCCGCACCAATGAGGCTAATTTGGGATACCATGCCTGAATCACAAATAACCTTGAGTGGTTAGGAAAAGTATATTGGCCTTACTGTAGTGATCCTCCTTGGGACAGTAGTTCATCCTGCATCGCTCCCACACCTGGCACATACTAGAGCTGTAATAATGTTTGCTGAGCAGCATTTACCAATGGTAAGGAATACATTCCTGTGTACAATGGAAAAATAGGCACGTTAGACTCACTCAATCTTCACTTGAAATTTCACCTTACTGTGATATATAAAATCTAAATTTGAGAAACCCAAGACCATATTAAAACCTCAGCAGCCAAATTATTATTTTCTGTAGAGCTGCAATGTGGCTCCAAGAAACGAACAGCATTTTGTTGCCTTCATCTTATTGTTTGTGATTTATACTTTGGGTAGAGCAAGATTGAAATGAGAGGGTATTTGAATGCTGAGTAAAACATCCCTGAAAGATGTATAATTGTTCTTATTTCCTGATCGGGTAAGATCATCAAAACTGGTCTTTTGTGCGTTTATTGTGTGTGAGGTTGCTAGGTGCTTTCATGTGTATTGTTGCATTTGATGCATACAATGACACTAAAAACATCACTGTGACCTTAATATTTTGGATGACAAAACTAAGGGGAGAAAGGGCAAGTGATTTTGTCTTTCTCATTTTCTCTGTATGTTCCAAAGCCTATACTATTTCGATTCCATGGGGACATATAGCAGGACATTATGCAACTGTTAAAAACATCAACATGAAAGAAAGACTTCTAGTCCTTTTTTTTTCCATTAATACTTGACAGAAAGGTACAGTATTCCCTTTGGTGGAAAAAAAGTTTCTAGGAGGTTATATCTTTTTCTGTAACCACTACCTTTGTTTATTGAAGGAGAAAGAATCTCTTGATCAATCCTTCCATTATTGCACTCATGTTTGATGATACCTTTGTGTCCTTTATCCATTGACACTCCAGTCACAGTCAGCCAGCTGAATTTCATGTATGTGTCATTTGTTTTCATGGTGTCTCCCAGCCGGGATTTCAGAATTGGTTTGCCATTCTATTGTTTCCAATACATCTTGATAAAATCAGGGGGAAAGTCCTCAAGAAGACCAAGATACGTTCCAGCCCTATGGAGTGTTCTTCGGCAATTGAAGGAAGAAGTATTGTGGGCTTGAGGGAAATATCTTCATTGGAACTTTTATCTGTGGGGGAAAATGGAATAGCAGATAAAAATATTATTAGAGAAAAAAATATATTATTAGAGAAACACAGACATTAGGTGGTTTGGAAACACTCAACACATAGTAAAAGGGAGGAAACTTGTTATAGAATTAGTCTTTACCATGGCCTTTCATGCACAATGGGTTAGGAGGTACTGATTGATCTTAGCTTCCATAGGAAAAGAGGTTCAAGACATTATGTAACTTGCCCAAAGTCACAGCTATTAAATGGCAGAGTCTGACTGAAACATGGAAGTTTATTATTTTTTTAAAGATTTTATTTATTTATTTGTCAGAGAGAGAGAGAGGAGCGAGAGCGAGCACAGGCAGACAGAGTGGCAGGCAGAGGCAGAGGGAGAAGCAGGCTCCCTGCCGAGCAAGGAGCCGGGTGTGGGACTCGATCCCAGGACGCTGGCATCACGACCTGAGCGAAGGCAGCCGCTTAACCAACTGAGCCACCCAGATGTCCCTATTATTATTTTTTTTGAAACATGAAAGTTTATTAAACAATACATAGTCACTTGTTAGAATGGGAATCCATTTCCACAGGTGTTTGATAATGTATTAGATTGACCTTTTAGCTTCAAATGTGGATCCCACGTCCACTTCTAATCCTGAAGTACTTCTCTTTGATTTCTGATTTTATAGAACATCTTGTTCTCACATGAGAACCAGTCTAGGATTTTGATTGGGGCGATGTTTAAAGCGGTACCCTCAAAGTATTTGCAACACCTTAAATTTAGAAGCAATGTGCCTATATCTCTAAAACCTCTATTTGAAGCATTTATGATTTTCAGAAATGTTTACTAGCCTTATCAAATATTGCACTGATCAGAATTTGTTTTGCTTTAGCAAATCTTCACTAAAAGCACATCTTAAAGATTTCACTTTTTTTTTTTTGAAAGAGAGAATGAGTAGGGGCAGAGGCAGGGGAGAGGGAGAAAGCAGACTCTCGGCCAAGTAGGGAGGCTGACAAGACACTGGGCTCCAGCCCGGGACTCCAGGATCAGGACTTGAGCCAAAGACAGATGTTTAACTAACTGAGCCATGCAGGTGCCCCTAAAAGCACATTTTATAATCAAGTTTTATTTGAAGTTAAATCATGACTAAGAAGACACCATTTTTTGACTCTTAGCATTTTCCTTCCACCCCAAATTAATCTACCCTCCAAGCATCCTGACTTTTTCATTGACATGACCTGTTGAAAAAGTTATATATAACTGGTGTATTAACAGTTATTGTTCCAGAGCTTTTTGCAGACCCAATGTCAGGGAAACATCATGGTTTTCAAGGGCATGTTATCTGAATGTTGAAATGTTACCAGATTATACTTTTATTGTTAATTTAGTGATTGAAATTATAAATAGTAGAACCCTTTCCAATTTGGTTCCCAACTGAAACATAAATGCTTTACTTATTTTCTCTTTGGTCTACTTTAGAGTTAGAATAATAATTTCATTGGCAACTTCTTAAGAAAAAAAAGAATTGAAGGCACCTGGGTGGCTCAGTGGGTTATAGCCTCTGCCTACAGCTCAGGTCATGATCTCAGGGTCCTGGGATCGAGCCCCACATCGGGCTCTCTGCTCAGCGGGGAGCCTGCTTCCCCCTCTCTCTCTGCCTGCCTCTCTGCCTACTCGGGGTCTCTCTCTGTCAAATAAATAAATAAATAAAATCTTTAAAAAAAAAAAAGAAGAAGAATTGGATTTCTTCCTTGAGAGGAAAGAAAAAAAAAAAAATCTTGAGAATTTCTGCCTGTGCAACAAACTTCCTGATTTCTTTTAAGTTCCTGATTTTTATAAAACATCAGTTAAAATACAATGATGAGTGTTTTCTTATGGTGTAAATAGAATTGGATCTAATATACTTGTTTAACTTTGTACTTCTTGCTTGTAGTGCAAATAGTATTTTTATTATAATATTAAGACTCTGTATATTTTCCCAAAAATATACCTTGTTTTTAACCTAAAAAGCATGTTATATAAAGCAAGATTTGTTTTTCAAAGTAATGATATTTCTGTATTTTTTGCCTCTAGGCAATGCAGTAAAGAATCTAGTCGTCATAGTAGAAACTTTGGCTTCTTATGGGAACACTTCTGGTTCATCATAGAAAAGAACTTGAAAATAAAATTATGAACTTGGATAATTTCTAGGTGGTCAAACATGATGCTTACTTCCTATTCCTTTCCCTTAACTAGATTCCCGAGTTTCATTATTTTCAGATAAAATGAATCTTAAACTCCCACAACTTTCTCAATGTGATAGTGAACTGAGCATTAAATAGTGTCCTTGGGAAGCAGGGGCAAGATGGCGGAGAAGCAGGAGACCCTGTTTCAACCCGTCCCCTAAATTGAGCTACATATCTACCAGAACACTCTGAACATCTAGGAAATCAGTCTGAGATGTAAGATTATACACTTCTGATCTCTGTGAGAGCAGAAGACACCAGTTGAGAGGTAAAGCGGAGTGGGGATGCTCAGACTGTTATCAGAACATAAACAGAAGGGGGAGGGAGCCACCAGAAGCAACCCCATTGGAAAGCAATACCCCAATACAAAAGTGCCCTGTGGTAGGAGGCCAGCAGTAACTTGGAGTCTGGTTAAAAGAACTCAAAAAGAGCAAGAGATCTTAAGGGGCAACTGATGGAGTCAGGCAGTCACGAACATGGCCTAATCCCACAGACCTAGGATGGCCACTACCGATGACAACCCATGCCAGAGAGAGTGTGGCAGAGCCTCCAGTCCATGGCCCCTGAGCCCCCAGCTTTCTGCTGCCTGCACCACCACTTGGCTGGGTGCACTCCTGCCCGCACGTGAGAGTCTGGTGTGAGCTCCTGCCGGTGCTCTCTAGGTCCACAGGCTTCCACACTCTTCATGCCCTGCATGGACCGTGGGGTCTGTGTGCACTATCGCCCGTGTGTGAGAGTCTGGTGTGGGCACCAGCGAGTGCTCTCTGGGACTGTGGCTTTCTGTCACTGGCCAAAGGATCTGAATGATTCCAGGCCAGGCCTGAGAGAACGTTGCATGATCTCTGGTCAGAGTGCCTCAATGGCAGCCTCCCACGAACAAACCCTGCCTTGGGCCTGGACAGTAGTCCTGGCAAAGGCAGCCTCCGGAAGGGGGCTCCCTAGACCAATATCACTCACAGCTTTAGTGGCACGGAGGTGCAGAGACAAGCAGGCACCTCTGGTGACCACTGAGGCAGTGGCTGGGGGAGCGCACTGATTGTGGGAGGTTGTGCTGTTCAGCGAAGGTTGCGGGGGCGGGGGTCGTCTATGTTTTCTGGACCACAGAGGGGAGTAGACTGAGGCTTCTCTCAGAGGCAGAGGTCCGGGTGCAGTTTGCTTTCCACTAAACCTCCAAAAAGCCGCCAAAGGAAAAAAACCTCCAGAGAACGAAACCCTGAAAAACCAGTTTCCACAGAGCCCAGCCCCTCGAGAGGGGTTGGGGAGACTCAGCCCAAGCAAGACTGACTGAAAAACAATGCGGCAGGCTCCTCCCCCATAAGACAAGCCAAAAGAATGAGAAAACAATCACCACACGGTCTCCAAAAACTATAAAACTCCAATATCAGGGGGAAAAGCAATATATTAGCTAATGGTATTTCCCTAAAACCTGTAAATTTCATAGATATAACTTTTTAAAAATTCATTCTCAGGATTCTTGTTTTTAAAAATTTTTTTAACATACTTAACATTACAATTAGAGGTTTAATACAACATATTTCATAATAACTTTTTTAACTTGAATGTTTTTCATACATATACATGTGTTTTACTTTTTCTTTTTTTTTCTCTTTTTTAAATATACATATAGATATAAGCGTCAAGGTATTCCTTTTTCCCTATTCAATACTATCCCTGTATATAAACCAGTTTTAATCTCCCTTTATCTCTGGAAAGTTGAGTCCTTTAACACAGATATCAAGATAGTCCCAGGAAGAACCAAAATAACATTCCTCACCCACACTGAGGATTTATAACCACCTTCCAACTTTTTCTTCTGTCAGTGTTTCTGCATATCTTTTTTTTTTTCTTACTGGTATTATATAAATCTTATTCTTGGAGTTTATTTTGGCTTTATTTCTTTTCTTTTCTTTATTTCTTTTTTTATTTCATTTATTTCTTTTTTTCTCATTTAATTTTGTCAGTCTTTTTGTTTGTTCATTTCTGTTCATATACATTATGAATCTTACTTTGGGGGCTCATTTTGGCTGGGCCTTCTCTTTTTTCTCTCTCCCTCTCT
The DNA here is from genome assembly GCF_963455335.1 of Martes martes. NCBI lineage: Eukaryota > Metazoa > Chordata > Mammalia > Carnivora > Mustelidae > Martes > Martes martes. The sequence continues at coordinate 87,579,796 of NC_137902.1, read as the reverse complement.
TTCTCTCTCCCTTTTTTGTTTTTGTTTTGTTTTTTTCTTTCTTTTTGGTGGTGACTTCGATAGCTCTGCAATGTTCCAGATTGCACCTTGCCTGGATCTTGGTTGATATATTCAGCTGTACATCCCCTCATCCACCTCTCACCAAAATTACTAGGAGGAGGAACACCCAACAGAGGAAAAATTCAGAGACCGTGACCTCTGGTACAGAACTATTGGATATCAACATAAACAAGGTGTTGTAAATGGAAATCAGAGTAACAAAAACAGAGTAACACCTAGCACTAGCTAGGTTTTCAAAGACCATTAGTGGAAACATAGAATCTCTAAGGGCTGAAGTGAGAGCAAATCTGGCAGAAGTTAAAAATGCTATCAGAGAGATCCAATCTAATCTAAATACTCTAACAGCTAGGGTAAAAAAGGCAGAAGATCAATTTACTGATCTAGAAAATAATGGATAGAAAAGAAGAATAAGGAGGAGGCCTGGAACAAGTAGCTTAGAAGCCATGACAACAGACTTAGTCTAAAAAGGATGCCATGAAATGTTCCAGTGTCAAAATTACTGGGAAGAATGAGGGGGAGAAGAAAGAGAGACCCCTAGAAGATATAGTTGAATAAATCCTGGATGAAAATTTTCCTAACCTGGAGAATGGAACAAGTGTTCATGTCCTAGAGGCAGAGAAGACACCACCCAAGAACAACAAGGCTAGAAAGACCTCCAGACACATAATTGTGAAATTCCTGATTTATAAAATCAGAATATGTCTTCAGGGCAGCTAGGGGGAAGAGACCCCTTCATACAGAGGGAGGACCATCAGAATAACATCACGCCTGTCCACAGCAACCTGGCAGGCCAGAAAGGCTGGCAAGACATATTCAGGGCAACAAATGAGAAGAACATGCAGCCAAGAATACCTTATCCAGCGAGGCCATTCAGAATAGATGGAGAGATAAAGAGCTTCCAAGACTGGCAAGGTTTAAAAGTCTACATGACCACCAAGCTGGCACTACAAGAAATATTAAGGGGGGAGGGTTCTATAAAAGAACAAAGAACCACACAGTGACAAAGAACAGAAATTTACAGAGACAATCTATGGAAACAAGGACATCATAGGCAACATGATATCAATAAAAACGTATCTTTCAATAATCACTCTCAATGTGAATGGCCTAAATGCCCCCATAAAATTTCACAGGGTTGCAGATTGGATAAATTGACAGGACCAGTCCATATGCTGTCTAAAAGAGACCCTTTTGGAACCTAAAGATAGATCCAGACTGAAAGTGAAGGGATGGAGAAACATCTTTCATGCCAACAGGCCTCAAAAGAAAGCTGGTATAGCAATTCTCATATCAGATAAATTAGATTTTAAACTAAAGACTGTAGTCAGAGATACGGAAGGACACTACATCATTCTTAATGGGTCTATCCACCAAGATGATTTAACAATTGTAAATATTTATGCCTCCAGTGTGGGAGCAGCCAACTACATAAGCCAACTTTTAATCAAAACAGTCAGACTGATATGAATAATTAATAGTATGGGATCTTAACATGCCATGCCACATGTAATAGACAGATCATCCATGCAGAAACTCAATAAAGATATAAGAGCTTTGAATGACACATTGGACCAGATGGACCTCATAGGTATATACGGAACATTCCACTCAAGTGCACACGGAACTTTCTCCAGAATTCACCACATACTGAGTCACAAATCAGGGCTCAACCAATACCAAGAGATTGAGATTATTGCCCACATATTCTCAGACCACAGTGCTTTGAAACTGGAACTCAACCACAAGAAAAAGTTTGGAAGGAATTCAAACACTTGGAAGCTAAAGACCACCCTGCTTAAGAATGTTTGGAACAACTAGGAAGTCAAATAAGAACTTAAACAATTCATGGAACCAATGAGAATGAAGACACATCAGTCCAAAACCTATGGGACATGGCAAAGGTGGTCCTAAGGGGGAATTAGATAGCCATCCGAGCCTCCCCCCCCCAAAAAAATTGATAAATCCCAAATACACTAGCTCTCTTTACACCTTAAATTACTGGAAAATTGACAACAAATTAAGCCAACCCCATGCACAACCCCATGCACAATCAAGATTAGAGCAGTGATCAATGAGATAGAATCTAGAGATACAGTGGAACACATCAAAAAAGTCAAGAAGTTGGTTCTTCGAAAGAATCAATAAGGTCAATAAAACAAAGGCCAAACTAATCCAAAAGAAAAGAGAGAGGACCCAAATTAATAAATTTATGAATGAAAGGGGAGAGATCACAACTAACACCAAGGAAATAGAAACAATCATCAGAAATTATCAACAGTTTTATGCCAATAAGTTAAGCAATCTAGGAGAATTGGATACATTCCTGGAAACGAATAAACTTCCAAGACTGAAATAGGAAGAAACTGACAACCTGAATAGACTAACATCTAGTAAAGAGACTGAAGCAGTGATCAAAAACCTCCCAAAAAACAAGAGCACAGGACCTAATGGATTCCCTGGGGATTCTACCAAACATTCACAGAAGAAATAATACCTATCCTATTGAATTTTCTTTCTTCAAATTCTCTTGAAAATTCCTTAAAAAAATAGAAACAGAGGGAAAACTTCCAGACTCAGTCTATGAAGCCAGCATTACCCTGATCCCCCAAACCAGGAAAGGACCCCATCAAAAAGGAGAATTTCAGACCAATATCCCTGATGAATATGGATGCCAAGTTTCTCAACAAGATCCTAGCTATTAGGATCGAACAGTACATTAAAAAGATTATTCACCATGACCAGGTGGGGTTTATCCCTGGGATGCAGGGGTTGTTCAGCATTTGCAAATGATTGTGATACAACAAATCAATAAGAGAAGAGAGGAAAACCACCTGGTCCTCTCAATTGATGCAGAAAGGGTATTTGACAAAATACAGCATCCATTCCTGATTAAAACCATTCAAAGTATAGGGATAGAAGGAACATTCTTCATCTTCATCAAATCCATGAAAAACCCACCGCAAATATCATTCTCAATGGGGAAAAGCTGACAACCTTCCCTTTGAGATCAGGAACATGAAAAGGATGCTCACTCTCACCACTCTTGTTCAACATAGTGTTAAAAGTCGAAGCAACAGCAATCAGACAACAAAGAGAAATAAGAAGTATTCAAATTAGCAATGAAGAAGTCAAACACTCTTTCTTCACAGACAACATGATACTTTCTATGGAAAACCCAAAGACTCCACCCCCAAACTACTAGAACTCATACAGCAATTCAGCAATGTGCAGGATACAAAATCAATGTACAGAAATCAGTTGGTTTCCTATACGTTAACGATGAAAATATAGAAAGGGAAATGGGAGAATCGATTACATTTACTATGGCATCAAAAACCGTAAGATACCTGGGAATAAAACTAACCAAAGAGGTAAAGGATCTGTACTGGAGGAACTCCCTGATGAAATCTCCCTGATGGCTAATAAGATGAGCAGTTTTTTTCCACGCGTTTGTTAGTGTTTGTATGTCTGCTTTGGAGAAGTGTCTATTAATGTCTTCTGCCCATTTTTTTAAACAATGTGACTATCTGTTTTTTGAGTGTTGAGGTTGAGGTGTTCTTTACAAATCTTAGATATCAGCCCCTTGTCTGTAGTGTTATTTGCAAATATATTTTCCCATTCCGTAGGTTGCCTCTTTGTTTTGTTGACTGTTTCCTTTGCTGTGCAGAATCTTTTGATCTCGATGAAGTCCCAAAATTTCATTTTGGCTTTTGTTTCCCTTGCCTTTGGAGACATGTTTTGAAAGAAGTTGCTGTGGCCCATGTTGAAGTGGTTACTGCCTATGATCTCCTCTAGGATTCTGATGGATTCCTGCCTCACGTTGAGGTCTTTGATCCATTTGAGTTTATCTTTGTGTACGGTGTAAGAGCCTGGTCGAGTGTCTTCTTCTACACATAGCTGTCCAATTTGCTCAGCACCATTTATTGAAGAGGCTGTCTTTTTTCCACTGGATATTCTTTGCTGCTTTGTCCAAGATTATTTGACCATAGAGCTGTGGGTCCATTTCTGGACTCTCTACTCTGTTCCACTGGCCAATGTGTCTGTTTTTGTGCCAGTACCATGCTGTCTTGATGATCACAGTTTTGTAGTAAAGCTTGAAATCAGGCAACGTGATACCCCAAGTTTTGCTTTCCTTTTTCAACATTTCCTTAGCAGTATGGTGTCTCTTCTGGCTCCCTACAAATTTTAGGATTGCTTATTCCAGCACTTTGAAAAATGCTGGTGGAGTTTTGATTGGAATGGCATTGGAAGTATAGATTGCTCTAGGCAGTATAGGCATTTTAACAATGTTTATTCTTCCGATCCGTGAGCATGGAATGCTTTTCCTTCTTTTTGTGTCATCTTCAGTTGCTTTCATGGGTGTTCTGTAGCTCCTCGAGTACAGATCCTTTACCTCTTTGGTTAGATTTATTCTCAGGTATCTTATAGTTTTTGGCACTATAGTAAATGGAATCAATTCTCTAATCTTCTCTTCTATATTTTAGTTGTTAGTGTATAAGAAACCAACTGATTTATGTACATTGATTTTTTTTTTGGATTTGGCATTTTTTTAAATTTTTTAATTTATTTTCAGCGTAACAATATTCATTGTTTTTTCACCACACCCAGTGCTCCATGCAATCTGTGCCCTCCCCAATACCCACCAACTGGTTCCCCCAACCTCCCACCCCCTGCCCCTTCAAAACCCTCAGGTTGTTTTTCAGAGTCCATAGTCTCTCATGGTTCACCTCCCCTTCCAATTTCCCTCAACTCCCTTCTCCTCTCCATCTACCCTTGTCCATTGATTTTCTAAAAGATTTTATTTATTTATTTGACAGACGGAGATCACAAGTAGGCAGAGAAGCAGGCAGAGAGAGAGAGAAGGAAGCAGGCTCCCTGCTGAGCAGGGAGCCCAATGCAGGGCTCAATCCCAGCACCCTGGGATCATGACCTGAGCCGAAGGCAGAGGCTTTAACCCACTGAGCCACCCAGGCACCCTTGTACATTGATTTTGTATCCTGCACATTGCTGATTTGCTGTATGAGTTCTAGTTGTTTGGGTTTTCCATATAAAGTATCATGTCATCCGCAAGAGAGAGAGTTTGACTTATTCTTTGCCAATTTGAATACCTTTTATTTCTCTTTGTTGTCTGATTGCTGTTGCTAGGACTTCTAATACTATGTTGAACAAGAGTGGTGAGAGTGGGCATCCTTGTCGTGTTCCTGATCTCAATGGGAAGGCTGTCAGCTTTTCCCCATTGAGAATGATATTTGCGGTGGGTTTTTCATAGATAGATTTGATGAAGTTGAGGAATGTTCTCTCTATCCCTATACTTTGAATGGGTTTAATCAGAAACAGATGCTGTATTTTTTCAAATGTTATTTCTGCATCAATTGAGAGGACCAGGGGGTTTTCCTCTCTTCTCTTATTGATTTGTTGTATCACAATGATTGATTTGCAAATGTCAAACCACCCCTGCATCCCAGGGGTAAATCCCACCTGTTCATGGTGCATAATCCTCTCAATGTGCTGTTTGATCCTATTAATGTACTGTTGGGATCTTGTTGAGAATCTTGGCATCCATATTCATCAGGGATATCGGTCTGAAATTCTCCTCTTTGTTGGGGTCTTTGCCTGGTTTGGGGATCAGGGTAATTCTGGCTTCATAAAAAGCAGTCTCCCTGGACAAATATTGCTTGCAGCTTTAGTAGCACCATGGTGCAGAGACAAGCCAGAGCTCCTGTGACCCCTGAGACAGTGGCTGGGGCCGTCCTCTGCCAGTGGAAGGTGGCAGAAGCGGAGTCTATGTGCTCCGGGCCACCCAGAGGGGAATAGACTGAGGCCTCTCTCTGAGATGGAGGTCTGGGTGCAGTTTGTTTTCCTCTAAACTTTCAAAGAACTCTCTTTCCGCTTGATAGCCATTATACTTGGAGAAGCAATCTAGTTGTTCCCATACAGAGATCAAATAACTCACTTTAATGACTGTGGTTGGGGTCTCACCTCAGTCAGCACCTCCAGGAAATAAAACTGAACAGAGGGACGCCCAGCTCAGGGAGCTCTTGGGTCTGATAAATGCTGCATGACTATCCCTTCTCACAGTGTAAACATTTCAGCTCTGTCTTCCACAGATGAGGGTTTCCTGCTCTCAAAGACACCCGCTGAGATGTTAGAGGAAAGAACCGTACATTCTTCAGGTCAACACCGGCAAAGGAAAGTGGACACTTGAAATAATTAGCAACATAATTCAAGTCCCCTCAAAAGATATTCAGGGACCAGCATGGCAGGAATACTCTCTACCATGGTTGCTGTTCTTAGATTGCATTGCTCGGAGAATTCTTGACACAATGGTGAGTGGGCAGGAAATAGACTACAATTTAATCTCTGAAGGACGCCAGTTGCGGAAGATAATTAGCTTTGTGTATTTAGCATCCACTTAACACTACTGGAAGATGTTTATTCTCCACAGGAAGATCAGGCTGTATTCTATTTCTTAATATCCCATTTGGTCCCTCGGCCGCACTACCACCATTCAGGGAGGGAGATGGGATGGAGATCTAGGTCTCAGGTGGCTTTGAGGTTACCATAAACCAATTATCACACATCTACCCAGACATTAAAGAACGGAGTTTTAAAATGAGCAGGAATTTAGGATATTTTCAGTTTTTCTTGGTCATTTATTAAAAGCCAAGCATGGCATCAAATTTATCCCTAAAAGTTAGCCAGTAAATTTGCTTTGGACCAACAATGTGCATGCTTCCACTAGAGCACCACTCTGTTTCCACTGATGTGTTGTTTCTAAATCCCACTAGACTGGAGAAAAATGTCTCATTCACATTTGTATTCTCAGAAGTTGGCACAGCCGTCCATCATAATGCAGGTTCTCTGGAAACGCTTGCAGAATGGACGCTGGCATAAAACTTTACCTGCCTACTGTGCAATCCTACTGTGATCTTGCCAAGTGCCCTTTTCTGGAGAAATCATTCTGCTTCTGAAATTTCTAAGAAAAAAATTCAGAATGAGCTCTCCCCATTTAAGTATTGGTGTTTCATATGCATGGACAATGAGCTTCTTTTAAAACAAAATGGAAAATACTCCTTTTTTTAAAAACTAAGCCTTGGTTGTCCATAGAGAATGTTGCTGGGGCTATGAATGCCTCAGGAATCAGTGTTTTCCAGATGTCTGCTTTTAATTATTTTTAAGAGGCCCCACAGCTCAGATGTGTGAGCTGTGTGAAGCTCAGCCTTTGCATAAATCTGGGAACCCACTGTTTGCCACCAACCAAGGCGCTTCACGATAGCGTCAGTGCAGAGGGTAGTGTTCCCCCAAGCACCTCACCAACAGACCACTAAGGCACAAATAGCCTCCATTACCAAGAGTCTCTCAGGACTCAGGTGTTTTTTTTTTTTAGATTTTTTTTTTTTTTTTTGCCAGAGAGAGAGAGAGAGTACACAGAAGCAGGCAGAGAGGCAGGCAGAGGCAGCGAGAGAAGCAGGCTCCCCGCTGAGCAAGGAGCCCGATGCGGGACTCGATCCCAGGACCCTGGGATCATGACCTGAGCCGAAGGCAGCTGCTTAACCAACTGAGCCACCCAGACGTCCCGAGGTTTGTTTTTTTTTAGTATAAAATATGTAGCAAAGGGAAGGTTTGCAGGTGGGAGCCATTTTCTCAAGCCATGAAGCCACCAAGATGAAGAACTTGATCATATCATCACTTCTGCTCAGGTCATGATCTCAGGGCCCTGGGATAGGCCTATGTCAGGTTCCCTGTTCATCCAGGAATTTGCTTCTCCCTTTGCCTCTGCTCCTTCCCCTCCCCAGATCGTGCTCTCTCTTTCTCTCAAAGAAATCAATCTTAAAAAAAAAAAAAAAGAACATTACCCCATCATTCCTTCCCAATTTCCTTAGTATTATTGTCTTTTTAAATGCCTCATCAGACTGGCATTAATGTAATTCTTTTTAAGATTTTATTTATTTATTTATTTGACAGACAGAGATCACAAGTAGGCAGAGAGAGAGGAGGAAGCAGGCTCCCCGCTGAGCAGGGAGCCCGATGTGAGGCTCGATCCCAGGACCCTGAGATCATGACCCGAGCCGAAGGCAGAGGCTTAACCCCCTGAGCCACCCAAGCATCCCTAGACTGGTATTAATGTAATTTAAAAAAGAAAAACTAGACAGTGTGTGTTTATATTAATTTGTATTTAATGACCACCTATCCATTCTTTCATGTCAGACTTTCATCTGGGGGGAGTTTCATCTATGATTTATTTTTAAGATTTACTTATTTTTTAGAAAGAGAGAGAGAGCAAGCAGGGGGAGGCACAGAGGGAGAGAAAGAAAGAGAATCTCAAGCAGGCTCCCCACTGAGCGCAGAGCTCGACGTGGGGCTTGATCTCATGAACCTAAGATCATGACCTGAGCCAAAATCCAGAGTCAGACGCTTAACCGACTGAGTCACCCAGGTGCCCCCAGACTATGAGGGTTTTTTAAAAGAGAATCTCTCTGGCTTTAGTTAATATAAAAATGTCATTACTTTGCCCTCATTTTTGGAAGACGGACTTGACGATACATAATTCTAGGTTGCCATGTACTTCTCTCAGACTTTGAAGTTGTTTGTTGTACTCTGTTCTCACACTGCTGCTTCGAGAAGTCTGCGGCCTAATTTAATTCTCTGTTATTCCTTCAGAAGTGATCCACTTTTTCTCCATGATTGCTTTTAAGACATTTTTTCTCATTTCCTCTTCTGCAATTTCACCACAAAGCATGTGCATGTGAGTTTCTTTTTATTCATCTTGAGATTCCCTGAAGTTCTTAAGCCTGTGGATATGCATATTTACTCATTTCTAGAAAATTCTTGGTCACTATCTACTTGAATATTCCCTTTCCTTCATTTTCTCTTTTCTCGTCGCTTGACATTTTCAGTTCAGTTTTCATGGAACTCCTTATGGTAGAATTCACGTCTCTTAACCCTCTTGTTCAGATTCTCCAGCTTTCAGTTTCTGTGTGAAATCCAGGTACTTTTTCAGAATTATCTTCCAGTTAACTAAATCTCTTACCTGTGTCTAGTTTACTTTTTAATCTAGTGTGAGCATGAAAGATCCCTGCTTATGATGGAGGACGTTGGAAGAAAGGCAGGCAGGGACAGGGGGCCCCAGTCCTAATGGAAAACTACCCTTCAAAGCAAAAAGACTCCATTCTGTTACTCTAGGTTTTACAAGTGCCTGAGCTTTAAGTCTTCCTACTGGGAGGAATTTTCAAGTTTTATGTGACAGGAAGGGAGGCTTTTATAGGGGACACTCTTATAACTCTTTTTTCCCCCTCCATATCCACAGCATTCAATGAGTTTTGTCGAGTTCTTTTTATTTATTTATTTATTTATTTATTTATTTATTTGATGGAGAGAGAGAGAGAGATCACAAGTGGGCAGAGAGAGAAGGGGAAGACTCTGGGAGAAAGTGAACTTCAGATTTGATCATTTTGCTGTTTGGTAACAGATTTGACTGAAAGTTTTACTAGAAGAAAACTAAGTAACTAATGTTTTATCTAACTTGTTCATGATGGTGGTATTCCTTGCTACCCTGAACATTCAAAATTGCCCATATACTTTTATTTTTTTTAAAGACTTTATTTAGGGGCACCTGGGTGGCTCAGTGGGTTAAAGCCTCTGCCTTCGGCTCAGGTCATGATCGCAGGGTCCTGGATCAAGCCCCACATCGGGCTCCCTGCTCAGCAGGGGGCCTGCTTCCTCCTCTCTCTCTGCCTGCCTCTCTGCCCACTTGTGATCTCTCTCTGTCAAATAAATAAATAAAAAATCTAAAAAAAAAAGACTTTATTTATTTATTTGACAGAGATCACAAGTAGGCAGAGAGGCAGGCAGAGAGAGGGGGGAAGCAGGCCCCCTGCTAAGCAGAAAGTCCGCTGTGGGGCTTGATCCCAGGACCCTGAGATCATGACCTGAGTCAAAGGCAGAGGCTTAGCCCACTGAACCCACCAGGCGCCCCAGTTTTGTTGAGTTCTTACTCTACTAGTAAGAGCTAAAATTCATAGAGTCCTATCCCCAGGCTGATGCTAGGAGCGCGGATCCGGCAGTGAACTAGTCGGGCACGTCCTTCCACGCGCTCACTGAGCTTAGAGTTTTCTCTTCCTCTTGACAACCCCACTCTCTCCCCTATTTGACTTCGTTAGGGGTTGCCCCAATCTTACTGTAAAATACTCACTGCCTTCTTTGAGAAGTCAGACTAACCCTGACCTGAGAGGTAGGAGAAAGGGTAGTATTACAAATAGAACATTTTGATCATGAATGTCCATGAAGCCTAAATAGAGTGGACGTCCGCTGGGTTGTCCTGACCAGTGTGCTCCCAAACCACTCCCAGATGTTCTGGAAACTGTCCATGGTCGTCCACCCCGTTCAAATAAAAGTATCCATGTTTATACAAATACGGTGATTCAGAAGTGGGTACCAGGCTCGGGCAGTTTCTGGAAACTTGGAATTGGGACCAAGAGATCATAATCTTATTGTAGAGAGGACAAGAAGTAAATCTTAGAGAAAGGGTTTCTGCCATGGTTTGTGTCTATGCAATGAGAAGCAGAGAAAGCTGCTGTGTGGTGAAAAAGACAAGTTGACAGCCAGGAAAGGGCAAAGACATGAGAAACACTGAGATTCCCCAGGAACTGGGGGTCCCTAATTCTACTTTATTCTCACAGCCTAGCCTCTTCCTTGCTCTTGTGGTACTTGGGTCCCTCCTATGTCCTTGTAATATAGTCTTCCTTGCTTAAACCTGTTCAGATAGATATCTATGAATTTTGCACTATGACACAACACTGGAAAAGGTAAGTATTACTACAGGAAATGTTTTCCTGTTTGCTAAAGGGTGAAAAGGAAGATTAGAACGGGAAACATTTTTGTCTGGATCAACTCCGCACTGTCTAAAAACCATCCCCAGGCTGGGTGACTTTGGCAAAGGGAGTTGAGGGAAATTGGAAGGGGAGGTGAACCATGAGAGACTATGGACTCTGAAAAACAACCTGAGGGTTTTGAAGGGGCGGGGGGTGGGAGGTTGGGGGAGCCAGGTGGTGGGTATTAAGGAGGGCACGTATGGCATGGAGCACTGGGTGTGGTGCAAAAACAATGAATTCTGTTATGCTGAAAAGAAATTAAAAAAAAAATTAAACAAAAAAAAAAGGCACGATGCTTCATGATCAGTTGGACTTTTGCAACTCTACCTTTTCTGCCTGACTCCATTTGTGTGCCCACTGCGTGAGTCCCCATTCAGAGAGAACAGAGAGAAGTGAAGTAGGGAATCATTCGTCATGTATTAAATAACAGATTATACAACGTTGGGTTTATTATACTTATGTCATCTTACCTCCTGAATTTGAACCAGCAGTAATATAACTATCTTGGAGAGTAATTTCCCTCAGTACCTTCCCATGACGTGGAGCACCAGAAAAATCATTCAGGGGTGACTGCCACCATTTCTTCACATGCATTGTTTTAGCTATGCTAAACAGGCACCCTACTCCCATCCTTGGCCAAGGCGATTGGTTTATCCTAACAGCTCACAAGCTTATTTTTTTTGTAAATGAGGATTGTAGGACATATCTGTATTATGGGCTAGAAAGCTCTTGGCATAAAGTCTACACTGTTAACTCATCTGTTCATTACTACATGTCAGGTGCTGTTCTGTTTGCAGAGGAATCTTGCTTTTTTTGTTGAAAAGAAAGGAAATAAACAAGAGAAGTAAAATGGGTAGTATTTACAAGTAGTGCCAAGGAGAAAATAAAACAGAGGAGAGAGAGGAACTATCAGGCTGGGGGAATCACAATTCTAGGCATGGAAGTGCCCCGAGAAATTGAATTTTGAGTGCATATCTGGAGAAGGTAGAGGAGCAGGCCACGTAGGCCTTTGGTATTTGAAGGAGGGTTTGCCAGAGAACGGAGTTGCAAAGCTGGTGGAAACTTTCTCAATGTGTCTGGAGAACAACAAAGGCAGATCTGGCTGAAGATGAACGCGTTGAGAAGAAAGTAAATAGAGCTGAGGTCAGAGAGTCATGAGGGTCAGATCACATGAGGTCACTGTAAATACTCGGGCTTTTTATGAGGAACAAGAAGGGAGCCTTTGCAGCGTTACAGGCACAGGAGTGATATGATCTGACGTATGTTTTTAACAAGACTGTTACAGTGTGTGTTTGAGAAAAAGTTAAAGGCAAATAAGGAAAGAAGCAGGAGGACAAGTTAGGATGCTTTGGCCATATTCTGCATGAGGAATGATGGTGGCTTGATCTGGGGAGGCGGTGGTGGGAATGGTGAGAAGGGATCAGATTCTCGATGTATTTCCAGGAAAGAGCAGGAGGATTTGCTATTGGACCAGACTGGGGTGAGAAAGAAAGAAAGAGAAGGGACAATACAGCATCCAGACCTGGGGCTGACTCCCTGGAAGTAGGGAGCCACCATTTCTTGACATGGGGAAGACGTCAAGAAGAGTATATTAGAGCAGGATGCTTGTCACACATCGAAGCGAATGTGTCCCAGGCACAGATGGACACGTGTTTGCAACTGAATGCAGAGGTCGAAACTGGAGATAGTGATTTGGGAGCCGCTAACATACGACAGCATTCAAAGTGACGAGAAGAAATCGCACGGGAGTGAGAGTAAATAACAAAAGAGAAGGCCGTCCTGAAAGATTCATTTATTCATTTGAGAAAGAGAGAGAGTGAGTGTTCCTGAGTCGGGGAGCGTGGGAGGGGCAAAGGGAGAGGGAGAGAGAGAACCAAGCAGGTTCCCCACTGAGTGCGGAGATCATGACCTGAGCTGAGATCAAGAGTTGGAGTGTTTTCTCTCTCTCTCTCTCTTTAGGATTTCACTTATTTACTTGACAGAGAGAGACAGAGAGAGAGTGCAAGCAGGGGGAGCAGTGAGCACAGGGAGAGGGAGAAGCAGGCGTCCCTCTGAGCAAGGAGCCTGTCATGAGTCTCAATCCCGGGGCCCAGGATCAGGACCTGAGCCGAAGGCAAGTGCTAAACTGACTGAGCCCCCCAGGCACCCCGAGAGTTGGAGTCTTAACTGACCGCACCAACCAGGGGTCCCAAGGAGGCTTTATTTAGAGGTCGTGGAATTGAGGACAAACCAGCAAAAAGACTGAGCGGAAAGAAAAACTAAGGTATAGGAGCAAAACCAGGGAAGTCATGTGAAGAAAGTGTTTCAAGGAGAAGGTGCTCAGCAGTGTGAAATGCTGCTTTAGGTCAGATCAATGAGTCCTGAGAACGGGCGTTGGTTATAGCAATAAAGAAGTCAGTGGGGAGCTTCCTCAAGAGCAGTTTTGGTGGGGCAGTGGGGGCAAACGTTTAATTTAAGGGAGTTAATGGGAGAACAAGAGAAGCAGAACTGAACACAGCAAATATAGATAACTAGTTTAAGGAGGGTTCTGTAAAAAAAGAAAGACATGGCAGAAACAGGGCCAAGAAAGTGTTTTTAAAAGGTGGGAGTACTTTCAACATGTTTTTAATACTGACGGAATCCGTCTGCAGGGTGGGAAATCCATCATGCAGAACACAATGAGAGAATTGTTAGGGCAATGCCTTTTGGTTGGCAAAGGGAACAGAGCTGGGTGTGAGGGGTGGAGGCACAGGAGAAAAGGCAGATGCAGGTGGGTAGGTGGGGAGGGGAGGGGGTAGGGGAGGCGGTGGGAGACATGGCTACACTTTGGTTTCTATATGCTTTTTGGAAATGAAATAAAATTTCTGGTTAATGTACTTCTTTTTTAAATACAAAGATAGACATGGTAGAGGTGCTGAGCCTGGGATGAAAAGAGTATCTTTATAATCTGAAAAGTCTGCACATTGCTAATGATGTCACCCTGAACAGTGAGACAATGGTGTACTAATATTCCAAGACAGCCCAGTGGCTTTTCTCCCAAATAATTCTTTCTGACACTGTTATCAGACTTTTTTTTTTTAAGATTTTATTTATTTATTTGACAGACAGAGATCACAAGGAGGCAGAGAGGCAGGCAGAGAGGAAGGGAAGCAGGCTCCCTGCCGAGCAGAGAGCCTGATGCGGGGCTCGATCCCAGGACCCTGAGATCATGACCTGAGCTGAAGGCAGAGGCTTTAACCCACTGAGCCACCCAGGCGCCCTTGTTATCGGACGTTTTAAAGTGTTTTTCTAAACAATCAACTCTATTAAAATAACCCCACAATAATTAGTTCTTTTTATCTAAACATCAGCCAGTTGTTAGTTCAGATCTTTGAGTCAAAAGTTTTTCTTGCTATCTCTTTTTTCTCAAAGTGTGTTACATTCATGTTTCCTGGGCATTAGTATGTGTAGTCTAGTCAATTTCAAAAGTTGGTGATATATGGTTATTGATTGCTGCATTCATTCAATTTGCAATCTATAGCTACTTTCCACTTCAAGCTATTAAATGTGGGAACATGGGATAATGGGCCATTTGCTGATTGCGGATACTGATGCTCATACTGCAAATTGGAAAGGATAATCCTAAAATGTTTAAACAATGTTAGGAAAAGGCTTTTTGTTGGATCATTGGTTGAAAATAAAAGGTCCAAGTAGAGTGCTCTGTTTTTTAAGTGGACTCACTGAAAGTCAGGATTGAAAAACTCTAAAAAATCACCTGGTCTCATCATTCATTTGATGCTTATGCTCCCTTATAACCCCCCACCCCACCCCCCGCCTGCTGAGTGGTGGCCTGTCCCTAGCTCCAGCACCAAGGAAGTGACTACTTTATTCCTCTACGTCATAGAAATTCATCAACTCTGAAAAACAACCTGAGGGTTTTGAAGGGGTGGGGGGTGGGAGGTTGGGGGAACCAGGTGGTGGGTATTAAGGAGGGCACGGATTGCATGGAGCACTGGGTGTGGTGAAAAAACAATGAATACTGTTATGCTGAAAATAAATAAAAAAAATAAATAAAAGTTAAAAAAAGAAAAGAAAAAAAAGAAATTCATCAACAAAAACACATTAGTAGCTTTCTATTCAAAATTACTTTTGGAACAGTCAAGAGATTTTCCAGTTGTTACTCAAAAAACGTAAATCAGAATTAGGCTTTTTTACGTAAATACAAAATGGGATTGCAGATGGCATACATATTTTGTGGAGTAGGGGGAGGTGCAGAGAATCCTCAGCTAATCTTGGTATGAAGTGCTAGTCCTTTAATAGGTGAGTGTACACAAGGGTATACGGACTCTGAGCTGTAGGGTGCTATCCCAAAGGAAGGCTATCTTCATTTCCTTTCTTTTTTTTTTTTTTAAGATTTTACTTATTTGACATCGAGAGAGGGAGAGGAAGAGAGAGAGAGAGAGTGTGTGTGTGTGTGTGTGTGTGCACAAGCAGGGGGAGGGACAGGCAGTGGTAGAGGGAGAAGCAGACTCCCCACCAAGTAGGAACTAGACCCATGTGGGACTCCATCCTGGGACTCTGGGATCATGACCTAAGCTGAAGGCAGATGCTTAACCGAATGAGCCACCCAGGTGCCCTATACCTTCAATTTCTTCCATAACCTTGACAGTGCTATGGACACCTCTCTTGTCTCTGCCTTAGTACAAGATATCCGTATTGCTACACTCAAAATCCCACCCTCCGTCATAATTGTGGTCAGAAGATTGAACTGATGATAATTAACGTTTAGTAAGATAACTGGACACCACTACACATCTTTTTTTTTCCTCTTGAAATCACATCATGCACAGTGAAGAGAAACCATTTCAGTTTAGTTGAATTTGATGTTTTGCTTTGTTTTATTCTACATGGTTAGAATTAATTCCGACTGATACAGATTTTTCCATTTATGACATGAACCTCGGGGCAGGAAAGTTGATGAAAAAATGATTTCCCTGAGGAGAGAGACACCAATAGAGCACAGGATTTTTAAGGCAGTGAAACTATTCCATCTGATAGGACAAGGGTGGACACATGTCATTACACATTTGACAAAACTCATCAGGTGTATAACACACAAAAACCAAACCCTAATATCAACTATGGGCTTTGGGTGTTAATGATGTATCAGTGTTGGTTCACCGATTATAACAAATACGCCATTCTAGTGGGAGATGTTGATTATTTGGGAGGCCGTGCAGGTTGATGGGAGGGGTAGAGGGGAACTGTATTTTCCACTGCATTGTGTTGTGAACATGAAACTACTCTATTAAAAAATAATTCCACAAACCTTTCGGATACAAACATAGGTTTTTGAAGAAGTGGGACCTCTCATTTCCAAAGTGTTCTCTTGTCATTAAAAACCTTAGAGCCATTCTTGATAAATTAATAAATTTCTATACATGGCAATTAAAATAGTACAATGAAGGCATTTGAAAAGAGGGCTTCTTTGATAAATAATTTTGTACAGCAAAGAATCACGCTAATTTAGTGGTATGATAAACCACTAAATGTCTGGAAAAAAGCACCACAGAGTAGGACATTTTGAAAACAGAACCTGAAAATTGGGGAAAAGATTGTCTCAAGTAATTGTAAAGTTATCTTTAAAATAACTGAATATTTTCTCTGTGTTTTCTGACTGTTTCATAACCCAGCGGCAATTGCAGCCTCATAAAAACTGGTAGTATTTTCGGGGCGCCTGGGTGGCTCAGTGGGTTAAAGCCTCTGCCTTCGGCTCAGGTCATGATCCCGGGGTCCTGGGATCGAGCCCCACATCGGGCTCTCTGCTCAGCAGGGAGCCTGCTTCCTCCTCTCTCTCTCTGCCTGCTTCTGTGCCTGGTTGTGACCTCTGTCTCTCAAATAAATAAATAAAATATTTAAAAAAAAACTGGTAGTATTTTCTAAGAAATTGTAATTGATTTTTTTTAAAGATTTATTTGTTTATTGGGGGGCAGAGGGAGAGGAAGAGAGAACCCCAAGCAGACTCCATGCTGAGCACAGAGTGTAATTGGAGGCTCCATTCCAGGACCCTGAGATCATGACCTGAGCTGAAATCAAGAGTCAGACGCTTAACCAACTGAGCCACCCAGGTATCCCTGTTGATTTTATTATATAGCGATATAGTGAATCCTTGGGATCATGGAAGAAAGGAGAGGCATAAATGACCCATTTCATTCTCGGGGGACTAGAAAAGTCCCAAGGATGTCATCTACTGTGGTGGGTCATCCTGTTTCTGTGGGGGACTGTGGATAGTCACAAACAATGAGAATCCCACTGGGATTCCAACCCTGAGAGGAATCATGTAAAAGGCACTTATAGTGCCTTGAGGAGTAGATGCTATGCTCATCTTTTATTTTTTTTTCCAGAGAAGAGCACGAGGTTTTAGGTAAGATTCTACATGCAAGATGGACATCCTGCTCAAGCAGAAGGGAAAGATCCTTCAAGTCTGCATCTATGAGAGGTCGTCAGAAGTTCCCAAACAGAGGAAAGAAAATAACACAAAAGGGAAGCCAGCAAGTCTGTGATTCTGTTAAGGCCAAATGGAATCCAACTCTGGACCAAGATGTTGGCCAGTGAGAGAAGAAAAGGCCCAGGAGGTGGGGAGCCTACACGATCAAAACGAGACTCCAGGGCTGCAGGCAGTGGGGAAGAGGGGCCCGCAGGGCAGCAGTCGGGGAGCAAGCGTGAATGTGAGCCTTGGAAAACAAGCGGCAGCACCGAGCAAGGACGAGGCAACCGGCTGGACTCAATATACACATGAGACTGAGCTCGGGAAAAAACAACTGGATCTGGAAAAAACTGACACTTCTCGAGGTTGCAATGACTGCGTGGGAGCGCACTGACAGGAGGGAACTCAGCTGGGGCCCACACAGAAGCACCTCCGGCGGCCACTGATGGCCACCAACGGCCTTCCCTGCCTTTGCCTCCCTGCCCTCCCTGTCTCCATGACCTTGGCCCTCTCTACCTCCTGTAACGTTCATCTTCACATCGTAAGAACATCTGCGGCGGTCGCCCTCACGCACCGTGCCCGGGATCAGATGCAGAGTGGACTGCAGTGAGAGCTGGACCAAAGTCAGACAGTCCCAGCGTGCAGGCAAGTGGCAGAGAACTTTGGGATTATGTGAAGTCTTCTGCATTATAGACATTAGGTGGGAGAGGGAAATTGGCAAAATAATGATTCTCATTTTCCCCATTATTACATTTTATAGATTTCCCCTGTGATCGCATTCTATATTAACGTCTAACATAATGCCATGTGTTTGTTACGTAAAAGAAAGTTTTGTGCAAACTGCATATATCTCCGGGTAAACTCCTTTAGAAATGGAAATAATTCTAACGTGCTCAAGTTTATCAGCTCTAATGCTGTTAAGTGAAAATACTTGAGCATGTCACAGCTGAGTAAATACTAAAGAAAAACAGTGAATGCTTTACATAGGTAACTAATAGCAAGCCACAGGCCAGCCAAGGTCTTTCGTTTTAATTACTTTTAATCCCTATCCCTTGTCAAAAGAACAGGAGAAGAGATGTCCTCGGTAAAATTCAAGAAATCCTATCACCAAGCCAAAATTCCCTTTATAACTAAGTTACAGGTGGAAATTCACTTTTTTAAAAATTGCCATTGGCAGGTTGTTAACACAGCAGTACTATCTGCAAATACACGTGTTTAAACACAACAGATTGCCTCTACTCAGCAGGCTCATTAATCACAATTCAGCTTGCTGTCAGGAGTGAAAATTACTGATGTTATTAAATTTCCACCCCATTACCTTGACTTTCATTTGGAACCACACATCAATGATTTCCTTCACTAGAAGTCACGAGTTCACCAAGCCAAAAAAATCATCAAAAAAACACAATACATTTGATGGTATCTCGGAACCCTAAAGACCCAGTGCAAAGTCTCTTAAGCATTATAGTAATCTGCTCAAGACCATTCTCACACCATTGCTTCAACAACCTTGGGTGTAGACATTTCAAATAGTGTTTGAGAAAAAAACAAAACGCTTAAAGTAATGAATTTCCAGTAATGGGTTTCAACCAACCCTCTGACAAGTCTGTTACTGTCCTCAGTCTTTTTGATAGTTCCCAAATACACCTCTGCTTAAGGAACTGGAGTCCCTCACCTTGATGAAAGGCTGTCAGCTTCCTCTTACTGCCTCCTCCAGGAATGTTCCTGTCCAATGACCCTATTTCCCAGCTGTCCACAGGAAACGTTCAGGGGTACCCAATCCAGGTTTGGTTCTGAGACAGATACCTTCTAAGAGAAATTGAGATTGTAAGAAACAGTAACCAAGAGACAAACATTCATCAACTATTGTTCATGGGAGCTGAGATAGCCACTAACGAGGATATAGTACAAGAGACAGAGTCTTCTGAAACTTTACCGTCTAGATGTCTATAATACATGTATACGCAGCAGAAGCTAACTCGGTACAGAATAGCAGATTGTTAGTGCTGAATGAATATCATGGGTTGGGACAGCAATCGGACTCTAGAAAACTCACTCCAGGTTACGGGATGAGATGCGCCATCCTCTCAGAGAAGGGAGAGGTATGGAGTATAAAGGAGGGAAGGGGAAACAAAGGGATAAAAAGGGGTGGGGAATCATTTGTATTTGAGAGCTAAATGGAGAGATACTGCAACAAATATTAGTTTGGTTTTGTGCGTGCTGTCAGTGTGTCTATATTTCAAAAATGAATAGGATTAACCTTAAGCACATTTTGACACTATTCATTTAAAACCTAAACCGCACGGGTCATCCTCGGGACACATAGGTGGATTCGGTTTGGCTCCATTAAGAATCATGGGAAAGAGAGTCATGGCTAGTCCTAGTGGAATTACCATCTACACTAAGATTGTTGCTCCAGGCTAACCCCCTCCCATAATCTGTCCCAACCAAATCAATGACAAATTCTCATTGTTTGTCATAAGGGCCTTGTACCGACTAGCTTCATAGCTGGCCCTGCCCCTTCTCAGATTAATAGATCTGGGAGGTCCATGAATTCTTCAATTTGCAAAATGATGTCACTTTTAAGATACCTTAGTTCCAGAAAATTAGGTCCATCCAGTCCAGATGCGGCTGGTAAAATCATAAGTTTCATAAACTGCAAAAGGCAAATTGTTGCTATTTCTGAGCTGCCAGTATCCAGTATCTGAATACAACCACGTCTTCCTGAAGGCAAGGGTCATGTCTGACCAGCATCTCTTCCGTTTTCTTTCTTTCGTTCTTTAGATTTTGTTTGGTTACTTAGAACGAATGAGCACACGCATGAGCATGGGAGGGGCAGAGGGAAAGGGAGAGACAGAATCTCAAGAAGGCTCCACATTCAGTGCAGAGCCAAGGCAGGGCTTAATCTCATGACCCTGACGTCATGGTCTGAGTCGAAATCAAGAGTTGGAGCTCAATCGACTGAGCCACCCAGGCGTCTCCCCCACCCCTTCCCTTTCTACTAAGAATCGAAGGTAGTAGCACTCACTGTGGATTTGTGTAACATTTTGCTCATTCCCTGTAGACTTTCAGGGTTGTCAGTCAAGGGGCTTGTTCTGTCCCTCCAAGCTAAATTCTAGAAGGAATTTGAATTTTGATAGGAAGGACAAAGGACTAAAAGCAATTGGCATTGATGGGTCCAATGGCAGTGCCCTGGGAAAGACTCTGCTTAGTGCCCCTGAATGCTGTCCTCATGATCTTGCCTTTCTGGAAGCATGAACAGTGAAATCTTCCTCGGTACTATAAGCACTTCTACATTTTTGTCATTTGCTATTTTTTCTTGGAAAGTTTAGCAGGAGCTGGTTTTTCTTTCAACCAATGAGGATTCGTGTTGGCACTTTCTTTCCTCTGTCACAACTTCCAGCCACAGCGTTCAAAGTGGAAAAGTTCAAACTGAGTGTCATCGGGGAACTCTGCTGGAAGCAAGGATGACATCACTGGTACCTTGCACAAGCTGGTTTCAGTGTTGTTGATTTTAGGGAAAGCAAAGGTACACAAAGAGGCAGGGGGAGAGGACAAATGGAACAGTTTGTTCACAAAGGAACAACCCCCCCTCCTAACACTCATAACAATTAACTGTAAGACAGATCTCAGTAGACGTCATTAGGTATGCATTTGGGTGCACCATATCTCATGCAAAACACCAACACTTTCTAATTTCACTTGCTTGTTACTTCCTGGGTTTGATAACCAGGAAGACAATAGCTATTGGGCCCCTGCACTGGAGTTCTGTGACCCCTTACCTTCTTCCATCCACTGACCACTCAAATTGTTCCGCAGGAACAAATCTAGAAGGACTCTAACTACAGGCCGTGGTTGCTGCCCTTGATTTCAAAAGCACTAGAGGACCTGAGATGAAAGGTCCACTAGAGGACCTGAGATTTTGTAATAAGAAAATGTATAGTCTAAACGTTTTTTTCCCTAACCTTTTTTTTTTAAACCACAACAAAAAATTCCCAGGATTTTTTGTATTAACATAATCCCACAAAGTATATGTTAGCAATAAAATCAAACGTGGTGCAGAGATGAGGAATCTTGGAAAAAAAAAACAACACTCCACTGGATTGGACAAGAGAAAAGCTTTAGCAGAATGGGGAGAGATCACATTTATATAAGGGACAAAAGGAAATAAAAAGGATAAAAGGATAGAAAATAGAGGTTTGGCAAAGAAAAGAGGAAGCGTGAAAAAGTAGCTGGAAGGGTCCAGCAAAATTTCCAAGCTGCTGGAGAGGAAGAGGACTGACGTGGCTGGCTTTTGGAAGTGCGGCCTGTGCGGCCACACGGGGCTCCGCGCTCAGAAGGGCCCTGCACCTGCTTGAATGCTCTGTTGTCTCTGGTTGAAATTCTTCCCGTCTTTTAAACCAGGACCCTGAATTTTCATTTTGCACAAGACCCTCAAATTATGAAAGGCTCAGAAAGGTATAACACACTATGTGTTGGCTGATCAGTGTCCCCTAAACATGTGTCCACCCTAATCCCCAAAACCTGTGAGTTTGTTACCCTATATGGCACGAAGGACTTTGCAGATGGGATTAAGAATTTGGGGGTCTGGTGCCCACCTACCTACCCAATACATTTTTCTCCTGAAAAATTAAAAAATAATAATTTTGAGGTTGAGTAGATTATCCTGGATGATCTGGGTGGGCCCTGGGTAATCACAGGGGTCTTTATGAGAGGGAGGCAGTAGAGTTAGGGTCCGCAAGAGAAAGAATGTAACGATGCAAGCCCAGGGAGTGCAGATGTGACAATGTGGTGTCCAGTTACGAGCTGTACGGAACACAGGTGGCTCCTAGAAGCTGGGAGGGGCACGGAAACGCCTTGTCCCCTAAAGCCTTTAGAAGACTCAGCCCCGCTGATCTAACTCGGACTTTGGATGTTCAGGACTCTGCGATAATACATGTTTTGTGTGCACCAGTAAGTGCGTGTCCATTTGT
The DNA here is from genome assembly GCF_963455335.1 of Martes martes. Lineage (NCBI taxonomy): Eukaryota > Metazoa > Chordata > Mammalia > Carnivora > Mustelidae > Martes > Martes martes. The sequence continues at coordinate 87,557,447 of NC_137902.1, read as the reverse complement.
TCCAGAAGCAGCGGGAGTCTGAGACCCACGACACGCGTGCAAGCCGATGCGTTGCTAGTTTTCTAGAACTCGAGGCTATTAGTAAAACGAGGAGCAGCCGTCGTTGAACTTCTTCGTGCCGGCACCGTCCAGAGCCCGTCAGGTACGGTCCCGCACGGCCCGAGACGGTTTGCGGTGGGTATTGCGCGCGGGCGTCCCGGAGCCTCCGGCCGTCGGGGGCCGCGCGAGAACCCGGGCGGCTGCAGAGGCGGGGCGGGAGCCGGGCCGCAGCCCGCCCCGGTCCTCCGCGCGCTCGTCCCCGCCCCACACGTTCGGATCCACTCGGGGGCTCGGCCCCCTCCGTCCGCGCGCGGCCTCCCCAGGGGCGGGAGCGGGCCGAGGAGGGGCCGGGGCTGGGCGGGGCGTGGAGCCGAGGAGGGGCCGGAGCCCGCGGGGCGGGGAGTCGAGGAGGGGCCGGAGCCGCTTCGCGCAGGGCCGGGCCGGGGCGGGGAGGGGGGGGCACCCGCCGGGCGCCGGAGGCCGCGGCCGCTGCCGCACACGCAGAGCGCGCCCCGGACGCAGTCGAAGGCCCCGCGGAGCGCGTCCCAAGGTGCCCGGGGTCGGGCGCGTCCGGAGTCCCCGCGCTGCGCGGCGTCGGGGACCGGCCCCCCAGGCCTGCCCCCGGGCCGGGACTCCAGAGCCGCCGCCGGAGAGGGGGCGCGGCGCCGGGGCCGGCCCAGGGGGACGGAGCCCCGCCCGCACCGCCTCTTGTTTTGGAGGCTCGCGTGGTCCCGCCCCATTGGCCGCCGTGGGGGAGGCGGGGCCGCCGCCGCGCAGGGACCACAACTCCCACAAGGCCCCGCGCTCGGAGGGGGCGTGGCCGGGGCGCAGGGGAAGCCGGGGGCGGGGCCGCCTGGGAGATGAAGTGGGGGCGCCCGGCTCTCGCGCCTCACTCGCGGCTGCCGGGAGCCGGGGAGGGCGTCCCCCGCGTCCGGACGGCGCCGACCTCTGGCCCTGGGGCCCCTCAGCCGCCGGGAGCCGTCCCCTTGGGTCGTCGCCCGGGCCGCCCGCCGTTCCCCGGCCCCGAGGGGCCCGGCCGGCCGCGCTGTGGGGAGAGGTCAGCATGAGCCGGTCCGCGGCGTCTGGGGAGCCCGCGTGGGAAGCTCGCGGACAGGGCCCGTGGGTGACGGGTGACGTCTGGACGGTGGGCCGGCCCGGGGGGCGCCTCGTGACCCCTGCGGGACAGCGTGCGCTGGAGGTCGAGGGGTGGACGTCAGAGCCTTCCGCAGAGAGCCCCGGTCGCTCCTTTCGTGCAGCGGCAGGTGGCTGTGCCGGTCGCCCCTGCTGCGACGTGGGGGGGGGGGTCCCGGAGGCTCGACGGCGAGTGGCGACGTCGTGTGAGGCGGTTGGTGCTCCCGGCTGGGCACCGCTGAAGCCGTGAGTGCGACCGTGGAAACGTGTTTTTCTGACTTTGTTCACACACTTCCCTCGTGGCGTCACGGGGTCGTGCACTAAATCCCAGAGAGCGCGAACATTGCATTTGTGTGGGTATGTTTTAAATGAGTGGTTTGGTAAAAACCGAAGGGGCAGACTCTCGGTTTCGTTATTGCTGAGCGTGTTAAAAATGCAGATTGTCTGTGCGGACTTAGTGGCTCTGGATGGGACCCACGATCAGCAGTTTTAAACCGGTTACTTACAACTTGTTTGTAAGTAACTGTAACGCAGTTATCCTCGGAACTGCCTTGTGAGTCCGCTTAGAAAACACTGAACTAATGGAAATCTGGAAATCTTCTAAAGAGTAAATTTTCCAAATTGTCTTTAGCAAAATTATCTTCTAGCGACTGGTTGGGTGATAGTTTTCGGGTATACATTTAGATATTTTTCTAAAAGGAGACTTTTCTCATTTTTTTTCTTTTTATAGCCCATGTTAATTGTATACTTTGTCATCAATCTGGAAACTTCACTTTAGGTTTTTCTCATCTACTAATTACATGTGTTACTGTTTTATAATTGCATGTTTACTTTTATTATATCCAAATGAATACGTATCATTTTATCATGTCCAAATGAATACATATAGTTCAAAAATTAAAGATTTGTGCATATTCAAAGGAACATTTTGTGAAACAGTCCTCAAAAGTGGATACATCTGGTTATTGTTTCCAGTGGTATTTTCTAATACAGTGTTGGAGCATGTTATAGATAGTATTTAATCTCCAACGTGTTTCAATATATATTATCTCATTTTATTGGATCTGTCTCCCAGAAGTGGGGCTGGTTTACTGGTAAAAGCAAATATTCATTTCCTCTGAAAGAATTTATTTTCAACCCAGGCCCTAAAGAATTCTTGAAGATACAGTGTCAAGGAGAATAAGCAGCTAATAGCCAAAATCACCAAACACGAGGCTCCATGAATGAGGTACTAGAAATACAGACTGTGGAGAAAGACCTGTGATTTCTAGAGCTGAAATTAAAAACTCAATGGATGGATTAGATAGCTGATTATATCCAGCAGAAGAAATGATTACTGAATCATGCTACCATTTTATGTCTTTTTCTACTTAATCCTCCAACACTTCCCCTTTTCTTAGCTTCATAGTTCACTAACAAAATTGGAGTCATCAGTGTAATCCATATGTGTTTACCTATTGGTTTTTGTATCCACACGTCATGACTTCCAGTGGATTATCGTAGACGAACTGTGAACTCTTATTAAAGGTCAATCCCTGTGTCTTCTGCATTAGGTCCCGTTCCCTCTTTCAAGCACGTGGCTCAACAACTCTTCCCTTTCTCTCCTGGATCTTTAGTTTTTCCTTCTCTGATGGACTGTCATTCTAAAACACGGTGTTAATTCTAGTTTACAGTTCCCTCTCAACCTGCCCATCTCTCCTGGCTCTGCTCCAGTTTTCTGTTCTCTATCCAAAAAACTCCTCAAAGGAATTCTCCTTACTCCTTCCATCCTGGTCCTCTCTTTAGCCTACTCCAGCTCCTCGGAAACTGCTCTTGTCAAAGTCAGTAGTGTCTTCCTTGTTAAAGCCAATAGTTAGTTTTAAAACCTTAGTTTTACCTATAGACAGCAGTTTTTTCCCTACGGTTCATCACTTACTCTCCTTGAAATACTTCTTCTCTCTGGGCTTCCAGGATGCTGTACTTTTCTGATTTTGTCTTGTCTTTCAGGCTAGTCTTTCCAGTATCCTTTGCTGGTTTCTCCTCTTTGGGCCCCACCCATGACCACTAGGATGGCGAGAGGGGTGCTAGAGAAGGAACTCTATAAAAGCTCTTAAGACAAGATTGATGCATTTCCAGGTGGGCGAATAGACCCTTGCTGGGAGGGTGGGTTGGAGGCAGAGAAGGTCTGTACTTTCACCTCCTAATACCTTGCCCTACGCCCCTATCTATTCTATTTGGTACTTCCTGAGTTGTATCCTTTACAGGAAACATAAGCGTTTCCCTGGTCCTGTAAGCCATTGCAAATTACTGAACCAGAGAAGAGAGTCATGGGAACCCCGATTTATAGCTGGTCAGTCAGAGGTACAGGTGGCTTGGAACTTGGGACTGATATCTAAGGTGGGGACAGTCTGTGTGTCTGAGCCCGTAATTCTGTGAGGTCTGCTCTGACTCCAGGTGGTATCAGAACTGATTTGGGCACTCAGTTGGCGTTGGAGAGTTGGAGAATTGGTTGGTGTGAGAAAACCCCGGGTTCCAGTAAAGCCAAAGTCTTATAATGGTCTCTTATTTCTCCTTTTCACCTACTACATAGTCCCCCTTATTGTTCCTCAGAAACATTGGGCAAGCTGACTGCCTCGGGGCATTTATAGTTTGTGTTCCCGATGCCTGGAGTGCTTTCCCCCACTCGCCCAAATTGTGTGGCTTGTTCCTTTTCCTCCTTCAAGCGTTGGCAAAATTTGACTGAGACCTTTTGTAACTCTCCTTTTGAAAATAGTAGCAACTCAGTCCTGCGATGCCTATTCCCTGGTTTTCCTGTTACTTTATTACCATCTGACAGACTGTATGTGGCTCATTCTTTTTTTTTTTTTTTTTCCCTTTCCTATGAGCATGTAAGCTCATGGAGGGCAGAGATTTTTGTCTGTTTTTTTTTTCTTTCTTTCTTTCTTCTCTTTTTGCACTCCCAGCAGGTAGAACAGTGCAAGGCTTATGTGAGGCAGATTCTCAAATACGTTGAATGAATGAATGAATGAATGAATGGAAAATAAAAGCATGAATTATTCAGAAGGAAGCTCAGAGAGATAATGGGATAGTAAATTTTAAAGAGAGCTTAAGAGACACAGTCTAATATGTCAGGTTGGAGTTCCAAAAGAATGTACCAGAATAAGGAAAAAGTATTGATTCCTGCATGTTAATATGAAAAAGACAACCCAGGAGAAAAATGAAAAACAGGTATTTCACACAAGAAATACACATGTCTTATGGAACATAAAACATTATACTTCATTAGTACAAAAATCAGATACCCTTTTCTGCTTACTATGTTGGTAAAAATTTTTAAAATATCAAATAATGGTGGTGCCTGGGTGGCTCCGTTGGTTAAGCAGTTGCCTTCGGCTCAGGTCTTGATCCTGCGGCCTGGGATCGAGCCCCACATCAGGCTCCCTGCTCAGCGGAGAGCCTGCTTCTCCCTCTCCCTCTGCCTGCCACTGTCTACTTGTGCTCTCTATCTCTCTGTCAAATAATAAATGAAATATTTTTTTAAAGATTTTATTTATTTGACAGTCAGAGATCACAAGTAGGCAGAGAGGCAGGCAGAGAGGGGGGTGGGTAAGCAGGCTCCCTGCTGAGCAGAGAGCCCGATGCGGGGCTCGATCCCAGGACCCTGAGATCATGACCTGAGCCGAAGGGGGAGGCTTAACCCCCTGAGCCACCCAGGTGCCCCAAATAAAATCTTTTTTTAAAAATATCAAATAATGGTAAAGATATGATTTAGCAGTAACTTCTATCTGCTGTTGGTAGGATTGTAAAGTGGTATACCTGTTTTGGAAATGAGCTATAGTAATTTCACTTGTAAGCATATAAGCTGGAGAAACTCTTATAAATATATACAGGGAGATAAAGAAAAAAGTGTTTGTGTAGCATTATTCTTTAACTTAATCTGGAAACAACCTAAATATGGATTGCATTAGTTTCCTGTTGCTGCTCTAACAAATTACCACAAATTTAGTGGCTTAAAATAATACAAATTTATAATCATGTAATGCTGTAGGCCAGAAGTCTGAAAATGGGTTTTACAGGGATAAAATAAAAGTATCAACAAAGCTGCATTTCTCCTGGAGGTTCTAGGGGAGAATCATCATTCCTTCCCTTTTCCAGGCTTCTAGAGGCTGCTGGTGTTCCCGGCCTGTGTCCTTTTCCATTGTCTTAAAAGCCAGTAATGTAGCACCTTCCAGTCTGACTCTGACACTGTCTTCTTCTTTCAAGGATCTTATTATTGAGTCTGCTTAAATAGCCCAGTATTAACTACCATCTCAAGATCTTAATCACGTATGCAGAGTCACTTTTGCCATGTACTATAACATATTCACTGGCTTCTGGAATTATGGCATGGTTATCTTGGGGGGCCATTATTCTGCTGACCTTACAGGTCAACAGTAGAATAAATACACTGTGATATTTTCATATAATGCAACGTTTACAGCAGGGAAAGTGAATGACCATAAAACTCATTATGGTGGGTAGCTGTCAAAAATATTAGCAAAAGAAGCATGTCATTAATATTAAAGTTCAAAAACAAAAAGAACCCTCTATATTGTTTAGGGATATATCATATGTGATGAAATTGTAAGGAAAAGTAACTAACAAAAATAAGTTATTCTACCTCCAGGGGGAGGGAGATGACTATAATTAGAAAGGGACTTAAAAGATAATAGCCAGATTCTATTTCTATTTTGTTTTAAGATTATTTATTTTCAAAAGAGAAGGGGTGGAGGTGGGGAGAGGGAGAGAAGCAGGTTCCCTGCTGAGCAGGGAGCCTGCAGGGACGGCCTGAGGCTCCATCCCAGTACCCTGAGATCATGACCTGAGCTGAAACCAAGAGTCAGATGCTCAGCCAAGAGGCACCCAGGCACCTCTCTATTTCTGTTTTTAAAAATTTGGTGATATGCAGGCTTTTGTCTTAGTATTTAAGAGTTAGAAATAAGTACGTGATAATTTTGTATACCTTACCCCAGCCTCTACCACAATTAAAATATTTTTTAAAAATATGATGGTTTACTAAAAAGGAACAATTAAGAAATATTTTTAAGAAAGAGCAGTCACTGGATAAAGTATTTTTAAAACCTAGAAAGTTGTCAGTTGGTATTTCTACTCCCCCCACTCTCCACAATTACTTAGAATTTGAAGTTTTACAAATAGTAAGCTAGAGAAATGGAATAAAATTCCATAGAGTTAGTGACAGGATCTTAGTAACTAGGATAGTAAAGCACCTAGAATTCTAGAACCAAAATTGTTGTGAACGATCCTTTGTTCTTTAAAGATCATATACCTCTGACTGTTTATGTTGTAGGGAGTTTGGGGACACCTTTGCATTCCTAGGGGGAAAACATGAGAAAGAAACAACTGGGAATTTCTGGTTTCCATTTTCTGATCATCTGTGCATAGATTCCTCTAATGGATCACACGAATGATCTTTAACAACCTGGGTCCCATTTTTTTTTTTTTAATCGAGGTAAGTGCAGGTTCCAAACAGTTGTAAGAAATAATACAAAGAAATGCCACCTACACTGTATCTAATTTCACCCACTGGTATCATTTGGCAAACATACAGTGCGGTATTATCACCAGGACATTGACACTGACGCACCCGCTGATCTTACGCAGAGCCCTCCTAGTCTCCCTCGTGTCTGTTCACTTTTATCACCGTATCCACCACCATAGTCAAGATACTGAACAATTTCATCACCACAAGGATCCTTCCTCTTGCCCTTTTTAAAATAATTTAATTTTTTTTAGAGAGGGACTGGAGAGGGGCAGAGGAGGGAGAGAGAGAATCTCAAGCAGACTCCCCACTGAGCACGGACCCATTGCGAGTCTCAGTCTCATGACCCTGAGATCGTGACCGGAGCTGAAACCAAGAGTCAAAAGCTCAGCCGACTGAGCCACTCAAGCACCTCTCTTCTTGCCCTTTTATAACCACCCTTCCCTCCTTTCTGCCCCCCTCCCTGACTCCAATTCCTCTCCCTATTCCAGTCCTTAAGCCCTGGTAACCAAAAAACTTTTCTCCATTTAAAAAATGTTGTAGGGGCGCCTGGGTGGCTCAGTGGGTTAAGCCTCTGCCTTCGGCTCAGGTCATGATCTCAGGGTCCTGGGATCGAGTCCCGCATCGGGCTCTCTGCTCAGCAGGGAGCCTGCTTCCCCCCCTCTCTCTCTGCCTGCCTCTCTGCCTACTTATGATCTCTGTCAAATAAATAAACAAAATCTTCAAAAAAATTAAAAATGTTGTATAAATGAAATCACATAATATGTAACATTTCGAGGTTGGCTTTTTTTAACTCAGCCTGATTCCCTGAAGATTCATCTGAGATGTGGATGTCAGTGAGTCCCATTTTTAAATTCAGCTGAAGAATGTTTTATGGAAATTTTGGATTCTGAACTCATTTTGTAAATATCATTTTCTGTTCAGTTAATGTATACTTTGAGTAGTGGATAAAGCATATATGTGTATATACATACATATATATTATTTGGGACTAAGTCTCATTTTTACTTTGGAAAAAATATTTTAACTATGCTAAGCGTTAATTTTCTTATGTGTAAAATGAGGACAATAATACCTATTTCATAGGTAACATGTAATGTTCTTAGCACTGTGCCTGTCACATAAGTGTTTCATAAATGGCAGTAGAAAAGAAAGATGTGTAGATCAGTGTTTATAACCAAACACGCAAAATGCTCCAAACATGAAAGTCCCATCTACATTTCTCCAAAAGCTGCTATGTATCTCAAATGTTTACTTCCCCCCATGTTTTATTTATGAAGAGCTCCTTTTTGTCCATCACTTGGCAAGCTCAGGGCTTGTTAGCCTGAAAGTCCCTGTCCTGAATTCAAATGCATTTTCACCTCCTTTTCTTTGATTTAATAAAATCCATCCACAAGGGTGAGGCCTGGTCTGATCTGTTTTCTGTCGAGTCACGGTCACCTTGCTCCACGAGCCCGGGTGGTGGGCCAGCCAGACCCAGGCCCTGCTGCCTGGCACAGTCAGAATGCAGCCCACTAACAGCCGCAGCCCAATACCTGCATTTACTGCTGAAAATCTCCAGCCGGGAGGAAGCGAGCACCATCCACTAAGAATCAAAGGTCTGCATTTTGTTCTTTTAGGTTTCGGAACCATCAGAAAGTGACCTTAGTTGGATTCAGCTTGTCATAAACGGGGCAGTGGGGAGGTTTCAAAACTGAAAGTCACGCTGGGATCTTTAAGGTCTTGGCAACAAAGACCCCTGCAGGGGACAAAACATCTTACAATCGGTTTTTCTCCTCCCTTCCTGTTGGTCATTTTATTTTTGCTATGTCTAATTTTATTTCCAAAAGGGTTGTTTACATGATAGTGTATCTTAGTGTTTAAAAGCTACATGCTGACATTTATGAATTACATAGAAGATGTAAGGACTAAGGAAAAGAAACCCGTACACATCCCAACCGTTCTAAGAAATGTGGTATCATCCACATCTTTGGAGTCGTCTGTACATCCCTCCCCCTGTCCATCAGTCCTGTTCGCTATTCTCTGTGTTTACTTTACATTTTTACCAAAGTAAGTGCATCGCTAAATCGTATTTGATTTCGTATGGTTTTGAAACTAGAACAAATGCAACCATCCTGCACCATTTTTCTGCAAGTCGCTTTTGTCTCTCCTCGGTAGCATGTCTACGTAATTTACACTTATGATGTTTCACTGTAGTTCACCGTAACTTGAGCATGATACTGCAGAGCACATACCTTCCACTCGACGGGACTGGGTTGGTCCCCGTTTTTTATTACTACAAAATGGCGGGGTTTCTCTAGCTCTAGCAGCAGAATCACTCTTTCAAAAGGCCTGCTCTCTTCAGCCTGGCCCAGGTCATGGTGAAGCATTTTCAAAAGCGGTGGCTGTAACAGCCCTACCACAGTCAGAGCCCATGGGCACAGGCGTGACATCATCACACAGGCAGCTTTCCATGATGTCAGCAAGACACTCCATACCCAAAACATTCTCAGAACTGACGCTACTTTCTAGACACCAATGTGAATGTTGAGAAACTTGGGCTCTCGTGTAGCAATTCGCTGCAAGCCTGGGAGAAATGTGGACTCATTTGGAAGTCCTTACCTACTTCCTTAGTGTTAGGGTCCGTGATCAAAGGAACGAGACTGATGCAAAGCGAAAGTCAAGCAAAGCTTGATTTTGCGCCAGCATCAGAAACCAACCCGGCCGGTAGGGGCCGTCTCTTACGAAGAGGTGACCACGACGACCCCCGTGAGGCCGCTCGCCGGACGAGGCCGCTCCCAACGAGGAAGAGGCGACGAGGACGACTATGAGGACGACAGCCCGATGACGCAGACTCTGCTCCCCATGACGCTGCTCCCGGCGAGGCTACTCTGGACAAGGCTGCTCTAAAGACGATGCCACTGTGGACGAGGCTGATCTGGACGAGACTGCTCCAGAGGAGGCTGCTGCCGACGAGGCTGCTTCCCAGACGAGGCCACTCTCGGAGGGAGGCTGCTCTGGCAAGGCCCCTCCCCGGAGGGGAGGCTGCTCTGGCAAGGCCACTCCCCGACGACTCTTACAGCTCCTGCTGACAGCTCTTACTGCTCCGGCGAGACTGCGAGACTGCCTCTACTAGCCTCGCAAACCAACTTTTATAGAGGCACTTTTAGCCGGGCTAGACACAGGTAGCCAATGAGATTGCAATACACAGAGAAAACTGCACAGTCATGCTAGATCTGCCACACACACACAAAAACTGCTAGGTTACACACGGGCCCCCAATCGAATTTCAATTTACCCTAGTAGACATATGCGTGCCCCTCTGATTGGATGTCTTCACCTGGCCTGACCCGCCCTTGTATCTAGGCTTTGCAAGGAAGTTCCTCTGGGAGGGGCAGGGTCAACCTAAGTTCACTGCAACAATATGGCTCCCTCTGCTGAAGTAAGCCCTTACAATGACGAACGGGACGAAGACCACGATGCTCCCGCCGACCATGACGACGCTCCGAGGACTACCCTACCACGGCTATCCTGACGGCTCTCCCTGACTAACGGCTCTCCCTGACTAGTGGCTCTCCCTGAGTAGCTCCTCCTCCTCCTCCTACTCCTCCCCCTACCCTCCCCACCCAGCCTCACAAACTGACCTGTATAGAGGTGGCCGAGCCCGGCCCACACACAGGCAACCAATGGGACTTCAGCCCACCACAGCAAATATATGCGTGCCCCACTGATTGGCCGTCTCCATCCGGCCTGGCCCGCCCCTACATCCGGGGCCCGCAACTAATTCCAGGCCCCTGCACTTAGCTTTGTAAATTTTGAATAATCATTAATTTTCTAAGTCCCTTTAGCTGAAGTTAGTGAAGGTTAATTGAAACAAAACATCTTAAGATGTTTTCAAAATGCACATGGCTAAAGAAGCACAAAAGAAATTTGAGTTTCTTTTGTACTAGGGTGATGCAAGGCAAGAACATATGATGTGGGGAGACTGGAGCTGCAGACAGAGGACAAAAGTTCCTGGGATTAACCAAAATTTCAAGGACAACTCCAGATTTTTAAAAGCTATGAAACTGATGGAGCACAACTGGAGAGCTCAAGGGGAACAGGTATTCTCTGAGCTCCACGCAGGATGAAAGGCAAATTGACGAAGGGTCTGTCTCTAGCACGGTGAGCGGGTAGGAGTGTCAGGCCTGGGAGGGTGGAGGGGTGACAGAGCTCCAGGGCTGGCGGTGGAGAGGGGATGTGGTCCGGCTACCTGCGTCCCTTACCTGTCCTCAAGGGCCCTTTGTGACCAGACCACAGCTCTGTGATGTGGGCGTGGGGCTTGTGTCTGCACATACACACCCAGGGCTCAGTTGCCTGAGGGCAGCAGTGCGATCGGTCACTGACTCTCAGGGCTCGGTTACCTGAGGGCAGCAGTGCGATTGGACACTAACTCTTTTCCGAGGGAAGAGATGGAGAACTATCTCTTCCCTCAGGAATTCCTTACTGATGGTTGGCTGAGCCCCAGTCCCACTATCTTGGCAGTTAATGGCATCCTTGCCTTTATATGTGGACTGGGGCTCGTCGCCTTCTTATTTTCCTATTTCCAGCCTGATCCATCCTCACCACCAGGCAAGAGACACAGGAAGAGCAGGAAGGTAAGGAACCCTCGGCCCAGACCCAGCAGAGTGTAATCCTATCATCTTTTCTATTATTCTTTCCACTTTTCCGAGTCACTGGGGAGACTCCTGAAGTAGGAAAGACTAGAACGGGTATTCTCAGGAGAGAGTAGACCACCATTCATCCAGGACAAGCCAGACCAGGCAAGGGTTAGAGGGACACGAGGATTTCTCCCCGAAGATCTTGGGCCGGAGTCCAGGTGTGGTGGAGGGGCCCAGGACAGCGTCCCAAGCACAGTGGCCAGTGGCCGAGGACCAGAGGTTAAGAGCTGCCTCTCTAGCGGAGGTCAGGCCCCTGAGCACTGGGTCACCTGCTGCTGGGGTGGGGGTCCGAGCCTCCCCGTGTTCTCTTTTATCTCAGTACCAACCGGAGCCATGGGGAAGGAGCAACAGAGGTAAGAAAAATCACACCCTGAAAGGTGAGCATCTGCCACTCACCCCTGCGTGCCCCAGTTACACTGTGCCCCCCGCTCTGAAGGCCCAGCCCCACTGTCTCCAGGACACCAGAGCCCGAGCCCATCCCTCAGGAAACAGAGCCCTGGGTGGGGGTTGGGGGCTCCGAGGAGGGAGAGCGAAACCGGAGGCTTCCCAGATTCTGCGCCAGAAGGAAGCCCTGAGGGGCTGGAAACCAGTATGGCTCAGCAGGGGCCCCAGGGCCTGGACTGGGGGCGGGACCTCCCACTCCCACTGTGGACAAGCTGTTCAACTGTTCAACTGTGCTCAGATTCCTCTGGAGGCTTCCTCCCCCAGCAAGGTCATGAACGGGGAAGCCCTTTGGAAAAGACAAAGCCATCCCCATCATGAATCCTGTCATCACCGTGCGGGCATGTGGCCTTGGACAGTGCTGTTTGGGGCTCCCGAGTCCAATCCCCCAAAGGTCTCCCCTAAGGGGACATTGTACCCAGCCTCCCGTAAGATCCCTGGACCCCGCCTTCTGCTGTGACCCGGTCTCCTGTTTCCAGGCTTCAGAGAATTTCTGAAGAACCTCCAAGAGGTTCAGGACCTGTTCTCCCTTCTGGAAAGGTAAAGAATCTGCCGCCTTCTCCCCTGGGTGGGCCCCCCCGAGTCTATGGTGGGACCCCTGGGCTGCAGGGAACAGCCTCTGGGGCTGTTCGGAGTGGGGCTGGGAGGAGCCGTGGGGACAGACTGTGACCAAAGCCCCGGGCTGAGGGACAGCAGGAGCATTGTGATGTGGGTGTGGGGCGTGGAGGGCCGTGGAGACGGCTCGCGGCCCCAACTGCTACAGCGGCCGCTCACGCCTCCTGTCTCCCACAGCCACCTGGAGAGGCTCTCTGACCAGGGGGGCTTTCACCACTTCTTACATCAAGCAGCCCCTGCGCAGGTGTGCCGAGTGGTGCCAGCTGGAGCCCGTCAGCCATGCAGGGAGCCTGTGGAAGATACTGCTCCCGCTGTGGCCCCATCACCTGCCCTAACTCCACTGACGGGGTTCCCTCGGCCTCTGGCCTCCACCCTGCCAGCAGGACGCATGACCTCCTCCTTTTCTGTTTGTCCACGCTCCTCCCTGAGTACTTCCTGGCTGGCAAAGCCTTTCCTCCCCCCGGATGGCTTTTCACACCAGCCCCTTGCTCTTCCCCCTTCCCCGCCATGTGTCCCTCCTTCGGAGGCCTCCCCTGGGCCTCTGACAGCCTCCTTGGCCCCAGAGCGGCCGGACTCTCCTTTGACTCTCCCTCAGTGTGACTCAAGGACACCCCCGCCGTGCCCCATCCCACAGAGCTCGGCTCCGCACACGCCTTGGTCCGCTGACAGGTCAGCGTCTCCTGTCCCAGCCGTCTCGGGCCTGGGCCGCTCACGCAGCCCCATTTCGGCCCTGTCCTGGTGGCGGGCGGCGGCCAATGCCTGGAACCTGTCCACCTCCACACGCCTGGAGTCCCATCAAGCGCCTCTGTCCCACGACCCACCAGGGGCCTTGTTCTGGGGAGACGCCGCACGCAGACAGAAGGAGACGAGGATCCCCCCTTCCACCAACCCGGACGTCCAGAAGCTTCTGGAGATACTCATGGCCAGGAGAAAAGAGCTGAAGTTTTGGAGGGAGAAGGAAAAGAAAGAAAGGTCAAAATACCAGCTGACTTCTTTCGGGAGAGCGTTCAAGTCTCCAGGTGACGGGCAGGACACCATGGGCTGCCCATCCTTCTGGAGCATGAGGGGCAAAGCAAAACAGCTACTCGGTCCTGAGAAGCCCCCACATCCCAAGATTCCAAGGGACAATTTGGAGCAGAAATGCAGCCAGCTCTTCTGGGGTCTCCCCTTTCTGCACAGCGAGTCCCTGGTGGCCACTGTCAGGGTGACCGATCCCCCACTGGAGTTCCCCTCTGTCATATTCAATGAGCGCTCTCATGCCTTGCCACTCCAGATGCAGGGCAACGTGGCTCCACGCCTCTCCCTGACCCAGGACTTACATGACCCTTCGGTCTGGCCCAAATCCTTGACCCAGAGATTGTCCCAGTCCCTGCCCCTGCCTCTGGCTCAGCCCCAGCCCCAGGCCCTGCCTCTGACTCAGCCCGAGCCCCTCCCTCTGGATCAGCCCCTGCCCCAGCCCCTGCCTCTGACCCAGCCCAAGCACCTCCCTCTGACTCAGCCCCAGCCCCTCCCTCTGGATCAGCCCCTACCCCAGCCCCTGCCTCTGACCCAGCCCAAGCACCTCCCTCTGACTCAGCCCCAGCCCCTCCCTCTGGATCAGCCCCTGCCCCAGCCCCTGCCTCTGACCCAGCCCAAGCACCTCCCTCTGACTCAGCCCCAGCCCCTCCCTCTGGATCAGCCCCTGCCCCAGCCCCTGCCTCTGACTCAGCCCAAGCACCTCCCTCTGACTCAGCCTCAGCCCCTCCCTCTGGATCAGCCCCAGCTCCCACCTCTAACTCAGCCCCAGACCCAGGCATGCCTTGCACCCTCTGTCCCAGTGGGACCCCCTTCTCTGCCACCCGAGATGGGGAGCTGCAAGGTGTCTTGCCCTGTAGCCCAGAAGACACCGTCTTACGTGTCAACTGCTGTTCAAAACCTGGAAGGTCGCTTTCTGGAGAAGCAACTAGAAAGCGGCAAGGTACCCCCTGTGGTGAAACGATCTCAGAAAGTCTTTAGCCCAGGTCCTCGCGACCTTCAGCAGGGTGGCCAGGCCCCCGAGGGCCATGGGTCAGGCTCTGTCCTTCCTGGAGAATTGATCGACTCTGAGCTCTGGGAGCAACCGGATTGGCACCTTTGGGAGAGGCTCATGAAGCAAGGAAGGGGCCCGCCCTGTAGGATCCAGCTATCCCTGAAGATACAGCCTCACCAAGAGTTCCAGAAGGTGCCCCAGGCACACAGCTGGCACAGTCCCACGCCCGAGTCTGAGTCTACAGATGGAAGCTGCCAGGCCACACAGAAGACTGGGTCCAGGTACCCAGGAAAAAGACTGGGCAAGGATTCAAGGTCCAGTGCAGGGTGGATCCAGAAAGACCCACACAGGGGCACAACGAGCGCTCCAGGGAAGGCTCCAGGAAGAAATCGTGAGGAGTCAGACACAGACCTGAAGCCCTCCACAAGCAGCACAGACGAGAAGCGTCCAGAGAACGACCTGAGAGCCCATTTCAGGAAGTTGGAGCAGTTCAGAGAGGGCCAGATGCCTTTCGATGTTCATCCTCCCAGGCTCGCTGCCCACGCCTGGGACCTTCCCGGTAAGCCAAGCCCTCATGGGAAACCTGGAAAGTCAGCGCGTTCCAAGTGTTGGGAACCCTCCCACGATTTCTCCATCCTCAGTCCATATGCTAAGCGGATGCTAGAAGCACACATCATAAGGCTCAGGGTGAAGCACCGGTGGGGCCTCCCCCTCAAGGCTCTCAAGACCATAAACCTCTTCAAGTTGAAGAAGGGCTTCCTCCTCTCCCAGTCCTTCCCATCCCACTCAGCCACCTGCATATCCAAGGCCGGCACGGGCACCAAGTTCGTGGGAAATCCTCCTCAGCCCTACCAAGGAGAGGTGATGAAAGAGTCTTACCCCACCTGGGGGGGTCCCCTCGGTGCTCCCCAGCCTACGTGTGAGGAAATCCAGCAGGCTCTGGAAGGGACCTCACCTGGCGGTGGTCCTCCGGCTGGACAGGGGACCAGGCAACCTTCTCGGACCTTCACATACAGCTTTGTGGGCAGAATCTGGCACGGTGAGACTGCCTCGAGGACTCTTATGAACAGCACCTTGGAGTCAAGTCCAAGTCCGGCAACGGCCACGAAGGAGCCAAGGAGGGCGAACGGGGGTCGGGCCTCAAGGGATGTGACCGTGCTAGAGCTCAACGTAGAGCCCCAGGATTTGAGTGCCGAAGAGCCCGGGGAGGCGGGGGAGGTCAAGGAGGCCCCTGCCTGGGGAGTCACCTTAGGACCCCGTGTGCTGGCCAACAACCAAGGCTTCTGTGACAAGCTGAGACGATCAGGGTCTTCAGGGAAAAGCGACAGCCCCCTGCAGCCTACAAAGTTGGTCGCCCGAGACCCCGAAGAGCTACGCCTTGAGGCACGGCGCAAGGGATCGGAGCCCCGGAAGTTGATGGAGTCAGAGAACCGGCCTCGTGATGCCACCCCCACCGTGCTCCTTCAAGACTGTGAGACTGGGGTCCTCCTCCAAGACTGTGCGACTAAGAGTCTCCTCCAAGAATGTCAGTCCAACGTGTTCCTTGCTGCCGACATCTTGGCTTCTCAGGGATGTCTGTCTGGCTCCCAGAGCGGGTCCAGTGAAGACACATCTACTTCCCAGGTGCTGCATGGCCAAAGATCCCGTGGCCAGAGCCCCCACAGGCAGCCGGGACCCTTGGGACTGCGGCACCCATGTAAGAGCCTGAGCAGGTCACGTGTCCCCCCCGAGGAGAGAGAGAGCTCCGGGAGGTCCCCCTCGAGAGAGCCTGCCAAGGAATTGTCAGACATGAAGGTCCTCCAGAGCAGTGAGGTGAGCCGTCCCGTCCAGAGCAAGAAGTCAGCAGAGGCCTCGGGAAGCAAGGCCTGTGAGAACCTGCTGAAGAAGGAGGAGGCGCCCCGGGAGAACCACCTCGGGGGAAGGATGACGCACCTGCTCCAGTGGTTCCTTCCCAGTGGAGGCAAAGGCCTGGAAGATTCCCTTCAGAAGGGCAAGCCTCCGTCATCCCAGGGCCGGGGACAAGTCATGGGCAGGTCAGCCACGGACAGAGCTTCTGCCGAGGCTCAGGTGGTCGTGACGGCTGTGGCGCGGGTCCTGGAGGAGGAAATGGTGCCTCACCAGGGACTCAGGGTCCCGGAGGTCAGCTGGTGCAAAAAGGATCTCCAGGCTTCGGCAGACCCCAGTGTCTGCTACCACAGGGTCCTCTCCTACCAAGAGCAGAGGAGAGTGATGAGGGAGACAGCCAGTCCACAGGGCACCCCCAGGGGCCACAACTATGCCAACAAGACCGAGTGGATCGGGTGGCCCTTCCCCACCAGGGTGCCAGAGTGCCCAAGCAGACCCTGCCAGTACGGGTCCCCGGTGCCGGGCTCTTCAGGCCGCACCCTGCAGCCCCACTGCCCCAGGCACTGCCTCCTTCAAAGACACATCGCGCCTGGCCAGCCACTGGGTTCTTCCCACGCCTTTCCCGGGAGGACAACTTTCCTCCAAGAAAAAACGCAAACAGTGCGGGGAAAAACTTTTTTTTCCTCACATTAGCACATCTTCTATGGACTAATGGCTCTTCTGTGCCACAATTACTTTGCTTCCCCAAAATAAATGTGTGTGTGTGTGTGTGTGTTTTTCCCCCTCACAAGTGGTGCTGGCCTCTGTGTGTGCCCTGCTGCGGTGGGAGGGAAGGATGAGGGTCCGCTCTCCCGGAGGACGTGCTATGGCTTCCGGAACGAATGGGACCTTGGACAACGGGTTATCTTGGGGTCCACGCCCGCCCCCTTCCTCCCTCTCCTTCTGTTTCCGCGACAAGGTGAACAAGACCCAGACCGGGACCTCACTCTGCCCATCCTCTCCTACTTTCCCTCCACCTGGGTCTTGTGTGGCTTTAGGGAGGGTTTGCCGAGGCAGAAATCCCGCTCAGGCTTCAGGAAGACAGAATCCTAGGTGAGAGTAGGGCCTGCAGTTGGGAGACACAAGGCTGGCCCTGAGGTCAGAGGTGAGAAATCCGGCCCCCCCGCCAAGTCTCCTGCAGGGAATAGAGGATGGCCACCCCAGGAGCCACCCCAGGGAATCCCATCTTAGCTCCGTGTTCCCCTCTTCTCACACTCGGAGCAGCAAGGGACAAACTCGCTCCCGGCGCTGAGGGTGTATGGGGGGGTGCCACAGAGACCCCCAGGGACAAGCGTGCCCAGCCCCAGGGCACTGAAGGAGCCTGCTCACCAGCACCCCCTTCCCCTTCTGGGGGATGGAGGGGGTGTGGCTGTGGGTGGGGGGGGTCCCTGCGCTTAGGGTGGGAGGCCAGGAAGGAGGCCAAGTGACAGGGTGTGCCCATGCCTGGTGTGACGACTGAAAACCTTTGGTGCCCCACTGCCACCCAAGGGCCCAGAGGGGAGAGTTAGAGGCCCTAGGACTGTCCCTGCAGGGTCTGCGCCCCACTCCAGCTGCCAATCCCAGGGGTAGGGGTTGGAGGGAGTGGGGTGGGGGTTGCACAGAAGCCACCTGAGCTCCCACACAGATGGCCAGGTGCCCAGAGGCAGCAAGGCCTTCAGGCAGAGAAGTTAACTTCTGCACAATTTGGTAAGCTTGTAGGACTGGGGGCCCCGGACAGACTTGTGGTCTGTGACCTTTTTGTACACGTGTGGCCCAAGGACGGCTCCCAGGGGACTGGTGGGGACTCAGAGGCCAAGGGACTGACCTGGCTCCCAGTCTTGGTTACCCAGAGCCCGGAGGGGCAGGAGGCCCTCAGATGGGGCTTCTCCTACCCCGGCTGGAAGGGACGTGTCCAGAAGGAGGGTGGAGTCTAGGACGGCCCCCCACGCGTGTCCCGCTCCCAGCCCAGCATTGTCTTCCGAGGCTCTGACGGAGACCCACACAGAGACCCTACCCAGAGACCTCTGACGGAGACCCACACACAGACTCCACAGAGACCCCTCAGCACGACCCTACACAGAGATCTCTGTCAGAGACTCACAGGGGCAGGGTTTAGGTTTCTGCTTATCATGTTACCATTACTTATTCTCATCCACGTTGTAGACGGCAAGGCCTTCTCAGAAACACCCGGAGACCAAGCCCATCCTATACTGAGAGACGCCCGGCAGCTGTTGCTGTTGGGCTGTGAGGAACACCATGGCAGGGGCCATGAACGCCCCGGTGCGAACGGGGGAGTGGGGAGGGCGCCCTGAGGGCAGGCATCCCGCACTGCCGACTCCTATCCACTTACTGACGGGAGGTTTTATCTACACATACTCCTCGGCTTTCCTACCAAAGAGGACTACTGAGTCATGGAAACACCAAGTAGGAATTCTCAGGGGAAACGCCAAGAAAGAAACATCGAGACTAGGGTGCTGAGTGACTGTCTGTCTTAAGTCAATCCTTCATCTGTCTCATGACTTCAACTACCCTATCAGCACGCGGAGGGTTCGGACGGATGGGCTCAGAAGCCCCACAAACTTCGACTAAAAGAAAGACCCCATGACAAGATTTCACCAATGCTCAGGAGCTTAAAGGACAGCAGAGAGAGCCAAGATTCCACATCAGAAGAAGTCAGGGACATCTGGAGGAGGAAGGTACAGCTTAGCCCCTCACAGCCCTGCTTCACGTGGAAAGGAAGGCAGAAAATTCTGACCCTCCTTCCCATAAGCATCGAAAGACCATCCTTCCTTCATTCAAAATGGACCACCCCCCAAAAACAAACGAACGAAAACATAACAAACAAACAAAACATATCAACCAAATATTTAAAGAAGAGACAAAACCAATCCTCTTAAACATTTCCAGAAATATGAAGAGGAGAGAGAACTCCCTGACTCATTCAATGAGGCCTGCATTACTCCATAATCCTGGAGATTATGAAAAAAAAAAAAAAAACAACTTCAAGAAAAAACAACTACCAGCCAACATCTCTGATTAAGACCAGTGCAAGAATGGTCAACAAAATACTCGCAAACTGAATTTGGTAGCATATGAAAAGGATTGTGCACCTTTACCAAGTGGGATTAATTCCTGGAATGCAAGAATGTGTCAATATACAAGAAAAAATCAGTGTCATAGGTCATATTATGAAAGGAAGGTAAGTCACATGATCATCTCAAGTGATGCTGAAAAAGCACTTGACCACATTCAGCACGTTTTCATGATAAAAGCACTCAACAGACTAGAAATAGAAGAAACTATGTCAACATAATAAGAGCCATATAGGAAAAACCCACAGTGAGCATCATACCCCACAGGGAAAGTTTACAAGCTTTCCCTCTAAGATCATGAAGGATTCAGGGTGCCAGATTTTGTCACTTCTACTAAGCCTAATACTGGAAGTACAAGCCAGCACCATTAGGCTTGAAAGGGAATCCAAATTGGAAAGAAATAAATAAAATTATCTCTGTTTGCAGATGGCATGATCTTATATGTAGTAAACCCTAAAGATTCCAGGAATACAACAACACTTTTAGAACTAATTAATGATAGTTGATCAAAATCAACATACAGAAATCTGCTGCAATTCAATACCCCAGCAATGAATAATTTAAAAAGGAAACTAAGAAAACAATTTCATGTATAACAGCATCAAAAAGAATAAAATACATTGGAATAATCCTAACCAAGAGGTAGTAGAGTTGTACACTGGAAACTATGAAATGCTGCTGAAAGAAATGAAAGAATACACTTATAACTGGAAGGCCATACCATGTTCATGGTTTGGAAAACTTGAAATATTTAAGATGTTAATGCTTCGCAATGTGATCCATAAATAATTTTCAACATAGGTGCCAGGATTACTCAACAGGGAAAGGACAGTTTTCCAACAACCAAGTCTAGGGAAATTGGATAATAGTATGCAAAGGAATAAAAATGGACCTTCACCTTATACCGTACACAAAAATTAACTCAAAATGAATCAAAGTCCTCAGCATAAGACCTGGGGCGATAAAAATTCTTAGGGAAGAAAAACAGGACAAAAGCTTTAACACATGATTTCTTGGATAGGACACTAAAAGCACAGACAACATAAGGTAAAATAGATGAACTCAAATACATCAAAATTTGTCTCACAACTTTCAAAATTCTTCTTTCCCCTAATGCCTCTGTACCAGGTTCTCTTCTCCCTTTTTCAAGGCCGCCCACCCGCCCGCCCACGCACCCTCCCTCCCTTCCTCCCCTGCAGTACCTTTTTGTTCTTTGTATTCCTTCCTCCCTCCCCCTCTTTCCTTCTTTCGTTCTGTTCTGGTAGTCCCCATACAGCCCTTCAGGACTTTTTCGCCTAGTGTTCCGTGACTCATTCTGTCTGTAGAAGACCCAGGAGCTCACGGCGATACGTTCCCTATCAGAAAGGATGAAGGGATACCCGCACGGGGGCATCTCAAAGGTCTGCTTCTCTGCAAGTCAACGGGAGGCTTCAGGGTCATGAACCCTGGCCTTCCACACCACAGCTGGACATGGGCTACGCTAAGCATTCCCCACACTCTCCTGTCTTCCAAGACCCCGAGCATACGGGCTGTCCCACCAGAAATCGGAAGAGTTTCATTTCTCGGCTGAAATGGGCCTCAAGGCGAGCCACCACCCGAGTGTCTGGAAAAGTCACTGCCTTCAACACGACTCACAGGTATATAGTCTTTGAAACGGAAACATCGAAAATTGAAGCAGCAGTTGACGTGGGTGTGAGGCTACCGTGTAGAGAGATCTATCTGAATTCGGGAAAGGCACACGGCACCCGACTACAAGCGGCTTGCAGAGGTAGACGCAGAGACCGTTCCTGAAGGAACGGGCTGCAATGCGTACGTTGAGGCGGGAAGGGAGGGACATGAGGGAGCAATCCTTCCACAGCCCCTCCTGTTCTGGCCATGAGCAGAGGGTTCACACTGCCCAGGAACCCGGCCAATGCTGGGGCCCAGGAGGGAGATGTCTCACGTCCCTCACCTCGCTCCATGTGTGTCGCGTCCGGGGAAGACACACCTTGTATTTACTGACAATGTGGAAGAGCCTTCAGCCACGTGTCCCCGGTGCCAAGGACATCAGGGCTCGTGCATCCTGGATCGCACCACACACCTCTCCCCAGGGTGGGAGAGCCTTGACTCGGGGCTCTCCCCTCGGGAGGCACGAGAGAACTCACCCTTCCGAGGAAAGGAGACATGACACGCATGGGGCAAACAATTGCAGGGCAGTGCTCACCTCGGTACACAGCAAGACCACCGGAGAGGCCCTTTAGGGAGGGAACGAAGGTGGGAGACCCTTCCTTCGGAGAGCTCTGCTCTCATTCACGCCCAGCACCTCCCACGGGGTAGAAGCCATGTGGTGGGACTGCTGCACGAGAGCTCGCAGCAACACGCATCCCTTCGAGGCCATGGGCACGTTCCCGCAGACAGAAACTGGTTGAATGCCACCTTCGGGGGAAAGCATTTAGTCCAGACACACCCTGAGCCAGCATCCGAGGATTCACACCAGCGGGAACCCCGACCGATGCGGTCAACGGGGGAGAGCCGTTCGATACAGCTCTCACGTTTGGAGACACCCGACAACTCAGAGCAGAGGAACCTGGGTCTGTCATCACTGGGCTCCCGCCTGGACCCAGAGCGCCCACCTTTCTCACCACCACAGAAACCACACAGGGGAGACACCGTGTCTCCCGTCACGGAGGTAGAGCCTTCTGCCAGAAGTGGGCCCCTTCCCAACACCACAGAACTCACACGGGGAGAACCACGAGCGCTGTAGCCTGGTGGGAGAAGCTTCAACTGGGACTTGGGCCTGAGCTCCCGCTACCATCTCAGAGTGCGCGTCATCCCTCCCACGGGAGCGAAGGCGCAGGCACCTCCCGGGACCCCCTGCGTCATCGCTGCGCCTGAATGCCGGTGAGATCCATGTGGGAATCCCATTCCTCACGGAGCCAACACGGGAAGGCCCTGGGAGGATTCCCACACAAGAAAATCCTCCCGGTGTGATGAGGAAAGGAATGGGCTCAGGTATCCCTTCTTCCTTAGCCAGCAACGACACCCTCACGCCGAGGAATCCCTGATCCCAGCGCAACGCGGGGAAACCCTTCCCCGGACACTCCCATCCGAAAATCACTGGGCAAAGACCTCCCAAGGAATTTCTTAGGGTGACGCTGAGATACAAACTCAGACGGTGCAAACACATACAACTGGGTCCCGTGCTGAGGGATGCACAATGCGCTATTCCAGTAACCAATCGCTAGAAATCAAGCACATCTGCTCCGATCCATCAGTACTTGCACAAAGGCCAGGATCCCCGAACAGGCGTGGGAGGGGGGGGTCTCACAACCGTGCACACTGTGCCAAGTAAGAACGGGGGACTTTTCCTTTACGAGCTCTCACAACTGACACGGGTGCTGTCTCTCGGTAGGAAGTGGGATCCCAGGAAGAAACACTGCCTGGGATCCATGAGAACATCAACTGGAGGGTGAACTCAGAATCTCAGAGCACGAGGTGCTCGACGTCCGTTCACAAAAACACTGACCTATCGATGTATGTAGATCGCAAGGATGAATGGCCACAAGATTCATCAAACACATGGCTTGGGATCTACCTCTCATGTGTCCTTAATTCTACTAATATTATCCTCATAAATTAGAAACGACTTACAAATTAATTTCTTACTTAGAAATACTTGTATTCCTTTACTTATTTGAGATCAAGAGAGCTAGGGAGGGATCAAGAATAGTTGGGAGTCAGCTGGGGGGAAGAGGGAGAGGAAGCAGGCCTCCCACTGAGAAGGGTACCCAATGCAGGGCCTGATCCCCCAGGATCCAGGGATCCTGACCTTAGTCAAAGGCAGATGCTTAACCAACTGTGTCACCCAGGGGCTTGCAAATTAATTTTATCTTTTACAGAGGTGCTGTTTTGGAAGAACTGTGTGTATCAGGACAGGAATAAAACTGGGCTGTTCAGAGTCAGGCAGTGAGCGCTACCTCCCCCTCTGAGAGGATATGGTAGCCAACTGCTTTTCTCTACCACCAAAAATAGTTACTTATCTCTTGGCCTGAGAAGGTGTAAGACCACTGCCGATATGGAAATAGTCCTTAATTTAGAAGATCATAGAACAGGACGGGGTATGTACACTGCCTTCCATAAACACAAAGCACATCCAGGAATGCCTGTAGGGTTCTTTTAGTTAAGGGACCAACTCTTGATTTTGGCTCAGGTCCTGATCTCAGGGTTGTCAGATCGAGCCCGTGACATGTGTCATGCTCTGCACAGCATGTGGAGCCTGCTTAAGGGTCTCTCTCTCCCTCAGTCCCTCCACTTCCAAATCTGGCTACCAGGAGTTCCATGATGTCTATGCCAGACGAAAGGAGGAGCGTGTAGGACAAAACGTGACCCAGACGTCAATCACCACTGGCAACTAGTGACAAGAGACTAAATAAACTTCCCGCTGCTCCCAAAACCAAAGAGAAGACTTGCAGAAACCCTATTACAACTGCATTTCACATGACCATCTTAGCGATGCTTACTTCTCCTAGAATCTTCATATTAGAAACATGTTCTCACTCATCTACCCTGATTCTTCAGTGATACGGAATTCTTACAGGAATGGGCATACACTCTACCTCCCCATGTCTTCTCTACTCTATGTGAGTGACCTTCTTACTGACTCTCTTGATTTTGGCTGAGGTGATGATCTCAGTGTTGTGAGATCGAGCCCTGTGTAATGCTCTGCAAAATATGTAGAGCCTACCCAGTGTCTACCTCTCTCTCTCCCACCTCCCCCTCTTACAAAAAAAAAAAAAAAAAAAAAAAAAGCACGTCCACTCAGAGATCCATTTGTAAAGATGCCCAATATTCTTTAGTTTACTGGCCCTAAAAAGAATGTGTTGGCAGAAAACACTATTTTGGAGAGACTTTCTATTTATAAGATAACCCTGCAGTAACTCAGGATTCTGCTAACAGACGCAACCTGGAGTTAAGATGTTTTGTATGGGGCAGGGACCTGCAGAACCTTCTCCATATGTGCCACCAAGTAATTTTCCCCAAGCAGCAAACTCTAGACATTCTGGTTAAGGGTACATCTCCAATTTAATCAACAATAAGAGGGCATCTTTCCCTCTGGAAGAAAGACAGAAGCCAGCAAAAAAGACACCCAAGTCAAGGCCTGAACCTCAACTCAGGCGGAAGGTTCCAAACCAAGACAACTTACTACTGTGATGTACATCCACCAGGGAGACGGCAGGGGTCACACTCCTGTACATGTTGCACTTGAATCTGCACTGAAGAGACAGAGGCCAGACCCTTTGGATGCTGCCCATGAGGCCATGTCCTCTGAGCCCTGAGGCACCACCTGTAAAAACAAGGAGAGCATTTAGTTGAGGTCTCAGGACCCGCACTCGGGAAGACACAATGTCACCCAAAACTGAAAGCGTGCCCCTCCCTTCCAGCAGAGAGCACAAGCTCAAAGATGCCCAAACCACAGGGCCCCGCGATCTGTGAAAGACAGCATTGCTGCTGGCAGACCTTCAAATCATACACACATGGTCAATTTGCTACCGGGAGTTCCTTGATATCTTTGCCAGACCCAAGCAGGAGGATATGGGCCAGGAGATGGCCCAGAGGTCCATCACCATGTGCAACTAGTGATAGGAGTCTAAATAAAGTTCCTGCTGCTCCCAGAACCAAAACAGAAAATCTGCATAAACCCTATTTCAACTGCATTTTGCATGACCGTCCTAGAGATGCTTACTTCTCCTGGAATCGTCTTTCACCTTTGACATGGTTCTCATTCACCTACTCCGTCACTACAATGACACACAACTCCCATAGGAGATATGCATCTACTCTACCTCCTCAATGTCTTTTCTACTCTACGTGAGTGACTCTGTTAGTCTTGCTTCCTTTCTTTTTTCACAACTCTATTTGGCTGAAAGGAGCCTCCGGTCTTTCCTTTCTAAGACATACCACTCATGGACCCTGGAACTCAAAAAAGAGAATTAAAAAAAGCAACAACTAATCACCACCCAATATGAATATAACCTACACCTTGGAGATTGAAGTTGTTTCACTCCTGACCAGAGATTATGCTACTGACCCAAAGGGCAAGCCCTCCAACAACCAGCTTCTAGAGGATTCTGGGCCGATTTGGGGTATAGTTATGATAGGATTTTCCCAATCAGGAAACACTGCCAGCCTCCAAAGTGAGGTCCCCAAACCGGATTGTGAACTAAATAGATTCAGAGCTTCACGGGACCCATTGGAGGCACAGAAACACCTGGTGGTGGTGGCAGCGGATGCCAGTCCACATGGGTGATGGATTTCAGTTCAATGGATTTGGGATGGTTTCTTAGATGCAAGAAGGCAGCCACAAGCACACTTGGTTTCTTAGCATCTATTCTAACTAAGCCTGGCAGGCATAGTGACGGACTGTTCCATACAGATTTTGAAACCCTGCTGTGCTGAAACTTTTCATGAGGAATCTCTAGAGTGAACTTTCAGTAGTGCGTCCAGGCCAAAGCCAAGCGCAATACTCCCATCAGACTTGACTGCGATACCTGTCGATTTGGGTGGATTCCTCTTCTCAAGGTCCCCCAAATATCCTGAGGTTCCCATACCTTCCAACAAGTAACATTCCCTACTCATCTGACAAGGCTCCTCGGCACTGCGTCATCGAGGTGGGAAGCCGCTATTGCCAAGGGGCTCCACAAAGTCACCCTTAATTCCTGAAAATTGTCTGGTCGTTATCCGAGTCTATACACGTTACTCTCAAATTGGACATTTCACTCAATCTCTTGGTAAAATAACCAACGTTTCCAGCGGTGTCCTGTTACAAGAAAAAGGCGCTTGTGCTGAACTTACGCCAATAATCCTAAGTACCTTGGAAGAAAGAATTCTCCCTGAGAGTTCCTGAATGATGGAGGGTTCAGGGAGGGAGAGAAGTTAAATGCTCCCATTTGTTCACACAGAAATGTTTCATCACATTTCTGTAGATCATGGATATTTTCAGATACAGTTTCCCTCGATCTGGAAGAAGAAACATTAAAGAACCAGCAAGGTTTCAAACAAGAGTCACAAAGGTAGACTCACGATCCTCAGCTCACTCAGTCCCCGCTTATTAATTCTTGTTTGGCTTGAATGCAGCTTTTCCATGAGTTCTGCAAATCCGTACCCAGGTGAGTTTGAGAATTTTCACAATCAGACACTAAGACCCCACAAGATACATCACCGTGTACAGTCACAGGCATTTAATGGCAAAGTAGGGAGGAAGGACCTGCGGACACACGCTTAATGAGATGTATTTTCACCAAACACAGAAGGCAAGACATCACCATGGAAGCAGAGAGGCCACAAGACCTGCATCCTGGTCGCCAGGGCATGGCGTGTCCATGAGTTTCCACATCTCCAAGCCAAACACGCTCATGTCTTCTGAGCTAAGGGTTCTGCTTCTAGAATTTTCTCCCAAGGCAAAAACCAGAGGGGTTGTAAAGGATTTGCAGCGGCGTTTATGGAGGCTTCCAGGATGATGGTGAAGCCCTGCAGCTCACCGCCTTGCCCCAGGCCCACAAACCTGTTCAGTGCCCCCTTTGCATCCACCATGGTCAGGCAGGTCTAGCCCTTCCTACCCCGGTTGCACAGCACACCCTCTCCTGGTGTCCACCAGGCCGCTCGGCCTCTGTGTTCCATGTCCTCGATGGATCTCTTTGGAAGAAGGTAACCCACATAGGGGAGGAAGGAGCAAATATACTCCTTCCCACCCTTTCTCCCTCCTGGCACCCATCCAAGGTTTGTGCAGGGGGAACAGAGCTGCAGAGACGTGCAGATGGGGCTCTTCTTCTGTGGCGCTTCCAAGAATCCCCTTGCACAGATCCTAAGCCTTAGCGCTTAGCAGACTATTTTGGTCTCTACCCCCACTGCCCACCCCAGCCACGGGGCAGCATTCCACCTGCCAGCCTCCTCAGAAAGAACTCCCGCCCCCTAGCTAGCTGCCCTCCGTCCAACGCCCAGGTGCTGACCTAGCCATTCGAAAGGAGACTGGATGAGGAGACACCCCCACCGCACCCAGGTGCCTGAGTGCGCACTGCGCCACACCACACCGTCTACTTCAGGGTTGTGGTGATGGCAGACTTCCCGCTGTGTGCTTTTTGCCCTGAGACATGCCAACCCTCCAGTGCAGCACAGAGCAGAGCCGGGCTTCAGCCCCCCGGCGACCTGGCTGGCTGATGCGGCTGCCTGAGCCTGCCTGCCTCCCTCCCTGGCTCCAGTCCTTCCCTATGAGCATCTTCTGGGCCCTGCGACTCTGGCTCTGCTCCGGTGCCCCGAGCCCTGGGTTGCAGGCTGTCAACAGGCAGTTGAGGAGCCATAGACTCCAGCTGGCCTGCCCTGCGCTCCCCTCAACCCAACCACCGTGGTGACCAACGTGGGCCCAGGTGCCAGTTCGGACTGCAGCCCCCGCCTTCCTGCTCAACCTCAGGGGGCTCCTCAGAAGCAAAGCACATCGGCCCCAAATAACCTGCCCCTTAGCCCCCACCCCACCAGCCGAATAACCCCTAGGGACAGATGTATAGAGAAGCCAACACAATCTACACTCCAGGCACTGTATTTCATTCAGCCTCTCATGGTACGCAGGTGGGTCAGAGGAGGAGTCAGCACAACAGCACAAATCACACTTGAGTAGTGAGCAAATGGGTTTCTCCCAGGGCGGCAACATTTCCAGATACTCTGCAGTAGGCCTGGTTGTCAGCCTACCTGTGCTCCAGTAAAAGCCCTGCTCTGACATTGATGAGCCACAGACCAAGAGCACCTCTGCAGGGAAATGAGCCCAAATGTATCCTGGATCCTTTCATTTTGTTGTTTTGATTTTCCTCCAAAGTCCAGGGAGATAGCTCTGGGGCAGGGATGGGGCTCTCCGTTCAAGAGCACAGGAGGTAAATGAGCCCTATGTTCCCCTCAACACCACTCCTGGGATAGGCCGAGTCAAGCTACTAACCGTGTGCTACCCTGTGACCTCAGCAGGGCCAAAGCACAGCCTGCTCCCTGGATGTGGAGAGAACTGGGATGCAGTCCCTGAGCCACACATTCTGAAGCCAGAACTCGAAGGGAACTATGCATGTGGGCTGGTTGTAGCACAGAAACTGACAGGCACCACGCTGCCCTGAAAGCCACACAGGCTCCTGGCAGCCTCAGAGTGGGGGTTCAGTGGCTTCTCTGCATTCCAGATTGCCCCTTCTCTGCCCTGACTCAGACCTAAGCTGGAACCCCTGTGGTCCCTCCAAGGTCAGGTGGCATAAAAAGGGCCTATAGTAGTTGAGGTGGCCCTGGGAAGGGAACCCCCTGAGGCAGATCCCAGGATGAGGCTGGACGGCATATCAGGGGCTCACTGAGATGGGAACCCACAACAGACTGCTGTGGGAACAGGGAACCCAGTGTCTGTGAAGGGTGTCCACATCACTGCGTCAACAGCTGTGTCCCTGGCAAATGACAGAATTTGTCTGTGCCCCATGTCTTTTGTAGAACTGGGCCTCAGAGCACTTTGTCCCCCAGCATTTGGTGAGGATAAACCAAGACAATGAACAATAAGCACTTCACACCAGTGCTTGGAACAGAAGCGGCATCCATGAAGACACATCTCCCTAGGATTGCTTGGTAGGAAACGTGTTTTGGAACACCTGGCTCAGCTGGTCATGTGGTCTTGAACATCAGAGAAAAAGCACCTGGCTTCAGGGAGCGTCCCTCCAACACAGAGACTCAGAGCCACCCTGATCCCAGTTACACAACCTCCTCTCCAGAGACATTCCTGCCTGTCTGGTAAATATCAGGCTGTGTAGACACACTACCCTGCAAGCCCTGCCCCAGGAAGCCGTGGACCCAGCAAGTCTATGGCTCCCAACTGGGCCCAGCTATCCTCCCCATGTCACCAGGACAGTGGGCCTGGGCCTCTGGCCTTACCTCGCTTCTCAGTGGTGATGATGGTGGCCTCTAGGGGCTCCCCCAGCCCTGCCTCATCTTGATCATCAGCCTAAAGATGTATGCTGACTCTGGGGCCAGCTCGGTGGCCGTGAATCGCCTCACCATGACACCCATCTCCACTGTGGTTAATGTGCTGGAGTTGCTGTTGGCCAGGCAGTAGGCCATCTGATACCCTGTGGGTGGGACAGGAGGGCCACGCATCAGTCTCATCACCCCACTCGGACCCCACATTCCCGACACCACCACTCTGCTGTGTTTCCACCACGTCCTTCGTCCTCTGCCAGCATCTGAGAGGAATGGCACAGCCACAGCGGCGGATGGAGCCTCTGAGTGCTGGGCCCCCATGACTCTCGTTCCCCTTCATCCATCCCACCACCCAGATATGGATACAGTTTCATCTTTAGTGATTCAATACTTACATAAAACACCAGTACTCATCATATCAGCAATTTAAAACCTCCCAAAAATCCAAGTTCCAGAACCAGATGCCTTTCATGGTAAATTCTACCATTCAGGGAAGGATTCATACCAGTCCTTTGCCCACTTTTCCAAAAAACAGGAGAGAAAGCTTCTAAATGCACTTGCTGAGGCCAATATTACCCTGATACAAAAATAAACGAGGACACCCCAAGAAAAGAATCTTACAGTCCAATATCCCTGATGACCATAGACGCACAAATGTTCAACAAAATACCAGAAACCCAAGTTCACCAATATGCTGAGAGGATCATATACTATGATCAAGTGGGATCTTGCAGGAATGCAATGATGGTTTACAGGTGCACATCGATCAAAGTGATACAGCACATTAACAAAATAAAGAATAAAAATGATGTGATCATCTTGAGATGCAGGGAAGCATTTGACAAACTTTAATATCCGTTTGCAATCAAAACTCTCAACAGAGTCCATAGACCAGGAACATACCTCAACACCAAAAAGGCCATATATGGTCCACCTGGGTGGCTCAGTGGGTTAAAGCCTCTGCCTTCGGCTCAGGTCATGATCCCAGGGTCCTGGGATCAAGCCCGGCATCAAGCTCTCTGCTCAGCAGGGAGCCTGCTTCCCCCTCTCTCAGCCTCTCTGCCTACTTGTGATCTCTCTCTCTTTCAAATAAATAAATAAAATCTTTTTTAAAAAGGCCGTATGTGACAACCGCACAGATTATGTCACATCCCATACCGAAAAGTTTTAGCTGTTACATTTCCTCTAAGATCGCCGAAGTTAGGAACACTGCCGATCTTTCCTTGCCACTTTTACTGAACACAATATTGAAAATCCAAGGCAGAACAATTATGCAAGAAGATAATCACAAAGC
This sequence comes from Martes martes, assembly GCF_963455335.1. Lineage (NCBI taxonomy): Eukaryota > Metazoa > Chordata > Mammalia > Carnivora > Mustelidae > Martes > Martes martes. The sequence goes on along the minus strand of NC_137902.1, from coordinate 87,526,804 downwards.
ACCAAAACTGGAAAGAAAGAAGTAAAGTGGTCACTGTTTGCAGATGATACAGACTATAAGGAAAACCTCAAAGAAGCCAATGAAAAATTGTTCAAACTATGACTAAATTCAGTAAAGGGAATGGATACAATATCACTACCCCAAAACCTGCTGTGTTTCTATACGCTAAGAACGAATCATCAGAAAATAAATTAGGAAGATCATCCCACCTGAAATTGCATCAAAAAGAATAAAATAGGGGCGCCCGGGTGGCTCAGTGGGTTAAGCCTCTGCTTTCGGCTCAGGTCATGATCTCAGGCTCCTGGGATCGAGCCCCACATCAGGCTCTCTGCTCAGCAGGGAGCCTGCTCCCCCCCTCCCTCTGCCTGCCTCTCTGCCTACTTGGGATCTTTCTCTCTGTCAAATAAATAAATAAAACCTTTAAAAAAAATACCCAGGAATAAACTTCAACAAGAGGTAAAATCTTGTATAATGAAAACTACAAGACAGTAAGGAAAGAAACTGAAGGCAACACACATAAACCGAAAGATATGGCATATTCATGGGTGAGAAGAATCTATAGTGGTAAAATGTCTATACTTCCCTAAACCATCTACATTGCAATTCCTATCAAAATTCTAAGGACACTTTTCACAGAAAGAGAACAAAGGATCTAAAAATTTGTATGATGGCACAAAAGACAGAATACCAGAGCAATCTAGAGAAAGAAGAACCACACTAAAGGCATTGCGCTTGTTCATTTCAGAATAATGACAAAGCTTGAGTAATCAAAACAATCTAGCATTGTCATAAAAACAGACACACACATCACCAGAAGACAGGAGAGAGCCCAGAAGTAAACACATACATCTATGGTCCGGGACCTTATGACAAAGGAGCCAAGAATAAACGAGGGGGAGAAAATAGTCTCTTTCATCAATGGTGCTGGGAACACCGGAGAGCCACATGCAGAAGAACAAAACTGCACCATTCTCTTACACCATACACAAAACCTAACTCAAAATGGGTCAAATACTTGAATATATTCAAGTCCTGGAACTATAAAACTTATGGCAGAAAACGCAGGGTTTGGAAAAGTCCTTGACATAGGTCTTGGTAGTGGTGCTTTTAAGCTTATACCAAAGTAAAAACAAACAAAGAAGCAAAATATGTGCCAACATCAAAGTATAAAATGTCCAAACAAAGGAAACCATCAACAAAATAAAATGGTAACCTAAGGTAAAACATTTGTAAATTATACATCCAGTAAGGGGTTAATATTCAAAATATAAAGAATTCATGCAACTCAACAGCAAAACAAAAACAAAACAAAACACACAAAAGCACCAAAAACAACAAAAACTCCACAAGTAATTTAATGTAACAGGAGCAGATCCAAATAGACATTTTCCTAAAGAAGACATACAGATGGTCTACACGTACATGAAAAGATGCTCAACATCACTAATCATCAGGGAAATTCAAATCAAACCAGAATGAGGCACCACTTCACACCTGTCAGAAGGGCCATTATCAAAAACACACAAGAAATAGCAAGTTTTGGTGAAGATGTAGAGTAGAGGAAAACTCTAGCGCACCATTACTAGAAGTACAAATGGGTGCGGCCACTATGGAAAACAATACAAAAGTTCCTCAAAAAAATGAGAAATGGAACACCCAAAGGAGCCAGCGATTCCCTTTCTGAGTATTTATCTGAAGGAAATGAAAACACTAACTCACAAAGGTATATTCAGCCCTGTGTACACTGCAGGATTATTTACAACAGTGAAAATAAAGAAACGACCTAAATGCCATCAGTGGATGAATGAATAAGGAAATTGTGGTCGATAAACACAGTGGAATCCTACTCAGCCATAATAAAGGATGAAATCTTTCGATTTACAACATGGTGGTCCACGAAGGCATTATGCTAAGTAAAACGGGCCAGACAGAAAGGCAAATACTAGAAATCACATGTAGAACCTTCAACAAAACAAAAACAAAAATATGAGCTTACAGACAGAACAGATGGGGGATGGCAGAAGTTTGGGGTTGGAGGTGGGAGAAATGGGTGAAGGGGTCAAAAGGAAAAAAGAAAACAAGCCCAACTATAGCATCTTTTTTTTTTTTCAATTAAGTAATCTGTACCACCAACATGGCTTAAACTCGTAACCCGGAGATTAAGAGTCAGACACTCCATCCACCCAGCCAGCCAGGGTCCTGGAATTGTAGCATCTTCCGATACTCAATGTATGGAGAAAGAGGAAACTAATTGAATCTATAGTATTTTGAGAGCTAGGTATTTTTTGGTAAATGTAAAAATGAAAAAACACATTCTTCAGGGTGACACACTCAGGACTCTATCTAGTTCTAATATTTATCATGTCACTGAGCAAGTAACTTACCTTTTTAATTTTTTATTTGAGAGACAGAGAAGGGGGGGACACAAGCAGGGGGAGGGACAGAGGGAGAGGGAGAAGACGACTCCGCACTGAGCAGGGAGCCTGACCTAGGGTTCGATCCCAGGAACCTGGGATTATGTCCTGAGCCAAAGGCAGAAGCTTCAACGACTGAACCACCCCAGTGCCCCTACTTAACCCCTTTTCCGCCTGTTTGCCCACCTCTGAGGATATTATGAATATTTGCTTTTAGAACAGCTTCTATTTTTAATTTAAGAATAGTTTTTAGAATTGAATGAAATAGAGGTCACTTAGAATAGTACCTATGAGAGTAAGCCCTCAAAAAATGTTTTAAAAAATCTGATTCTTGGGGTACCTGGGTGGCACAGTCAGTTAAGCAGCTGACTCTTGATTTTGTCTCAAATCAAGATCCCAAGCTCCTGGGAGAGAGCCCCGCACCAGGGTCCACACTCAGCGGGGACGCTGCTGGAGGATTCCCTCTCTCCCTCTGACCCTCCCCTCTCTAGCATATGCTTGTGCATGCACTCTCTTTCGGTCTCTACAATAAATAAGTATGTCTTAAAAAATCTTATCCTGAACATTTGGTGGTTGCATAATCCTTTTCATAACTGGGCAGTATCTCCTCGTTTACAAAGCACTTTTATACACATTGTCTTATTGGAGTCAGGATATGGTCCTGGGAGAAGAATTTATTGTGTTTATTTACAGAGGAAAAAAAAGAAAACCGGACTTAGAGCAGGGGTGTGCTTTGTTCATGGCTGCAGAGCTAAGAGATGATCTTCTGATTTTCAGTCCAATGGAGGAGAAAAAGAAAAAATCCAAACACTGTAACAAGAGCCAATGAAGGGCACTACAAATTGCTAATGGAATCAATGCAGTAAGACGATGCAACATTTATAAATACTTACCCACCCAACGGTGGAGCAACTAAATATGTAGAGCATATATGAACAAACCTAAGAGAAGCAATCAGCACAAATACCATAGGGAACTTTAATACCACACACTTATCTCAGTGATACACCATCCAGACAGAAGATCACAACGGAAACATCGGCCTCAGACAACCCGTTACTTAGATGGACTTGACAGATACACACAGAACCCTCCATCCAAAAGCAGCACATGGAATACTTTCCTCTCAAGTACACCTAGAACATTCTCCACCATAGGTCATATATGAGGCCACAAGACGAGTCAATAAACTCCAGAAGCCTAGAATTTTCCCAAATGATGACTGAAATCAAATCAACCATCTTTTCCAACCACAGTGATATAGAACTAGAAATCAATTACAAGAAGAAAACTGGAAATTCATAAACACAGAGACTAAACAACATGCTACTGAACAACCAACTGGGTTCATGGGCAAACCAAAATAGGAACACAGAAATACTCTGAGGCAAATGAAAAAATCATACAATGAAACAAAATTTACTGAATGCAGTAAAACAGGTTCTAAAATGGGGCACCCGATTAGTCGATTAGTCGAGTCGATCAGTCGGTGGAGCTCTGTGACGCCTGATCTTATGGTTTGGAGTTTCAACCTCACGCTGGGCATAGAGCTCACTTTATTTTTTTAAAGATGTCATTTATTTATTTGACACAGAGCGGGAGAGAGAGAGACAGAGGCAGACAGACTGAGCAGAGTAGAAGGAGCAGCAGGCAGTAGAAGAGGGAGAGAATGGCTCCCCGTGCTGACCAGGGAGCTGATGCAGGGCTCCATTCCAGGACCCTAAATCCATGACTTGAGCCAACGGCCAAGAACTAACAGACTGTGCCACACAGGCACCCCTTAGAGCTAACTTTAAAAAAAAAAAAAGTGGTTCTAAGAAGGAAGTGTATACTGATATAGGCCTAACTCAAGAAACAAGAAACATCTCAAATAAGCAACCTAACTTGATACCTCAAGGAAACAGAAAAAGAACAAATAAAGTCCAAAGTTGGTAGAAGAAAGGAACACATCAGAACTGAAATAAATGAAATACAGACTAAAAAGACAACAGAAAGATATTAAAAAAAAAAACAGATCAACAAAGAGCTGGTTCTTTGAAAAGAACAAAGCTGACAGAGTCTCAGCCAGACTCAAGCTAACAAAAAAGAGGACTCATCATCAGAAATGAAAGAGATGTTCCCTGATACCATAAATATGCAAAGGCTCATAAGAAAGTACTATGAACAATTACACCCCAACAAGCTGGATAATCCAAAAGAAAAGGAGACATTCCCAGAAACATACAACCTGCCAAGACTGAATCCTGAAGAAACAGAAATCCGAACAGACCAATGACCAGTAGGGAGATTAAATAAGAAATCAAAAACTTCCAACAAACAAAAGTCCAGGACCCCATGGTTTCACCAGTGAATTCTATGAATCATACACAGAAAAAAATGAATACCAATCCTTCTCAAACTCTGCCAGAAAAACAAGAGGAAGGAAGGCTCCCCACCTCATTTTATGAGGCCAGCATGGCCCTTATCGAAACCTCCCAAGGTGCCCCAAGAAAGTGACAGACTATTATCTGTGATGAACGTAAACATAAAAATCCTCACCCAAATATCAGCAAACCAAATTCTACAATACAGGAAGAGGTACGAACCCGTAAGATTTATTTCAGGGATGCCACAGTGGTTCAACATCCACAAATCAAACTAATGTGCCGCATTCACAAAACGAAGGGTCGACGTCATAGGACCATCTCAACAGATGCACAAAAAGCATTTGATAGCGTTGCTACCAAATCACTGCCCCCCCCCACCTGTGCTTCTGCCACCTGGCTCATCCCCACACCCCGTACCACTGCCACACCACTGTGCCATCCCCCCACTGCCACCCTGCTGCGCCCCACACACCCGCCAAGGTCCCTTCCACCCCCCATTCCCGACAGGCCGCTGCCACCAGCGCTGCCACCCTCCACCCTGCTACTCCACAGCACTGCCTCTTTGTCCCACAACGGCTAACCCTCGCCATAGCCGCCCTGCTGCCCTGCCTGCTGCAACTGATGCCCTGCTGTGCCACCCCCATTGCCCTTACCGCTCCCGTGTGCACCTCCCAGCACTCTGCCACCCTGCTGCGCCACCCTCCAGTGCTTCTACTGCCCTGGTGCCTGTTGTTTCCAACAGCACCACCACTGCTACCGCGGTCACCCTGCTGCTCCCGCCCATCTCCACTGTTCCACCCGGCCCCCAAGCCATGCCGCACCATTGCCACGTACCTGCTGCGCCACTAGTCCCTCCCAACCACATCTGGGCCAATCCCTCCCCGCTTTGCCTCTCTGCTTTGCCTCCACGTCTGCTGTCATCCAACTGCGCTTCCTCAAGTCACTTCCTTCCTCAAGTCACTGCTGCCTCACTGCCCCTCCCCCCGCACCATTTCTTCACTGCATACTGTCCCCTTGCTGCTGCGGCTGTGCAGAGCCACTGCCCTGCCCACACAGCTATGAACCTGATGCTCTTGCCCTGCTGGTCCCACCAAACACCCCTGAACAGCTACCACCTGTTGGCCCCCCTACCCCTGCTCCGGTGCCTCCAGATTCCCTCCCCGCTGACCTGCTGCTGCCGCCCCACTCATCCCAGCCTTCTCGCAATGCTGCCACCACCTGGGTGCCCCTGCCTCGTGACCCTGCAGTCCACAGCACACCCCTCCTACTGTCCACCTTACCACCGCTGCTGCAGCTAAACTTCTGCCCTGTGCCCCAGGCCACTACTGACCTTCACTGTCCAACCCCATTGACATGCATTAAGGCCCTACCCCACCCTTCATGCCCTTCCTGTGCAGTTGCTGTGCCGCTGCCTCCCAGCTGATTCCGTCCCCCCTTCACACGCCACCACTTGCCGGCCACCCCACATGCACCCGTCCAGCCACGCTGTCCCACCCCGCCCACCAGCATGCTCATTACTGTCCTGCTGCCCCACCGCATTGCTGCATCCACCCCTCTCTGCTCTCCCCACACCTTTACCCTGCCGAGTACACCACACCCCCACTACCAATCCTCTGCCCCTCGCCATCACTGCCCCCTTACCGCTACCCTGCTTCTGATCTGGTGCCACCCTGTGTCCCACTCTTGCCCTATACGTCCCGCTGCTTTCCTGGGTCCTGCAGCTGCTGGGCTTTGTAGCCCATCCCTACGCAGGCCTGCCCTATTGACTTGCATGACTGCCCCACTTGCCACGCTGCCCCCTGCTGTTCCTGCCCACCCCTCCCTGCAGCTACCACCTAGCCGCTACCCCTGCCCCCCACTCTGGAGCTTTCCCGATTCCCTACCCCTGTTGCCACGCTGCTGCCGCCCCAAGTGTCCTACTCCACCTTCCCTGCACTGGTACCACCAGGCTGCCCCCACAACATGAGCCGCACCCACCACGCTGCACCCCCGTCCACAGCGCCCCCACTTAAAACCACCATTGCCTCTCCGCTGCTGCCCTGGGTCTTCGCTGCTGTTGCTAACAGTGGTGTCGCCCTGTACACATGCATCAAGTCCAGCAAAGCCAGGCCCTTGCTTTGCTGCCTGACGCACCACGCCATGACACTGACATTCCGCTTATACCCAGCTAGTCCTGCCCACCCCCAAGCGACACTACCGCCTAGCTACTAACCCCCCACTCCGATGCTTCCTGGCTGCCAAGCGTGTGGCTGCCCAGCACATCCACCACCCCCCGCGCTGCTACCAGCTTGCTGCCCCCCAAAAATGCACCCCTGCTGCCCTGCTGTGCACCCCACACAGGCCCCCTTACTGCTGCGCTGCCTCTGTCCTATGCCCCCGGCCTCTGCTGGGCTTCGCTGCCTCACCTGGTTGGCATGCACTATGAGCAGGCCCAGCAAGCCAGCCAAGCTGTCTCTGTGCTGCTGCCTCAGGGCTGGTCCCACCCTCCCTACGCTGCCCTGCCGCCTATATTCCACCCACCCCCTCCAGGTGCCACACTGCTGACCCACTCAGATGGCACACAGCTCCCGACCCACGGGCCGCTACCCCTCCCTGTGCCACTACTGACTGGTTGCCCCCTCCCCGACCCTGGTGACCCCAGCTCTCTCCCCCGCTGGTCCCGCCCCCATACCTGAGCGTTTTCACCTGACACCTCCTGGCACCCTTGCAGCCCTGCTACCCCGCCCACCACGCCAAGACACTGGCCTCCTGATGATGCCAGGCTGGTCCCTCCCCTCCACGACCGCCCATCTGCTTCCCCCTCCCCTGGCTCCATTGCCTCCCCGCTGCCACGTGCGTTACTCCTTCGCACGCCTGTTCCCCTGCCCCCCTGACACTGCATTACCGCGCTGCTACCGCCCTGAATATCCGCCCCCCTCCCCACGCTTCCAGCACATTGCCACCGCCCACATGCACCCCTGCCACCCTGCTGTGCCCCTCACACTGCCCCCTTTCCTCAGCTGCAGCCGCTCCGCCGCGGCCCTGGGCCGCCAGTCTCGGCCAAGCCTCGCCACGCCGCCCCGTTGTCGTGCACTGTGGGTCCGCCCACCGCGCCCGCCCCGCTGTTGCTGCCCCGCCCCCTTGACGCGCACGATGGCCCCGCCCACCACGCCCGCCCCGCTGTTGCTGCCCCGCCCCCTTGACGTGCACGATGGGTCCTCCCACCACGCCCGCCCCTCTGCTGCTGCCCCGCCCCCTTGGCGTGCACCGTGGGCCCGCCCACCGCGCCCGCCTTACTGCTGCTGCACCGCTGCCTGGGGCTGCTCCCCCCCCACACCCCCTCTGCTGCCGCCTAGATTCCGCCCATCCCCCACAGGTTCCGCACGGCTGCCCCACTCGGGTGCCACGCAGCTCCCACCCCTCCCTGTGCCGCTACTGCCTGCCCCCTTCCCCGCCTCTGGTGACCCCTGCTCCCTCCCCGTGATCCCGTCCCCCCACCTCAGTGTTGTCTCACGGCTGCCAACTCCGCACGCCCATGCAGCCCCGCCCACCACGCCGTGACGTTGACGCCCCGCGGACGCCCGGCCCGTCCCGCCTCCCCGCACACGCCACTACCGCCTGACGGCTTCCCCCTCCCCCCTGCTCCGTCGCCTCCCCGCTGCCAGGCGTATTACCTCACTACTAGCGCCCTGAATATCCGGCCCCTCCCCGGGCTTCCACCACATGCTACCGCCACGTGCACCCCTGCCACCCTGCTGCGCCCCTCACACCGGCCCCCTTACCTCAGCTGCCGTCGCTCCGCTGCAGCCCTATGCCCCGGCCTCTTCCGCGCTTCACCGCCCCGCCCCCTTGACGTGCACCGTGGGCCCGCCCACCGCGCCCTCCGCACTGCCGCTGCCCCGCCCCCTTGACCTGCACCATGGGCCCGCCCACCGCGCCCTCCGCACTGCTGATGCCCCGCCCCCTTGACGTGCACCGTGGGCCCGCCCACCGCGCCCTCCGCACTGCTGCTGCCCCGCCCCCTTGGCGTGCACCGTGGGCCCGCCCACCGCGCCCTCCGCACTGCTGCTGCCCCGCCCCCTTGGCGTGCACCGTGGGCCCGCCCACCGCGCCCTCCGCACTGCTGCTGCCCCGCCCCCTTGACAGGCACGATGGGCCCGCCCACCACGCCAGCCCCAATGCAGCTGCTGCTGCCGCTGCCCCGCCGCCGCCTCCGGGCTGGTCCCACCCCCACTCCGGTTGCTGCTGTCTAGATTCCATCCCCCGCCCAGTCGCCGCCTGGCTGCCCCACTTGGCTGTCACACAGCTCCCCCACCACAACCCGCCACCGCTCCTGTGCCACTACCGCCTGGTTGTCCCCTCACCTGGCTCTGGGGACCCCGGCTCCCTCCCCCACCGGTCCCGCCCCCCGACCATAGGGTCATCACCTGGTTGCCACCACCTCCCGCCTGGGCAGCCCCACGGCCCCACCTACCACCCCATGCCATGACTGCCCCATTGCCCCACTGAGTTGCCCTTGATTCCCGCTGCCACGCCCAACCCCCATATCTACCGCACCCCAGGACCTGCTGTCCCGCTGCACATCTGCCCAGCGCCGCTGCAGCCGTCCCCAAGCTACTGCCCACGTTGCCCCTTCTTGCCGCCCTGCCCCCGCCCCCATCCCCGCCCCACCACCCGCCGGCCTGCTGCTGCTGCCAGGGTCTCCAAGGCCACCGCCCCTTCCTTGGTGGCCCTGCTGCACCTGCCCTGCCCCACTACCATGAGACCGCCGCCCCACTACCATGAGACCGCCGCCCCGCTGGTCCCGCCCACCCCCCACCATTAACCCCCACCCCAGTACTGTCCTGCCTCGCCCCCCCACTCTGCTGCCGACCCACTGTGCCCCGCCAACGCCACTGCCACCGCACCGCACCTCCCCAACACCTCTGCGACTGCGACCCAGTGACACTGCCTCCCCGCTGCCCGCCCTCCCCTGCTTCCTGGCCCGGCTGCACGCCCCGCCCTCCATGTGGCCCCAGCAAACCCTTCCCCCCGCCACTTCTCTGTCCCTGTGACCCTTACCGCCGCCTCACTGCCGATGGGCTGCTGTCCCAGGTCCAGACGCTGCTGTCGCGCCGGCTTCGCAGCCCCGCCCCCTTCACATGCCTGTTGTCCTGCCCACCACGCCAGGCGTGGCCTCGCCTCCATCCCCCTCCCCGGTCCCCTCTCCTCCCTGCGAGCTACTGTCTACCTTCACTCCCCACCCCCAAGTGCTGCCCTGCTGCCCTCCCCTTTTTCAAGGGCTCCCACCCCGCTGTTCCCGCCTCCCGTCCCCCGCTGCTACTGCCTGGCTGCCCCCGCCAAATCCTTGCCTCCCCCGCCGTGCCTCCCTCGTGCCGCCTCATTCCCTCGCCCCCTTGAGGCCCAGGTGCGTCCCACCTCACACCTCTGTATCAGTGTTGGCCTCCCCACCTCCCCACCCCTTCACCCCAGCCACCGCCCACCGGCCCACCACCCCGAGCCGTCGCTTCCCCGCTGCCCCGCCCTGTTGGCCCCACTGCCTCACTGCAACCCCTGTGGTTTCTGCCACCCCTCCCTGCTGTGCTTCCCACCCCGCCCCTGTCGCGTCCCCCACGCAGGCCCTCCTTACTCCCTTACCGCTGCCCAGCAGCTGCCTGGCCCGCCCTGGACGTCATCAGTGGGCCCTAAGAGAATTCCTGCATAAGGGCTGGCGGCAGGTGTGTTCTGGAAGAGGGTTGGAGATAGAGGCACAGGAGTAAATCCCAAGAAGGAAAATGCTGGCGTAATTATGTTAAGTGTTAAAATAGCCTAAAAAGCTAAACTTAAAGTGCTTTCAATGTCTCCTTCTTTTCCATACAGTGACTTTATTCATCATATTGTGCACCTGAAAATATTATAATCTTAAGTTAACTAACTGGAATGAAAATAAAAACTGTAAAAAAGATAAATAAAAATCTTTTAACATCATGTGCATCGATTGACATACAGACATTAAGGAAACAGTTTGCATAACAAAATGTGTCTATGTGTCTAAGTGCTCTTTCTCAACCCAGGCTGGTCAAAATCATGGAAAAGATGAGTTTTATTTGTCTTCAGAATCACTCACTGTTCTGGGCTTCCACGTATAGTGTACGGACATATGAACAAGCTTTTCTCAAAAACTAAAAGAAAAAAAAGCTCCCAAGAACCAGCACTAGATGTCCACCGTAGAATTGCATGAACAGAAATGCCCTCGTTGGCTTTGTTGTATGAGAAGACCTTGGGAGATACTCATTTGATAAAGAAGTGTCGAGTGAAATACATCATAAACAAGAACTTCTCCCTTACCGTAATGCTCACTGGGGAACTTAACTCTCCATTTTACTTTGCTCTGGTCACCAGAAAAATCAAAATTTAACAGCACACTTAGCCCAGTGATTATGTTAAATTTATGCTTTGCGCTCTGTTAGCAGTAGAACTGAAACCTTGGGGCTGACTCTGTGATCATACTTGTGTTACTTTTAGGATAAGATGTGCATTAATATGAATAAATTCACCCCTGTTATGTTTTCCACGGCAAGCATTTTCACTGACATGATTTCATGGGATCTTCATCACACTCCAGGTGAAAGAAAAGGTAAATGTTTATGGTATATAAAAGGTAAACAAAGGTAAATGCACAAAATATGAATCTGTGAAATAAGACAAATGCAGCCCAGTAAGTTTTGAGACCTAATGGGCTGTATTAATTGATCTACTAATGACTTGGATAGTATCCTATCCAGTAGATAGAGGGGCGCTCCAAGTGGCCACAAGAAAGAAACGACTTCCAAGATAGCCTGTGAGATGCAGTGCATGGGTGGTGCAGTCAGATAAGTGTCACACTCTTGGCTTTGGCCCAGGTCCTGATCTCAGGGTCTTGGGATCCAGCCCTTCACAAGGATCTGTGCTCAGCACAGAGCCTGTTTGTGTTTCACTCTCCCTCTCCCTCTGACCCCTCCACAAATAAATAAATCTTAAAAATAAGACAGCAAGGGAGAAAATAAAACATAATCAGCTAAGAATCCATTGTTTTTGGCAAGATCACCCTCCTAAGGGAAACAGAGGGGGCCAATCAGTAGACTTCCTAGCGCTGACCAGGAAATTCCCACCTGGACTGGCTAAAGGTTATATAGTTCTGGATGTTGAAACTGCAGTTCGGTGGGTATTAAGTCTTGACTTACCAACTTAGGGCCTTAAGCCATGTGAGGGCATTTTGAGCCTGTGGTTTTCCTTTTCAACAACCCCAGCTTTTGATCAGACTCTCAGCTTAACTGAGAGATCTAAATTGAAGGCATTAACGCCACTCTCAGCAACTGCTCTGAAGTGCTCACAGTACTTGTTGCTCCTCAATGTATTATTCAGAGTTCTTGACCTTTCTGATTAGCCCTTGTGATGTTCACAGGTCACCACTGCAGTCTTACAATTTTTGAGTTGGTCATGCTCTTCTTTTTTTTTTTTTTCCTGATGTTCCAGTCTTAGAAAGATCATTAGTATGCAGGTTAGTGTCTCTGTTTTGCATTTAGAGCTTTTGAGAAAACATAAAGCACCACACAGATTATATTGATTATGATAAACCAGATAATTCCCAATGTTTGGAGTGCAACTTGAGGCTATGTACTCCAAGACTCAAAGCAATTAAAAACAAACGAGTAAGAAAGACCCTGCTGAAGGAGTCACTCTTTTAAGCCACGTGGCTTCCTCAGTAATCTGATGTTATTGGGCTTCAACTTCCCCCAGAACTGTTCATCCCGGTTTAGCACATGCTGTTGTCTACTGCACAGACCCAGCCTTGCTCAGCTAAGAGATAACCAAGGGCTGTCTTATTTTCAAGAACTCCTTTGGCCAGAGTGGAAGGATTCTCGTTGGGCAGACATTGCTTTGGCAAGGGGTCCTGCAACAATTTCAAGAACGAAGGAAAAGGTCTTGATCATGCTCCATCTACGTTTGTCCCTAACCAGGGAAGTAAGGCCAGCCAAAGACATGAATCTTGGAACACAATTTTTCCTGGTAGTTCCCTTCTAACTCAGAACATGAATGTAGGGAAGTTAACCAATGAAATGTCTTATTTAGCTTGAGTAATTTCAGACCAGGGTTGACTTTTCTGGTAGCCTGAAATAAAAGGTAGCTCTAAATTCCAGAGGATACTGCTGTAGTAATGACCCGGTTGGACAATACAGATGAGGGTGTTACCTTTCCAGGCCATTGCCAGAATAAAGGAAAAGAGAAGAGAGAGAAATGATCACATGTTTGGTCAAAGCTTAGAGTCTTGATCCATTGTCTTGGGTGAGCACGGTCTACCTAGATGTCAGCTATTTCACTTTCTTCCAAGTAGATTCGGAAATATCAAGGGTCTGTGCAGGACCAGGTGTCAGGTGGAGACTTCTGTAGCTGTGGGATGTGCACTGGAGGCTCAATACCTATGAGTTTTGCAGAAGGAGACTTAGCAAGGTCCCTCTTTTACTGGCTTTCAAGGGTTGCCTTCCTCTAATGATGTGTCTCAAATACTTAATCACCAGGCTGAACTGTGTTGGAGAGGATCCTTTTAACTGTGATCTAGGAAGGCTTCCATAACCTGTTGATGACAGGCTTGAGCACTGGACATCGCAGTCTTACAGTAGTTGGATAGACCGGCGTGCAACACAATGGATCAGTAAAAGGTTGTACACTGAGACAATTCAACGAAGTCTGCAAGAATTTCCTAAAGGCTCCTGTGGTTTGCCCAGTGAAATATGTGCCCTGGTCACTGGCGATCACAGAAAGTGTGCCCCAAGGGAGAAACCCATTTTTAACAGGGTCTTTGTCACAGTGCAATCATCAGTCTCTCGGCAGGGAAAGGCTTTAACTGATCCAGAAAATACAGAAACAACAACAATGGTATATGACAAACCCTACTAAGTGGCAGTGGAATGAACCCAGCTGCAGGTGTTCAAAGGGTCCACAGGAAGGAGGCCTGAAGCCTCTGGAGACAAAAAGTTGTTCAGGATTATGGACCTGACAAGTTAGACACTTGGTTAGACACTAGGTAAACAGGTTTTGTTTGTTTGCTTTTTTAAAATTTTTTTTTTATTTTCAGCATAACAGTATTCATTGTTTTGCACCACACCCAGTGCTCCATGCGATACGTGCCCTCCTTAATACCCACCACCTGGTTCCCCCAACCTCCCACCCCCCGCCCCTTCAAAACCCTCAGGCTGTTTTTCAGAGTCCATAGTCTCTCATGGTTCACCTTCCCTTCCAATTTCCCTCAACTCCCTTCTCCTCTCCATCACCCCATGTCCTCCATGTTGTTATGCTCCACAAATAAGTGAAACCCTATGATACTTGACTCTCTCTGCTTGACTTATTTCACTCAGCATCATCTCTTCCAGTCCCATCCATGTTGCTACAAAAGTTGGGTATTCATCCTTTCTGATGGAGGCATAATACTCCATAATGTAGATGGACCACATCTTCCTTATCCATTCGTCCGTTGAAGGACATCTTGGTTCTTTCCACAGTTTGGCGACCGTGGCCATTGCTGCTCTAAACATTGGGGTACAGATGGCCCTTCTTTTCACTACATCTGTATCTTCGGGGTAAATACCCAGTAGTGCAATTGCAGGGTCCTAGGGAAGCTCTATTTTTAATTTCTTGAGGAATCTCCACACTGTTCTCCAAAGTGGCTGCATCAACTTGCATTCCCACCAACAGTGTAAGAGGGTTCCCCTGACTCCACATCCTCTCCAACACACGTTGTTTCCTGTCTTGCTAATTTTGGCCATTCTAACTGGTGTAAGGTGGTATCTCAATGTGGTTTTAATTTGAATCTCCCTGATGGCTAGTGATGATGAACATTTTTTTTTTTTTACTGTTTTAGAAGACTTCCCACTGATGTCCATTTATCATTTGAATCATCTTAAATTCCCTATGGTGGGTGAAGGAATGAAAAAAACAATCAAGAAAAATGGGGCTTGCCAGGGATCTGGGAAGAACAGAGTGGTTGTCTTGGTTTTCCCGTAGCCCTGACTCTTTCTTTAAGTCACTCCCATTCTTTACCCACCTTCTTCTCTCTGATTCAGAAGGAAACAGGTGCCATGTTACAAGGACATCAGGATGGCCTGCATCTGGCAATGAGGAGCCATGTTTTGTTGAACCAGAATGGACCTTATCTACATGAGCCACAATCTTACAACTATAATACCAAAAAAAAAAACTTAGTATGAAGTTTTATTTGACAATGATTCCCATGTAATTTAACATATCAAATAAGCTAAATTAATTTAGCAAATCCTTAGGGATGTTCCAGGTCAAAGAGAATGAAGTGGGCCAATACTCCAAAGGAAAAAAAATTTTTTTAAAGATTTTTTTATTTATTTGACAGACAGAGACCACAAGTAGGCAGAGAGGCAGGCAGAGAGAGAGAGGAGGAAGCAGGCTCTCCACCAAGCAGAGAGCCCGATGCGGGGCTCGATCCCAGGACCCTGGGATCAGGACCCGAACCGAAGGCAGAGGCTTAACCCACTGAGCCACCCAGGCGCCCTTCCAAAGAAAATTTAAAAAAATCCACAAAATCCTTCATTCTCTTGAGGAAGGACAACCAAATTCTGATGTTTTACCAGCTTACTTTTGATTGGAAAATTCTTCGTTCCAATCTTAGGCCCTCCTGACCATGCATGACATTCCTTTCCAAACATTCCCTTTTTAGAAGGCTTTACAACTTTCTCTTTTACATTCAGATTTTTGTCCTGAGTTTACCCTCTTTAGGTAACCAGCTTCGCTGTAAAACAAAATTCCTTTCTTTTTTATCCTGAAAAAAAAAATAGATTTCCGTTCCTCATTCCTTTACTTATGAAAAACACATATCTTACTTTCTTTGCATTCTGAGTTGTTTTTCTTATTATTTTCAGTAGCCTTCATTACATTACTTAGAGTTCTTAAGTCTTGGAAAGTTTCATTTTTAAAGAAAGCAGTTGTGAACTGTGAACAAGTATTCTTTAGGTTGGGAAATGTATGAATGCATTTCATAATTTGCTGAAATATGTGCTTCTTCATTAAACAATCTTTCAGGAAAGCAGAAAATGCATTTAAAAACAAGCCCAGTTTCTTTGCAATAAGGTAACCAAAAGGAGATAAACTCATGTTCATTTACTAATAACTTAGTATTATCTTACCTAGTAATGATCTAGATATTTAATGACAGTAATTTCATTTAACCATTGACCTAACTCACCAAAACATTAAAGTTTCAGTTTTCCAAAAAGATTTGGAAGACTAAGACTTTATCTAAAATTTCTAACTTTATTTACATCTATTCAATGTAACTTGTTCCTAACAGTTTCACTGAGATTACCCATAAAAATTGTGTGAGACATGGGATGGGATCAGTGAAGTAGGAGATGAGGACTGCAAGTTGTGCTTGTCCTGATGTGCACATGTGATGGATGGAAGTGTTGAATCACTGTACTGCACACATGGAACTAATATAACATGGTGTGTTGAGTAGCTGGAATTAAAATAAAATCTTACAATATAAAATAAAAATTAATTAAAATTTAAAAAAATTTAAAATTAGGAAACATAAAAGCTTGTCATTCTTCCAAGCTATTTTTTTAACATTTTGGAATAGAGATCACATCTACTTATTTTAGTAAACCAAGGCACACAAAAGTTTTAATTTTAGTGCTGATAACGAAAGCCACGTCTATTTGCCCAGATCATATGAATTTGGAACACATTTAGGTTAGTTTCTATCTTTCTGACAGTTTTAGAATGCCCAATTCTTACAAGTACCTGTAGCTCTCTACAAATTAATTTGGCAATATCCATCCAGTGAGAAAAATATCTCACAGTGACAACATGTATTTGTGGACACAAAGAGCACTGCATGGAGCCTAGTGTCACTAACACGTATGGAGAAAACGTTAAGATCAGTTTGTGTCCCTGGAATATTAGGGAGACTGTGCTAGAGTTTAGGCACAGGATCCCTTTAGCAGTTCGTATTTTATATTTATGTATTATCAGCAGTTTGTGTTTTCAAAAGGCACCTTTCCTTTTGTTTCCCTCAGTCTCGGGCATCTGTAGGTTGGTCTTATATTTCAAAGATACGATAAGATGTATAACTTTAAGGAGAAAAAAAGCCAAACTTTTATAAGCCCCCTTTGATAAGCAGGAGAAGTTGGGAGATCCAGAAAAGGAGTAGGGGAACTTTGGATTGCTGAAAGAGCTGCATTTACAGTTCTGCTCAGATTTGTGAAGACAGTTGCTCTCAATGACTCACAGCCTTGTATTTACATGAAATGACATCCTGTGTTGTTGGTCCAACCTATCCAGCACATGAGCTTCAATTTGCTTCCTTCCCTCTGGGTGTGTAACTTGAATTTTAAGGATTTCTGGCAGTAAGGAATGACCCTGCTTGGGTATAAGATGGGCTCCCAAAGAGGGTGCAAAGATACTCTCTCCCAAGATCCAGAGTCACTCACAGCGAGAGCCAAAGGAAGGAACCAACCAGCCGCAGGTCCCCAGCAGGCAGAAAGCTAAGAACAGTTATGCAGGATGCCTCCAGCAAGAAGGCAGTAGCCTATCTCTGTGAGAGAAGGGATCCATCGGAATGGGTCTGGACTTGGAAGGATGAGACAATGTGAAATTTTATTATCCTCTCTGGATCAAGCACTGCAGACAGAGAGATCTGGAAGGAGCTAATTCTGCTAATGGTTTGTACCCATCCCTCTACAGTGCCAGTTTTTGCAGGACCCCTTCTGCAGGCCCTGGACTTTACTAGAATTTCCACCCGGCTGTATGACACCTGTATAGTAGCTTGCCAGAAACCATCCAGTTTCATCAGCTCTGGGAAGAGCTCGCTTGGGGACCCTCCCATGAAGGTAGATACTGTACATGACCATGTCAGACATCTGTTTATGGCTGTGTAGTCTGCAGAGTGGAAAAACTATTCAGACTAGAATGAGTGCTCAAAGGAGCAAAAAGAGGAGCATGAGGAGTTATGTCAGTCTTCGATAGGTTTTCCTGTTTTTCTGTTTTAGGTACTTCTCCAACCTTTAATTTGTCATTAAATTTTTACAATGAATGTTTCAATGACTTTGGAATTTTGAAACATTTTAGAGACTTCTGCTTGCCATTTAACAGAGGTGTCTTAGTCTGCTTAACTGGAGAATGCTTGCTTCTAAGTGTATTTCTTAAGTGATCTTATCTAATTGGAAAGTTCCCCATTTTGGACATTGTATTTCTAGGTTCTAATTGTCCTGAGGGCTGGCAGCAGAATGGTAGGAAACTAACCACTAATGGAATTAACATCCATTTCTGCCCAGCTATATATCCACAAATAAGTTGTAGTTCACATTTCTGTCAGGCCTTATTTTTGACCGTTATATTTGACAGTTACCAAGCCAGTTCCTTAGGACACAAAACAAGCTTAGTAGGATCTTGCCATGTTTGCTAGATATCTGTAGCATTTGGGACAATAGCTGTTAGTTGTACAATAAGCAGGTGGACTAGAAGGTGGTGAGCTTGACTCATCATAATTTAATGATCCTAGGAGCTAAGACTTCTCTGAGCAGAGCTAACACCTTGCAGTGTCCTGGAGTTGGGGATTGTGTGTGTGTTCCAGTGTTAGCTCTCAGTACACGAGTTTTCTTGAAGTTAATGGCTGACTTATTGTCCTGCCTACCCACACCCTGACCAACTTATATTATCAAGGGGTGTTCTTGGGGTGGCAAGGGTTCTAATAGCTTTTGAATGCTTGACCAATGCCTTCCAATTTTTGTCGGTTATTCTGCCTCTGAGATCCCTATTAAGAGTAGTCTTTATCTACAAACAAAAGGAGACAAACAACAGTGTACACCTTGGTGTATGGGCCGTAAAGATACTACTGTGCTCTGGACAAGGAAGGCTCTGTGTGCACCAACAATTCTCCTTGGAACCATGCTTGGATTATACCCAGGGTACTGGGATCTGAAAGCTTAGGGGCTTGGCTCGGGGCAGATGTTTCTGCCAGTTCAACTGGGCTCTGGGCAAATATGTGCGCTCAATAGAGCTCTAGATAAACACGCCAGCTCAGCTGGGCTCTGGGCATAACCCTTGGCCAGCCCATGCTGACCTGAAAGCCAATTAGATCAGGAGCCTGAATAGAAAGAAAAGGGAGCTGAGAACCAAGAGGAACCCATCCACAGGACTTGAAAATAGCAGGAAAGACAGGGAACTCAAAGGACTCATGGCTCCCACACCTGTTTCTCCTTGTGTCTGAATGTCCATGGAAGGCCACTTCTGATCCCATTGCTGCCACCAAATTTATTAAATAGCAAAAATTCAACCAAGTAAATGTTAAAGATACAAAGGCTGTATTAATCAATCAATTCACGAGTGAGGCATCATCCCACCTTGCAAATGTAGGTGAGCTCCAAAGGATTACAGCAAAGGAAAAGAAGAAAAAAGGAAATCGATAGCAAAAAGTCCATTGTGGGATGCCTGGGTGGCTCAGTGGGTTAAGCCTCTGCCTTTGGCTCAAGTCATGATCTCAGGGTCCTGGGATGGAGCCCCACATTGGGCTCTATGCTCAGCAGGGAGCTTGTCCCCCCCCCACCCCCCACCCCCGTCATCTGCCTCTCTGCCTAGTTGCGGTCTCTGCTGTCAAATAAATGGGTAAATTTTTTTTAAAAAAAATCCATTGTATTAGGTATTATTTCCCTCCTAAGAGGAATGGTAAGGATCAATCAGGAATTTTCCTGGGGCTGAACAGGAAACTCCCATGTTCACTGCTTCAAGGTCTCTTCTGGGGTTGAAATGTACTTGAATTAGACAGGAAGTTTTCATTTAGTGACCTGGGCCTTAAGTTAAAGGTTGCCATTTTGGGTCTGTAGGGTTTTTCTTTTTAAGATTTTATTTATTTTTTTATCAGGGAGAGAGAGAGAACACAAGCAAGAGGAGCAGCAGGCAGAGGGAGAAGAGCAGGGATCCAGTGGGACTTGATCCCAGGACACTCAGATCATGACTTGAGCATAAGGCAGACGCTTAACCAATGGAGACACCCAGGCATCTCTATGGCTTTCTTTTTAACAGATCCAAGAAGATGAAGACTGACTTTAAAATTTTAGACTTCTATATAGAAAGCTCTTCACAGGTCTTGTTATGTGCTTTCCACCCACTGCTGAAAAATTGCTCTTTAAGAACAGGGGAAAGTACAAACAAAAATTCCTTCTCATGGGCTCTCTGGAGCCTTAATCTGTGATGTTAATGCTCAGGAGTTGACTTCTGAGTCTGGTGAGTTATTGAACCACTGCCTGGCCAGGGAACATTCAGCCGTCTGCACACACTTTCTAAATATGACTAGAGTCCGCACCAATGAGGCTAATTTGGGATACCATGCCTGAATCACAAATAACCTTGAGTGGTTAGGAAAAGTATATTGGCCTTACTGTAGTGATCCTCCTTGGGACAGTAGTTCATCCTGCATCGCTCCCACACCTGGCACATACTAGAGCTGTAATAATGTTTGCTGAGCAGCATTTACCAATGGTAAGGAATACATTCCTGTGTACAATGGAAAAATAGGCACGTTAGACTCACTCAATCTTCACTTGAAATTTCACCTTACTGTGATATATAAAATCTAAATTTGAGAAACCCAAGACCATATTAAAACCTCAGCAGCCAAATTATTATTTTCTGTAGAGCTGCAATGTGGCTCCAAGAAACGAACAGCATTTTGTTGCCTTCATCTTATTGTTTGTGATTTATACTTTGGGTAGAGCAAGATTGAAATGAGAGTGTATTTGAATGCTGAGTAAAACATCCCTGAAAGATGTATAATTGTTCTTATTTCCTGATCGGGTAAGATCATCAAAACTGGTCTTTTGTGCGTTTATTGTGTGTGAGGTTGCTAGGTGCTTTCATGTGTATTGTTGCATTTGATGCATACAATGACACTAAAAACATCACTGTGACCTTAATATTTTGGATGACAAAACTAAGGGGAGAAAGGGCAAGTGATTTTGTCTTTCTCATTTTCTCTGTATGTTCCAAAGCCTATACTATTTCGATTCCATGGGGACATATAGCAGGACATTATGCAACTGTTAAAAACATCAACATGAAAGAAAGACTTCTAGTCCTTTTTTTTTCCATTAATACTTGACAGAAAGGTACAGTATTCCCTTTGGTGGAAAAAAAGTTTCTAGGAGGTTATATCTTTTTCTGTAACCACTACCTTTGTTTATTGAAGGAGAAAGAATCTCTTGATCAATCCTTCCATTATTGCACTCATGTTTGATGATACCTTTGTGTCCTTTATCCATTGACACTCCAGTCACAGTCAGCCAGCTGAATTTCATGTATGTGTCATTTGTTTTCATGGTGTCTCCCAGCCGGGATTTCAGAATTGGTTTGCCATTCTATTCTTTCCAATACATCTTGATAAAATCAGGGGGAAAGTCCTCAAGAAGACCAAGATACGTTCCAGCCCTATGGAGTGTTCTTCGGCAATTGAAGGAAGAAGTATTGTGGGCTTGAGGGAAATATCTTCATTGGAACTTTTATCTGTGGGGGAAAATGGAATAGCAGATAAAAATATTATTAGAGAAAAAAATATATTATTAGAGAAACACAGACATTAGGTGGTTTGGAAACACTCAACACATAGTAAAAGGGAGGAAACTTGTTATAGAATTAGTCTTTACCATGGCCTTTCATGCACAATGGGTTAGGAGGTACTGATTGATCTTAGCTTCCATAGGAAAAGAGGTTCAAGACATTATGTAACTTGCCCAAAGTCACAGCTATTAAATGGCAGAGTCTGACTGAAACATGGAAGTTTATTATTTTTTTAAAGATTTTATTTATTTATTTGTCAGAGAGAGAGAGAGGAGCGAGAGCGAGCACAGGCAGACAGAGTGGCAGGCAGAGGCAGAGGGAGAAGCAGGCTCCCTGCCGAGCAAGGAGCCGGGTGTGGGACTCGATCCCAGGACGCTGGCATCACGACCTGAGCGAAGGCAGCCGCTTAACCAACTGAGCCACCCAGATGTCCCTATTATTATTTTTTTTGAAACATGAAAGTTTATTAAACAATACATAGTCACTTGTTAGAATGGGAATCCATTTCCACAGGTGTTTGATAATGTATTAGATTGACCTTTTAGCTTCAAATGTGGATCCCACGTCCACTTCTAATCCTGAAGTACTTCTCTTTGATTTCTGATTTTATAGAACATCTTGTTCTCACATGAGAACCAGTCTAGGATTTTGATTGGGGCGATGTTTAAAGCGGTACCCTCAAAGTATTTGCAACACCTTAAATTTAGAAGCAATGTGCCTATATCTCTAAAACCTCTATTTGAAGCATTTATGATTTTCAGAAATGTTTACTAGCCTTATCAAATATTGCACTGATCAGAATTTGTTTTGCTTTAGCAAATCTTCACTAAAAGCACATCTTAAAGATTTCACTTTTTTTTTTTTGAAAGAGAGAATGAGTAGGGGCAGAGGCAGGGGAGAGGGAGAAAGCAGACTCTCGGCCAAGTAGGGAGGCTGACAAGACACTGGGCTCCAGCCCGGGACTCCAGGATCAGGACTTGAGCCAAAGACAGATGTTTAACTAACTGAGCCATGCAGGTGCCCCTAAAAGCACATTTTATAATCAAGTTTTATTTGAAGTTAAATCATGACTAAGAAGACACCATTTTTTGACTCTTAGCATTTTCCTTCCACCCCAAATTAATCTACCCTCCAAGCATCCTGACTTTTTCATTGACATGACCTGTTGAAAAAGTTATATATAACTGGTGTATTAACAGTTATTGTTCCAGAGCTTTTTGCAGACCCAATGTCAGGGAAACATCATGGTTTTCAAGGGCATGTTATCTGAATGTTGAAATGTTACCAGATTATACTTTTATTGTTAATTTAGTGATTGAAATTATAAATAGTAGAACCCTTTCCAATTTGGTTCCCAACTGAAACATAAATGCTTTACTTATTTTCTCTTTGGTCTACTTTAGAGTTAGAATAATAATTTCATTGGCAACTTCTTAAGAAAAAAAAGAATTGAAGGCACCTGGGTGGCTCAGTGGGTTATAGCCTCTGCCTACAGCTCAGGTCATGATCTCAGGGTCCTGGGATCGAGCCCCACATCGGGCTCTCTGCTCAGCGGGGAGCCTGCTTCCCCCTCTCTCTCTGCCTGCCTCTCTGCCTACTCGGGGTCTCTCTCTGTCAAATAAATAAATAAATAAAATCTTTAAAAAAAAAAAAGAAGAAGAATTGGATTTCTTCCTTGAGAGGAAAGAAAAAAAAAAAAATCTTGAGAATTTCTGCCTGTGCAACAAACTTCCTGATTTCTTTTAAGTTCCTGATTTTTATAAAACATCAGTTAAAATACAATGATGAGTGTTTTCTTATGGTGTAAATAGAATTGGATCTAATATACTTGTTTAACTTTGTACTTCTTGCTTGTAGTGCAAATAGTATTTTTATTATAATATTAAGACTCTGTATATTTTCCCAAAAATATACCTTGTTTTTAACCTAAAAAGCATGTTATATAAAGCAAGATTTGTTTTTCAAAGTAATGATATTTCTGTATTTTTTGCCTCTAGGCAATGCAGTAAAGAATCTAGTCGTCATAGTAGAAACTTTGGCTTCTTATGGGAACACTTCTGGTTCATCATAGAAAAGAACTTGAAAATAAAATTATGAACTTGGATAATTTCTAGGTGGTCAAACATGATGCTTACTTCCTATTCCTTTCCCTTAACTAGATTCCCGAGTTTCATTATTTTCAGATAAAATGAATCTTAAACTCCCACAACTTTCTCAATGTGATAGTGAACTGAGCATTAAATAGTGTCCTTGGGAAGCAGGGGCAAGATGGCGGAGAAGCAGGAGACCCTGTTTCAACCCGTCCCCTAAATTGAGCTACATATCTACCAGAACACTCTGAACATCTAGGAAATCAGTCTGAGATGTAAGATTATACACTTCTGATCTCTGTGAGAGCAGAAGACACCAGTTGAGAGGTAAAGCGGAGTGGGGATGCTCAGACTGTTATCAGAACATAAACAGAAGGGGGAGGGAGCCACCAGAAGCAACCCCATTGGAAAGCAATACCCCAATACAAAAGTGCCCTGTGGTAGGAGGCCAGCAGTAACTTGGAGTCTGGTTAAAAGAACTCAAAAAGAGCAAGAGATCTTAAGGGGCAACTGATGGAGTCAGGCAGTCACGAACATGGCCTAATCCCACAGACCTAGGATGGCCACTACCGATGACAACCCATGCCAGAGAGAGTGTGGCAGAGCCTCCAGTCCATGGCCCCTGAGCCCCCAGCTTTCTGCTGCCTGCACCACCACTTGGCTGGGTGCACTCCTGCCCGCACGTGAGAGTCTGGTGTGAGCTCCTGCCGGTGCTCTCTAGGTCCACAGGCTTCCACACTCTTCATGCCCTGCATGGACCGTGGGGTCTGTGTGCACTATCGCCC
The DNA here is from genome assembly GCF_963455335.1 of Martes martes. Classification (NCBI taxonomy): domain Eukaryota; kingdom Metazoa; phylum Chordata; class Mammalia; order Carnivora; family Mustelidae; genus Martes; species Martes martes. The sequence goes on along the minus strand of NC_137902.1, from coordinate 87,502,571 downwards.
GTGTGTGAGAGTCTGGTGTGGGCACCAGCGAGTGCTCTCTGGGACTGTGGCTTTCTGTCACTGGCCAAAGGATCTGAATGATTCCAGGCCAGGCCTGAGAGAACGTTGCATGATCTCTGGTCAGAGTGCCTCAATGGCAGCCTCCCACGAACAAACCCTGCCTTGGGCCTGGACAGTAGTCCTGGCAAAGGCAGCCTCCGGAAGGGGGCTCCCTAGACCAATATCACTCACAGCTTTAGTGGCACGGAGGTGCAGAGACAAGCAGGCACCTCTGGTGACCACTGAGGCAGTGGCTGGGGGAGCGCACTGATTGTGGGAGGTTGTGCTGTTCAGCGAAGGTTGCGGGGGCGGGGGTCGTCTATGTTTTCTGGACCACAGAGGGGAGTAGACTGAGGCTTCTCTCAGAGGCAGAGGTCCGGGTGCAGTTTGCTTTCCACTAAACCTCCAAAAAGCCGCCAAAGGAAAAAAACCTCCAGAGAACGAAACCCTGAAAAACCAGTTTCCACAGAGCCCAGCCCCTCGAGAGGGGTTGGGGAGACTCAGCCCAAGCAAGACTGACTGAAAAACAATGCGGCAGGCTCCTCCCCCATAAGACAAGCCAAAAGAATGAGAAAACAATCACCACACGGTCTCCAAAAACTATAAAACTCCAATATCAGGGGGAAAAGCAATATATTAGCTAATGGTATTTCCCTAAAACCTGTAAATTTCATAGATATAACTTTTTAAAAATTCATTCTCAGGATTCTTGTTTTTAAAAATTTTTTTAACATACTTAACATTACAATTAGAGGTTTAATACAACATATTTCATAATAACTTTTTTAACTTGAATGTTTTTCATACATATACATGTGTTTTACTTTTTCTTTTTTTTTCTCTTTTTTAAATATACATATAGATATAAGCGTCAAGGTATTCCTTTTTCCCTATTCAATACTATCCCTGTATATAAACCAGTTTTAATCTCCCTTTATCTCTGGAAAGTTGAGTCCTTTAACACAGATATCAAGATAGTCCCAGGAAGAACCAAAATAACATTCCTCACCCACACTGAGGATTTATAACCACCTTCCAACTTTTTCTTCTGTCAGTGTTTCTGCATATCTTTTTTTTTTTCTTACTGGTATTATATAAATCTTATTCTTGGAGTTTATTTTGGCTTTATTTCTTTTCTTTTCTTTATTTCTTTTTTTATTTCATTTATTTCTTTTTTTCTCATTTAATTTTGTCAGTCTTTTTGTTTGTTCATTTCTGTTCATATACATTATGAATCTTACTTTGGGGGCTCATTTTGGCTGGGCCTTCTCTTTTTTCTCTCTCCCTCTCTTTCTCTCTCCCTTTTTTGTTTTTGTTTTGTTTTTTTCTTTCTTTTTGGTGGTGACTTCGATAGCTCTGCAATGTTCCAGATTGCACCTTGCCTGGATCTTGGTTGATATATTCAGCTGTACATCCCCTCATCCACCTCTCACCAAAATTACTAGGAGGAGGAACACCCAACAGAGGAAAAATTCAGAGACCGTGACCTCTGGTACAGAACTATTGGATATCAACATAAACAAGGTGTTGTAAATGGAAATCAGAGTAACAAAAACAGAGTAACACCTAGCACTAGCTAGGTTTTCAAAGACCATTAGTGGAAACATAGAATCTCTAAGGGCTGAAGTGAGAGCAAATCTGGCAGAAGTTAAAAATGCTATCAGAGAGATCCAATCTAATCTAAATACTCTAACAGCTAGGGTAAAAAAGGCAGAAGATCAATTTACTGATCTAGAAAATAATGGATAGAAAAGAAGAATAAGGAGGAGGCCTGGAACAAGTAGCTTAGAAGCCATGACAACAGACTTAGTCTAAAAAGGATGCCATGAAATGTTCCAGTGTCAAAATTACTGGGAAGAATGAGGGGGAGAAGAAAGAGAGACCCCTAGAAGATATAGTTGAATAAATCCTGGATGAAAATTTTCCTAACCTGGAGAATGGAACAAGTGTTCATGTCCTAGAGGCAGAGAAGACACCACCCAAGAACAACAAGGCTAGAAAGACCTCCAGACACATAATTGTGAAATTCCTGATTTATAAAATCAGAATATGTCTTCAGGGCAGCTAGGGGGAAGAGACCCCTTCATACAGAGGGAGGACCATCAGAATAACATCACGCCTGTCCACAGCAACCTGGCAGGCCAGAAAGGCTGGCAAGACATATTCAGGGCAACAAATGAGAAGAACATGCAGCCAAGAATACCTTATCCAGCGAGGCCATTCAGAATAGATGGAGAGATAAAGAGCTTCCAAGACTGGCAAGGTTTAAAAGTCTACATGACCACCAAGCTGGCACTACAAGAAATATTAAGGGGGGAGGGTTCTATAAAAGAACAAAGAACCACACAGTGACAAAGAACAGAAATTTACAGAGACAATCTATGGAAACAAGGACATCATAGGCAACATGATATCAATAAAAACGTATCTTTCAATAATCACTCTCAATGTGAATGGCCTAAATGCCCCCATAAAATTTCACAGGGTTGCAGATTGGATAAATTGACGGGACCAGTCCATATGCTGTCTAAAAGAGACCCTTTTGGAACCTAAAGATAGATCCAGACTGAAAGTGAAGGGATGGAGAAACATCTTTCATGCCAACAGGCCTCAAAAGAAAGCTGGTATAGCAATTCTCATATCAGATAAATTAGATTTTAAACTAAAGACTGTAGTCAGAGATACGGAAGGACACTACATCATTCTTAATGGGTCTATCCACCAAGATGATTTAACAATTGTAAATATTTATGCCTCCAGTGTGGGAGCAGCCAACTACATAAGCCAACTTTTAATCAAAACAGTCAGACTGATATGAATAATTAATAGTATGGGATCTTAACATGCCATGCCACATGTAATAGACAGATCATCCATGCAGAAACTCAATAAAGATATAAGAGCTTTGAATGACACATTGGACCAGATGGACCTCATAGGTATATACGGAACATTCCACTCAAGTGCACACGGAACTTTCTCCAGAATTCACCACATACTGAGTCACAAATCAGGGCTCAACCAATACCAAGAGATTGAGATTATTGCCCACATATTCTCAGACCACAGTGCTTTGAAACTGGAACTCAACCACAAGAAAAAGTTTGGAAGGAATTCAAACACTTGGAAGCTAAAGACCACCCTGCTTAAGAATGTTTGGAACAACTAGGAAGTCAAATAAGAACTTAAACAATTCATGGAACCAATGAGAATGAAGACACATCAGTCCAAAACCTATGGGACATGGCAAAGGTGGTCCTAAGGGGGAATTAGATAGCCATCCGAGCCTCCCCCCCCCAAAAAAAATTGATAAATCCCAAATACACTAGCTCTCTTTACACCTTAAATTACTGGAAAATTGACAACAAATTAAGCCAACCCCATGCACAACCCCATGCACAATCAAGATTAGAGCAGTGATCAATGAGATAGAATCTAGAGATACAGTGGAACACATCAAAAAAGTCAAGAAGTTGGTTCTTCGAAAGAATCAATAAGGTCAATAAAACAAAGGCCAAACTAATCCAAAAGAAAAGAGAGAGGACCCAAATTAATAAATTTATGAATGAAAGGGGAGAGATCACAACTAACACCAAGGAAATAGAAACAATCATCAGAAATTATCAACAGTTTTATGCCAATAAGTTAAGCAATCTAGGAGAATTGGATACATTCCTGGAAACGAATAAACTTCCAAGACTGAAATAGGAAGAAACTGACAACCTGAATAGACTAACATCTAGTAAAGAGACTGAAGCAGTGATCAAAAACCTCCCAAAAAACAAGAGCACAGGACCTAATGGATTCCCTGGGGATTCTACCAAACATTCACAGAAGAAATAATACCTATCCTATTGAATTTTCTTTCTTCAAATTCTCTTGAAAATTCCTTAAAAAAATAGAAACAGAGGGAAAACTTCCAGACTCAGTCTATGAAGCCAGCATTACCCTGATCCCCCAAACCAGGAAAGGACCCCATCAAAAAGGAGAATTTCAGACCAATATCCCTGATGAATATGGATGCCAAGTTTCTCAACAAGATCCTAGCTATTAGGATCGAACAGTACATTAAAAAGATTATTCACCATGACCAGGTGGGGTTTATCCCTGGGATGCAGGGGTTGTTCAGCATTCGCAAATGATTGTGATACAACAAATCAATAAGAGAAGAGAGGAAAACCACCTGGTCCTCTCAATTGATGCAGAAAGGGCATTTGACAAAATACAGCATCCATTCCTGATTAAAACCATTCAAAGTATAGGGATAGAAGGAACATTCTTCATCTTCATCAAATCCATGAAAAACCCACTGCAAATATCATTCTCAATGGGGAAAAGCTGACAACCTTCCCTTTGAGATCAGGAACATGAAAAGGATGCTCACTCTCACCACTCTTGTTCAACATAGTGTTAAAAGTCGAAGCAACAGCAATCAGACAACAAAGAGAAATAAGAAGTATTCAAATTAGCAATGAAGAAGTCAAACACTCTTTCTTCACAGACAACATGATACTTTCTATGGAAAACCCAAAGACTCCACCCCCAAACTACTAGAACTCATACAGCAATTCAGCAATGTGCAGGATACAAAATCAATGTACAGAAATCAGTTGGTTTCCTATACGTTAACGATGAAAATATAGAAAGGGAAATGGGAGAATCGATTACATTTACTATGGCATCAAAAACCGTAAGATACCTGGGAATAAAACTAACCAAAGAGGTAAAGGATCTGTACTGGAGGAACTCCCTGATGAAATCTCCCTGATGGCTAATAAGATGAGCAGTTTTTTTCCACGCGTTTGTTAGTGTTTGTATGTCTGCTTTGGAGAAGTGTCTATTAATGTCTTCTGCCCATTTTTTTAAACAATGTGACTATCTGTTTTTTGAGTGTTGAGGTTGAGGTGTTCTTTACAAATCTTAGATATCAGCCCCTTGTCTGTAGTGTTATTTGCAAATATATTTTCCCATTCCGTAGGTTGCCTCTTTGTTTTGTTGACTGTTTCCTTTGCTGTGCAGAATCTTTTGATCTCGATGAAGTCCCAAAATTTCATTTTGGCTTTTGTTTCCCTTGCCTTTGGAGACATGTTTTGAAAGAAGTTGCTGTGGCCCATGTTGAAGTGGTCACTGCCTATGATCTCCTCTAGGATTCTGATGGATTCCTGCCTCACGTTGAGGTCTTTGATCCATTTGAGTTTATCTTTGTGTACGGTGTAAGAGCCTGGTCGAGTGTCTTCTTCTACACATAGCTGTCCAATTTGCTCAGCACCATTTATTGAAATGCCCGTTAGGGAGAGGCCACCCTGCCGAGAGACTGGAAGAAGGCAACCCTTTTACAAAGGGACTTTTTAAAAAATAAAAAGTCTGTTTGCTAGATAACAACTGGATGTATGCATTTAAACGTGTCCCCTTAGTCCGCTGACCAGGAGCCCACTGTGTGCCCGGTGTGGAACGCTGTGGAGGACGGACCTCTCCAGGGCTCTGCATGAGTTTTAATGTTTTCAGCTGTGAGAAAGAGAAAACCCAGTTAGAAATATCTTTAAACTGTAGGAAAAGTCAGCCCACATAACAAGAAGGCCAGAGTAGGGCAGCTCCAGGGTTGATGCCTTCCGGGGCTCAGCGATGTCATCAAGGATCAGGTTGCTTCCACCTTTCTGCTCTACTATCCTCAGCGTGTCCTGCCCAGAGGAACCCCCACCTCGTGACCCCAGCATAGCTGCCATTGCTCTGGGCATTCACAGGTTGGCCTCAACAAGCATACAGGACACCAGAAGGAGGCAAGGGACCATTTCTTCCGGGTCTATTTCTTGACTAGACTATTTGTGGTTAACCCGGTGGAGCTGGGCATGGGACCCGGCCCCCTCTGAAGACATGGAAGGTGAGCCTCAGGAAGTAAGACGCAGCATCAAATATTAGCACAGGGATGCTGACTAGTAATTCCTTCATCATCTCAGATGCCACAGGTCCTCATGGCAAGATAACGAAGGCATTATGGACTAGTGTCTCCTCATACCCTCACCACAGTAGCCAGAAGATATCAGACAGCTGGAATACTCTGGCAAGAGCCTCAGGTGTGCAGTTTCTTCAGCAGCCCTAGAAAGGAACCACTGGGGACACTCCACATCCTCAAATCTAGCATCCCATCTCCTGGGTGATGGTTGCCTTTACGACATGCTCCTCTGTATCTTGTGACTGGGTTTTGTCCTGAATATAAATGTACTTTGTTTTATTGTTGTTAATGTTTTATTTCTGTTGCTTTCTGTTTTCTGTTTGTCTCCATTTCCCCTCCACTAGTTATACCAGTTCCCGTTCTTTTGTCCTTGACCTCCTCCGACTCACAAAGTCTCTGGCGTTTCACTCAGACATGGTTGGGTCTTGCTTTGGGATCTCTTGGGAGGAGTTTTTCTTGTAAGAGACAGATTTGTCCTGTTTTCATCTACTAGTATATTTATACATACTCCTGTGATCTGTTCAAAGTCTTCCTTTGTTTCCTGTATATTTCCGTATTTTCTTCTCTTCTCTGCTTTTGGAATTTATTCTGATAATATTAAGGTTCAGTAAGCATAAGTTTGATTACTCTGGAGGATAACTTTTATAACGGTAAATAAAGTATATACATTTTAAGAGTATACGGTAGAGTATGGACATAAAACTCTATGTCCTGATTTTTAAAATTTCTTCCTTTTGGTTCAAAACCCAAAAATGGCTTTAATGATGTGGTCTTTGACTGAAGACTATGGAAACTAACAGACTGTAAAAAGCACATGGTCTTGGAGGCAGACAGACCTCTCCGGCCAGGCTGGTGGCAGGCGGCCATCTTTTTGTGGGTGTATTCTGTGCAGTGAAGCTAATTTTTATGGTTACCTTTTGAAGCATGCATCATTTTGATGTTCTTGATAATTCTGATTTCTACAGAATAGACTTGAAATTAGATGAATTAACCTTTTTTAAAAAAAAATAGTAAAAGCTTTTAAAAAGCTTGGTAAAGACGTGCTAGCCTAAAGGAAAACACTTCAGATGAATGAAAAAACATCTTTTCTATGCCTCTCGTGAGAGATTACTCTTTGATTCTAAGTTAGAAAAGGGAAAAGCCCTGTTTGATTTTAGAAGCCACTTGGGTGCCATTTAATCCAACAGCAATTGTGCATGGAAGACCGTAAACAAGAGCGTTCCAGAGAACAAAAGTGCAGTGAAACAGCATCACGAGCAGCTCGAGAGATAAGGCAGGGAGAGCATTGAAGGGACAACTTCTCAGGGCACCTGGGTGGCTCAGTTGGTTGAATGTCCAACACTTGATTTCAGCTCAGGTCATGATCTCAAGGTCGTGAGATTGAACCCTATGTCAGGCTCCACACTTGGCGTGGAGTCTGCCTGAGATTCTCTCTCTCCCTCCCTCTCCCTCCGCCCTTCCCTCCCATCCCATCCTCTCTGAAAAAAAAAAAAAATTATCTTATCATAGATGCTTACCTACTGTCCATAAATAGTTACAGAAATATAAAATAGGGGCACCTGGGTGGCTTAGTGGGTTAAAACCTCTGCCTTCGGCTCAGGTCATGGTCCCAGGGTCCTGGGTTCGAGTCCCGCATTGGGCTCTCTGCTCAGCGGGGAGCCTGCTTCCTCCTCTCTCTCTGCCTGCCTCTCCGCCTACTTGTAGTCTCTGTCTGTCAAATGGATAAATAAAATATTAAAAAAGAAATATAAAATAGTTAAAAATTCATACACAACCATGTACATGAGTGTAAGCTTTAGAATCTGACACTCGATTATAACAGATTCAGCCAAATACACATTTTCAGAAGATCTTTATTATGAATGAAAAACTGATCAAAATGGAAGGAAATATTTAGATGATGAAGAGCTATTGAGTGGGCCCAAGAAATTGCGCCCCAATCAAATAGAGAGAAGGAAACTTCTTGAATTTTGAAAGAGTATCATTTCCAAATTCTGTGAGGAAGTAGTCCTTTTTCTTATTTTCTGGAATGTAAATCACATTCTGTAGGGCACAGAACAACCGCTGCATAGAGAGTGCATGGTTTTCTATAAATAGAAAAGATTTGTTCCATGTTCCTCATAATTTAACTGAGAGGACGAATCTACAAAATGATGATCTGCTTTTGTGCTGCAATTTAACTCTTGGAGGACCACTACACTCCAAGTGCTTTGGGTTTTGATGGCGTAGGTTAAAAATTGCAGCAATGAAGAAGCATTGCTAACATGGACCTTTGGGTCAGTGGACCCATCAAACAGGTCTTGCATTTCCTCAAGATTCTCTAGCTTGCTCCAGACTGCTTTTCCCTTGGCCACAACCTTCTCTGTCTTCTGGGCATGCTTTTCATTCTGCATGCTTTGCCATGGGCACAAATATAAGTACAGGCTAATTTTTGCCCTTATCCTACAGAAATTTGTAGGGTAGATAAAATGTGCACAGAAATAATTGTAATAGTAGGAGGGATTTCCTATGAGCCCCGAGAGTGCTATTACTGTGATGGCAAACAGCAGCCCCCTCAACGATATTCACATTCTGATCCTCGGAACCCAGCATCGGTTACCATACGTGGCAATGGGATTGCAGCTTCAATTAAGAATTTTTAGAGGAACTGATTATACCGGATTGTTTGGGCGGATCCAGTGTAATCACAAGGGTTATTATGAGTGAAAAGGAGAGGAATGGTCAGGCGTCAGAGTCAGAGATACTATGCTGTGACTTTGGAGGTGGAAGAAGGGGCCACAAGACAAGAAATTCCAATACATCTACGAGTTGTAAAAGTCAAGGAAACAGATTTTCCTCTAGAGCATCCAGAAGGAACATGGCCCTGCTAACATCTTAATTGTAGTCTAGGAAGAACTGTGTGGACCACCGACTAAAGAGAATGAATCACTGTGAATTGTTTTAATCCATTGTCTGCGATAACTTGTTACGACAGCAGATAGGAAACACACGGGAAGGAAGTGCAGAGAAGGAATCACATTTTCAGCCGGAGCAATAGAGGAGATTTTACTGAAGGAAGAAGCATTTGTTGACCTTGGATGGGACTGTGACCTTCAAGTGAGGTAGTGCCATGAACCAACAGGCAGAGCAGTGGCTGTGAGGCATGTGTTGAGGTTCTTGTGAATGGTTGCATTGGCTAACCTGGGGACGTGGGAAGAGGAGCTTGGTGGCAGGACTGGGCAGGGATGGCAGGACATGGAATTGGGAACCCGGGCTTGAGGTGGAGTTACTTGGAAGAGTCCAAGCTCCAGATGAGCTAGTGTATTCTGGGAAACGCATCTGCAGTGGTGTCTAGTGGGAGAGGGGAGGGGGGAGAGCACTTAAGAGGAGGAAGAGACATGGCCATGGGCACTGAAAAGTGGGGTGGGTGAAAAACTGGGGGCCTGATAATGTGTAATTGTTCATTTACTCATTACAGAGAAATCTTCTCCAATGAAGACATACAAATGGCTATCAGACCCATGACAAAATGTTCATCATCACTAGCCATCAGGGAGATTCAAATTAAAACCACATCGAGAGATCTGTCTCAAGTGTTTTCCGATAGCGTCTCTCTGACTCTGATACCTGGCCATACCTCCTCCCCTTTTCACTTATGATGACCCTTGTCTAGATTCAGATCTGGGCACCTATCAGAAGCTGACACATTACAGCATGGGGGGAGGGAGACATACCAGCTAAATATCCCCACACATCCAGGTAAAGGCACCATAATAAGAGATGACGGAAAGTGGGGGGGGGGGCTGTCCTCGTGCTGCACATTATAATGGTGACAAGGTGAGCTCACCCTACCTGACCTAACCCTAACCTAAGGGACCCACAGTGGGGAGGAAAGGGTCCCACTTATCTCAGATTTGTATGCAATTGTTAAATACTCTCGCTCTCTGCTTTTTAATTCCTAAACAAAGGTTTGAAAGGATTTTCTAAGGAGACCAGGTCCAAAGGAATTTAAGACTCCTCTGGCTGAGTCCACTCATTACTCCCATTAAAACTGGTTTGTTGGTAGCACTTCAGATAGTTACAAGTGTGGGTGCCTGAGGGCAAGCGAGGGCCCCAGCAGAAGCCCTTGAGCTGCAGCATGAACATGAGCTTGAGAAACAGACGAGCACAGGAGGGCGTCCTAGGAACCTGGTGTCAGCGGATGCATAAAGTCAGAACAGCTAGCAAAGACCTGGAACATGGAAGTCCTTCTACATGGCGCCCAATATCGTAGACCTCCCTGGTGCGCTGGGAGTGTTAGACAAGGAGAGTCACCAAAATAGGGGCAGGGCAAAAAGTGCAG